>NC_041391.1:171096204-171103169 GCF_002162155.2 Triticum dicoccoides | reverse complement strand
TAATGGGCCTTGTTGGGCCCTAGTGGAGAGAGAGAGGGGCCGGCCAGGGCAAGAGGCGCGCCCCCTCCCCTTGAGTCCGAATAGGACAAGGAAGGGGGGGGCAGCGCCCCCTTGTCTTTCCCCTTTCCCACTCCTTCCTTCCCCCTCCTTCTTGGACTAGGAAAGGGAGGGGCAAACCTACTTGGAGTAGGTTTCCCCCTCCTAGGGCGCGCCACCCCCTTGGTCGGTCCCCCTCCTCCTCCCCCCCCCTTTATATACGGAGGAGGGGGCACCTCTATACACACAAGTTGATCTTCGTGATCGTTCCTTAGCCGTGTGCGGTGCCCCCCTCCACCATATTCCACCTCGGGCATATCGTTGCGGTGCTTATGCGAAGCCCTTCGTCGGTAGAACATCATCATCGTCGCTACACCGTCGTGCTGACAGAACTCATCCCTGGCACCATGCTGGAACGGAGTCTGGGGATCGTCATCGAGCTGAACTTGTGCTGAACTCGGAGGTGCCGTACGTTCGGTGCTTGGATCGGTCGGATCGAGAAGACGTACAACTACATCAACCGCGTTGTCATAACGCTTCCGCTTTCGGTCTACGAGGGTACGTGGACACACTCTCCCCTCTCGTTGCTATGCATCACCATGATCTTGCGTGTGCGTAGGAATTTTTTTGAAATTACTACGTTCCTCAACAGTGGCATCAGAGCCCAGGTTTTATGCGTAGATGTTATATGCACGAGTAGAACACAAGTGAGTTGTGGGCGATACAAGTCATACTGCTTACCATCATGTCATACTTTGGTTCAGCGGTATTGTAGGATGAAGCGGCCCAGACTGACATTACGCGTACGCTTACGCGAGACTGGTTTTACCGCCATGCCTCGCACACAGGTGACTACGGGTGTTTGTTTCTGCAACTTTAGTTGAACTGAGTGTGGCTACGCCCGGTCCTTGCGAAGGTTAAAACAACACTAACTTGATAAACTATCATTGTGGTTTTGATGCGTAGGTAAGAATGGTTCTTGCTCAGCCCGTAGCAGCCACGTAAAATTTGCAACAACAAAGTAGAGGACGTCTAACTTGTTTTTGCACGGCATTTTGTGATGTGATATGGTCAAGACGTGATGCTATATTTTATTGTATGAGATGATCATGTTTTGTAACCGAAGTTATCGGCAACTGGCAGGATCCATATGGTTGTCGTTTTATTGTATGAAATGCAAACGCCCTGTAATTGCTTTACTTTATCACTAAGCGGTAGCGATAGTCGTAGAAGCAATAGATGGCGTAACGACAACGATGCTACGATGGAGATCAAGGTGTCGCGCCGGTGATGATGGTGATCACGACGGTGCTTCGGAGATGGAGATCACAAGCACAAGATGATGATGGCCATATCATATCACTTATATTGATTGCATGTGATGTTTATCCTTTATGCATCTTATCTTGCTTTGATTGACGGTAGCATTTTAAGATGATCTCTCACTAAATTATCAAGAAGTATTCTCCCTGAGTATGCACCATTGCGAAAGTTCTTCGTGCTGAGACACCACGTGATGATCGGGTGTGATAGGCTCTACGTTCAAATACAACGGGTGCAAAACAGTTGCACACGCGGAATACTCAGGTTAAACTTGACGAGCCTAGCATATACAGATATGGCCTTCGAACACGGAGACTGAAAGGTCGAACGTGAATCATATAGTAGATATGATCAACATAGTGATGTTCACCATTGAAACTACTCCATCTCACGTGATGATCGGACATGGTTTAGTTGATTTGGATCACGTGATCACTTAGATGACTAGAGATATGTCTGTCTAAGTGGGAGTTCTTAAGTAATATGATTAATTGAACTTAAATTTATCATGATTTAGTACCTGATAGTATTTTGCTTGTCTATATTGGTTGTAGATAGATGGCTCGTGTTGTTGTTCCATTGAATTTTAATGCATTCCTTGAGAAAGCTAAGTTGAAAGATGATGGTAGCAATTACACGGACTGGGTCCGTAACCTGAGGATTATCCTCATTGCTGCACAGAAGAATTACGTCCTGGAAGCACCGCTGGGAGCCAGGCCTGCTGCAGATGCAACCGATGATGTTAAGAACGTCTGGCAGAGAAAAACTGATGACTACTTGATAGTTCAGTGTGCCATGCTTTACGGCTTGGAACCGGGTCTTCAACGACGTTTTGAACGTCATGGAGCATATGAGATGTTCCTGGAGTTGAAGTTAATATTTCAAGAAAATGGCCGGATTGAGAGATATGAAGTCTCCAATAAGTTCTATAGCTGTAAGATGGAGGAGAATAGTTCTGTCAGTGAACACATACTCAAAATGTCTGGGTATAATAATCACTTGATTCAACTGGGAGTTAATCTTCCTGATGATAGTGTCATTGACAGAATTCTTCAATCACTGCCACCAAGCTACAAGAGCTTCGTGATGAACTACAATATGCAAGGGATGGACAAGACTATTCCCGAGCTCTTCGCAATGCTAAAGGCTGCGGAGGTAGAAATCAAGAAGGAGCATCAAGTGTTGATGGTCAATAAGAGCACCAGTTTCAAGAAAAATGGCAAAGGGAAGAAGAAGGGGAACTTCAAGAAGAACAGCAAACAAGTTGCTGCTCAAGAGAAGAAACCCAAGTCTGGACCTAAGCCTGAGACTGAGTGCTTCTATTGCAAGCAGACTGGACACTGGAAGCGGAACTGCCCCAAGAATTTGGCGGATAAGAAGGATGGCAAAGTGAACAAAGGTATATGTGATATACATGTTATTGATGTGTACCTTACTAATGCTCGCAGTAGTACCTGGGTATTTGATACTGGTTCTGTTGCTAATATTTGCAACTCGAAACAGGGACTACGGATTAGGCGAAGATTGGCTAAGGACGAGGTGACGATGCGCGTGGGAAATGGTTCCAAAGTCGATGTGATCGTGGTCGGCATGCTACCTCTACATCTACCATCGGGATTAGTTTTAGACCTAAATAATTGTTATTTGGTGCCAGCGTTAAGCATGAACATTATATCTGGATCTTGTTTGATGCGAGACAGTTATTCATTTAAATCAGAGAATAATGGTTGTTCTATTTATATGAGTAATATCTTTTATGGTCATGCACAGTTACAGAGTGGTCTATTTTTATTAAATCTCGATAGTAGTGATACACGTATTCATAATGTTGAAGCCAAAAGATGCAGAGTTGATAATGATAGCGCAACTTATTTGTGGCACTGCCGTTTAGGTCATATCGATGTAAAGCGCATGAAGAAACTCCATACTGATGGACTTTTGGAATCACTTGATTATGAATCACTTGGTACTTGCGAACCGTGCTTCATGGGCAAGATGACTAAAGGGCCGTTCTCCGGAACTATGGAGCGAGCAACTGATTTGTTGGAAATCATACATACTGATGTATGTGGTCCAGTGAATATTGAGGCTCGCGGCGGGTATCGTTATTTTCTCACCTTCATAGATGATTTGAGCAGATATGGGTATATCTACTTGATGAAACACAAGTCTGAAACATTTGAAAAGTTCAAAGAATTTCAGAGTGAAGTGGAAAATCATCATAACAATAAAATAAAATTTCTACGATCTGATCGTGGAGGAGAATATTTGAGTTACGAGTTTGGTTTACATTTGAAACAATGGGAATAGTTTCGCAACTCACGCCACCCGGAACACCACAATGAAATGGTGTGTCCGAACATCGTAATCGTACTTTACTGGATATGGTGCGATCTATGATGTCTCTTACTGATTTACCGCTATCGTTTCGGGGTTATGCTTTAGAGACGGCCGCATTCACGTTAAATAGGGCACCATCAAAATCCGTTGAGACGACGCCTTATGAACTGTGGTTTGGCAAGAAACCAAAGTTGTCATTTCTTAAAGTTTGGGGCTGCGATGCTTATGTGAAGAAACTTCAACCAGATAAGCTCGAACCCAAATCGGAGAAATGTGTCTTCATAGGATACCCAAAAGAGACTATTGGGTACACCTTCTATCACACATCTGAGGGCAAGATTTTTGTTGCTAAATTCGGATCCTTTCTAGAGAAGGAGCTTCTCTCGAAAGAAGTGAGTGGGAGGAAAGTAGAACTTGATGAGGTAACTGTACCTGCTCCCTTATTCGAAAGTAGTTCATCACAAGAACCGGTTCCTGTGAAAACTACACCAATTAGTGAGGAAGCTAATGATATTGATCATGAAACTTCAGATCAAGTTTCTACTGAACCTCATAGGTCTACCAGAGTAAGATCCGCAGCAGAGTAGTACGGTAATCCTATTCTGGAAGTCATGTTACTTGACCATGGCGAACCTACGAACTATGAGGAACCGATGATGAGCCCAGATTCCGCTAAATGGCTTGAAGCCATGAAATCTGAGATAGGATCCATGTATGAGAACAAAGTACGGACTTTGGTTGACTTGTCCAACGATCGGCAAGCCATTGAGAATAAATGGATCTTCAAGAAGAAGACTGACGCTGATGGTAATGTAACTGTCTACAAAGCTCGACTTGTTGCAAAAGGTTTTCGACAAGTTCAAGGGGTTGACTACGATGAGACTTTCTCATCCGTAGCGATGCTTAAGTCTGTCCGAATCATGTTAGCAATTGCTGCATTTTATGATTATGAAATTTGGCAAATGGATGTAAAAACTGCATTCCTGAATGGATTTCTGGAAGAAGAGTTGTATATGATGCAATCGGAAGGTTTTGTTGATCCAAAAGGTGCTAACAAAGTGTGCAAGCTCCAATGATCCATTTATGGACTGGTGCAAGCATCTCGGAGTTGGAATAAATGCTTTGATAGTGTGATCAAAGCATATGGTTTTATACAGACTTTTGGAGAAGCTTGTATTTACAAGAAAGTGAGTGGGAGCTCTGTAGCATTTCTGATACTATATGTAGATGACATATTGTTAATTGGAAATGATATAGAATTTCTGGATAGCATAAAGGGATGCTTGAATAAAAGTTTTTCAATGAAAGACCTCGGTGAAGCTGCTTACATATTGGGCATCAAGATCTATAAAGATAGATCAAGACGCTTAATTGGACTTTCACAAAGCACATACCTCGATAAAGTTTTGAAAAAGTTCAAAATGGATCAGGCAAAGAAAGGGTTCTTGCCTGTATTGCAAGGTGTGAAGTTGATTCAGACTCAATGCCCGACCACAGCAGAAGATAGAGAGAAAATGAAAGATGTTCCCTATGCTTCAGCCATAGGCTCTATCATGTATGCAATGCTCTGTACCAGACCTGATGTATGCTTAGCAATAAGTTTAGCAGGGAGGTACCAAAGTAATCCAGGAGTGGATCACTCGACAGCGGTCAAGAACATCCTGAAATACCTGAAAAGGACTAAGGATATGTTTCTCGTTTATGGAGGTGACAAAGAGCTAGTCGTAAATGGTTACGTCGATGCAAGCTTTGACACTGATCCGGACGATTCTAAATCGCAAACGGGTACGTGTTTTTATTAAACGGTGGAGCTGTAAGTTGGTGCAGTTCTAAACAAAGCGTCGTGGCGGGATCTACATGCGAAGCGGAGTACATAGCTGCTTCAGAAGCAGCAAATGAAGGAGTCTGGATGAAGGAGTTCATTTGCGATCTAGGTGTCATACCTAGTGCATCGGGACCAATGAAGATCTTCTGTGACAATACTGGTGCAATTGCCTTGGCAAAGGAATCCAGATTTCACAAGAGGACCAAGCACATCAAGAGACGCTTCAATTCCATCCGGGACCAAGTCCAGGTGGGAGACATAGAGATTTGCAAGATACATACGGATCTGAATGTTGCAGACCCATTGACTAAGCCTCTTCCACGAGCAAAACATGATCAGCACCAAGACTCCATGGGTGTTAGAATCATTACTGTGTAATCTAGATTATTGACTCTAGTGCAAGTGGGAGACTGAAGGAAATATGCCCTAGAGGCAATAATAAAGTTATTATTTATTTCCTCATATCATGATAAATGTTTATTATTCATGCTAGAATTGTATTAACCAGAAACATGATACATGTGTGAATGCATAGACGAACTTAATGTCACTAGTATGCCTCTACTTGACTAGCTCATTAATCAAAGATGGTTATGTTTCCTAACCATAGACATGTGTTGTAATTTGATTAAAGAGATCACATCATTAGGAGAATGATGTGATTGACTTGACCCATTCCGTTAGCCTAGCACTTGATCGTTTAGTATGTTGCTATTGCTTTCTTCATGACTTATACAAAGTTCCTACAACTATGAGATTATGCAACTCCCGTTTACCGGAGGAACACTTTGTGTGCTACCAAATGTCACAACGTAACTGGGTGATTATAAAGGAGCTCTACAGGTGTCTCCAAAGGTAGATGTTGAGTTGGCGTATTTCGAGATTAGGTTTTGTCACTCCGATTGTCGGAGAGGTATCTCTGGGCCCTCTCGGTAATGCACATCACTATAAGCCTTGCAAGCAATGTGACCAATGAGTTGGTTACGGAATGATGCATTATGTAATGAGTAAAGAGACTTGCCGGTAACGAGATTGAACTAGGTATTGGATACCGACGATCGAATCTCGGGCAAGGAACATACCGATGACAAAGGGAACAATGTATGTTGTTATGTGGTTTGACCGATAAAGATCTTCGTAGAATATGTAGGAGCCAATATGAGCATCCAGGTTACGCTATTGGTTATTGACCGGAAACAGTTCTAGGTCATGTCTACATAGTTCTCGAACCCGTAGGGTCCGCACGCTTAACGTTACGATGACAGTTTTATTATGAGTTTATAAGTTTTTTATGTACCGAAGGTTGTTCGGAGTCCCGGATGTGATCACGGACATGACGAGGAGTCTCGAAATGGTCGAGACATAAAGATTGATATATTGGACGACTATATTCGGACACCAAAAGTGTTCTGGGTGATTTCGGAGAAAACCGAAGTGCCGG
>NC_041391.1:170977081-171095810 GCF_002162155.2 Triticum dicoccoides | reverse complement strand
TCCTCCCCCCCTTTATATACGAAGGAGGGGGCACCTCTATACACACAAGTTGATCTTCGTGATCGTTCCTTAGCCGTGTGCGGTGCCCCCTCCACCATATTCCACCTCGGTCATATCGTTGTGGTGCTTAGGCGAAGCCTTACGTCGGTAGAACATCATCATCGTCACCACGCTGTCGTGCTGATGGAACTCATCCCCGACACCCTACTGGATCGTAGTCCGGGGATCGTCATCGAGCTGAACGTGTGCTGAATTCGGAGGTGCCGTACGTTCGGTGCTTGGATCGGTCGGATCGAGAAGACGTACGACTACATCAACCGCGTTGTCATAACGCTTTCGCTTTCGGTCTACGAGGGTACGTGGACACACTCTCCCCTCTCGTTGCTATGCATCACAATGATCTTGCGTGTGCGTAGGAAATTTTTTGAAATTACTACATTCCCCAACAGATGATGACTGTCAAGAGATAGCAGTTCAGATTCATGCCATAATTTCAAATTCTAGACTTGCAACAGATAAACTGCATAATTCAGTACAAATTTAACCATTACAACATGACAGTGCACTTCTAGTTAGGTCTGATTATTCAGTGCAACAGAGCACACCTACACCAGTACAATACCACATTACATAATTAGAAATCATCACAGATCTCCTTCAACTTCTTGATCTTGTCCTTGTAGCCATGCTTCTGTTTCAGCAAATCAGAGATGATGTACTCTAGCTTTTCTTCTCTTCCTTTAGTTGGTCTCTCTCTGTGAGCACTTGTTCTCTCTCTACCACAAGCTTGTCCCTCTCCTTCTCTGCCTTTGCCCTGAGTAACTGATGTAGGTTTGTGCAACCATGGTCTGCCAGCTTCTTCTTCTCCATCTCCTCTTTCAAATCATTGAGAGCCAACCTAGTATTACCCAGCTCAGTAATAGCAGCCTCCTTGTCAGCAACCATTTTTGCAAAATCAAGTTTGAAAAATCTCAGCTCTTCTTCCATCTTCCTCTTTTCTCCAACTACTTTGTAATTGTATTCAGCAAGCTGAACATTGTCTTTCAGCATGTCCTTCATTTCTTTCTCATACATGCTCCACAATTCATTTAGGCAAAACTGCAAAGCCACTGACCACTCAGGGTCTATCCACTCCAAATAGTTGCACTTTAGTTCAGCCTATGATTCAGAAGAGATGTTCTCAGTAAGAAATTTTTGTCATTTTTAATAGCACATAAATGCACAAATGTTCTCAGTAATATGTGTTGTCAGTAAGAATATATGCTGTCATTATAACAACAATTGTATTTCCACCAAATTATTTCCACCGAATAATGTTGTACACTACTTAATTAATTGGGGAAAATTACACTGGCATAGCATAATTTACTATTGTCAAAGCATAATTATATCAACTGTGGGCAGTGACAATTCTTCACACTAATAAGCAGAGGAAAATTTGCTTCTGGCATTTGAATGGAGCAAGAACTAACTAAGACTAACTAAATACAGTAATAACAAACATACCTTCTCCTGAGCACAAGCAAGAAAATGTCGGCCAGTGTCCGTAGAGTCAAATGCTACTAGCATGAGGCAAGGCTCGCGATGCAGACAACGAGAGGAGAGCTCATGAGCAACGCCACTCCATTCATAGCATGGGATAGTCCTAGGAAGCTAAAAACAAAAGAGATTGAACAAATCAGCAACTTGGTCAGAGAACCCTAAATGCTCAAGAACCCTAACCCTAAATGGTGGAATCCCCAAATGAATGTACCTGGCTAGTCACTGACCCGTCGTCCGAAGAAGAACAGCTTGACCCATCGCTCCAGGAAACCATGGCGGACCGGCGGACGGCGGCGAGACGACGGTGGCGGCGACGGCGGCGGTCGTGGTCGAGACAGAGGAGTCGGATGCGCTTTGATGCGGTCTGGTCGGACCAGCGACCGATGCGGCCCACTAGTACACGGGCGTGGAAACGGCCGTCCCCCTCCGTCTCACGGCGTCCGTCAGCCCGCGCCACGTCGGCCCGACATGTGGGTCCCACCTGTCGGTTTCGCTGTTTTCGCGGCCAAATCGGCCCATCAGTGCTCCGCGTTACCAATTAGGCTCAGAGTTGGTAGTTTTTTGTGACTTGGCTCAAATGTGGTACTGACCGGTTACCCTAGCCCCAAGTGCGGTGGTTTTGGGTAAATAACTCCCATGGTGCACAATAGTGCGCCAGTGGAGAACGGAAAACAAATCTGGCGTGATAAGGGTAAGTAAATCAAGAGGATGGAAGAGGGAACAGGTGATCACCCAGCAGGTCAACCATCCACCCTATCCATCGGTTCAATCGCCGGTTCGGTTTTTCAAACTATGGAGCCAACGTCAGAACCAACAACTGTCTCGTGTCATCGTCATCAGAGGGCTCCTCCACAGCAACTCCGACTTCATAAACACAAGCGAGTCACGGCGACCCCTCGAACATGCTGGATAAGACCGACTACCAAAACACAATTACAAACCCGATTCCGCTTGAAGTTGCCATCGTTGGTACACAAGAAAGCCACGCAAAAACATCCACACCGCCGGACGGACACATGCCGACCACAATGCGGTGCCGGATTCTTTGTACTGTCATTAGAGAGAAAAGGCCGCCCCTGCAAGGACGACGGGCTTCCATGGGTTAGTTTCCGTAATAGATCAAGTGGGCCGGTGTTTTGGATCATAGAGATAGTAGTTACCTTGTCGAGGTTTATACCAAGAAAGAGGATTATAGCTCAATAAGCTGTTGCTTTATACCGTGCTTGCCGCACGGTGGAACAGACTCCCGAGCGTCACCTTTTATGCTGTGAGGTGCTACCCAAAGTTGGCGATGTGGTACTAAACATGTACACGACAGACATCGATCAGGGCCTCACGGTAAAACGGCGATACGGAGTAACGGAGGCACAAGCACGTAGGTATGTGTAAGTTCCAGCGAGGGCGGCATCGCCGTCGCGTGCAACTGGCAAACGGCGAACATGCGCTCGTCGTACATCACCCGATTCGAGCCGCCGTGAGTTTGCACCGACTCTCGTGGCTCGTGGGTAGCTGCCGGGACTGGCCAGAGCACGTGCCGGACGTGCCTATTCTACGCTGGCTGGCCTCCCGGGTGCCGGAGCTCGTTGTTTCTGCCGTGCTCGGTGCTCGCCGGCGCACCGGCTGCCGGCCGACGCTGGTGTGGAGCTTCTTTGGGTTCTTGGACTATAGTAGGCTGGGTGTTAAAGAAAAACTATTTATTCTCCATGGGCAAAATTACCCCGGTCAAGACTCAAGACTAACACACTGGAGAAAGGAGAAGATAACACCTAGGACAACAAACAAGACGATTGGATCAACGACGCGTTGGGAGCAAACGTACAAGCGCGTCCAGAGAACCATCGTCGCGTAGTCAGGCCAGTGGTCACGCCGCCATTTTTGTACTCCAAGTGGCCAAGTGTGGAACTTCCAACTGGCGCTATGCACAAAAACAAGTTGCATGTACGCGCCAAAATTCATGAACATGTGGGAAATACACGCTCGATCCCCAGGCGGCCACGCCAAATACAACGTGTGTTTCATCGCAAAAATAATAATTAATAAAAAAAGCATGGGCCAGCCACTTTCCTGTATTATGTTCTTCAGTCCGCACTGTATCTGATAATAGCATGCGGAAATCCTGGGATCCTGCACCTGACAGCAGGAAAACAGAGGTGTCACTGATATGTAGGGTGTCAGCCACTTGCCATATTTTTTTCTCAATCAAATAGGAAAAATCATTGACCACCTGTACACTGCTCAATGATAGAGTGCAGCATCTAAAATAATAATAATGATACATTGTACTAGTAGCTAACATCACTACATCAGCACATCATTATCATCTACTGTACTACAAAATAATAATGGCACAGTGTTCCCAAAAGAAATGTGATTCTGAACGTTAATTATTCAACTAATAAAGTATTTAAACTATACCTAATGCATGGTTAGGTTCCAAAGGACCATGTCCACACAGCACAGGCGTTCCCACAACCACAAGCTGACAAGCATCAGAGAAAAGCGATCAACCAGCCGGCCTGCCAGTGCCAGAGCTCACACGCTACCAAGTTCCGAATTAAGACGACAACCACATTCCATGGTGCACAATAGTGCGCCAGTGGAGAACGGAAAACAACAGCAAACGTAAACATCAGATAAAGCTCGCGTGATAAGGTGATAAGGGTAAGTAAATCAAGAGGATGGAAGAGAGAACGGGTGATCACCGAGCAGGTCAACCATCCACCCCGTCCATTAAGGAACAAAATTGCACTTCTTCTTGTCCTCCACTTGGCCTTGTCCACACCCTGATTGAGACGCCGATGATCGCTCTCGATTGCAGTGGCCTTCCTGAAATGATCGCCCGTGTACTATCTCACCGGCTGAATATTCTGCAAATCTTCACCAACTGTTTCTTTTTCAAAAGAAAAGATGCCTTTTCCTGTTCACCAAAATCCAAAGGGTGTCAGGGCAAGTAAAGTAAGATAAGTGCTAGTGGGTAGAGGTTAGATTTGTTTAGTGAAGCCGGTAAGATAACCGTTGTCAGGGAAAGCAAAGTACGGAGCAATGTAAGAATTCATTAAGGATTGAGTCAAGGATAAACACAAAATCTACACTGCAGTTTTCTTTTGTACGGAAGGTGTTCAGGAAGATCGCGCATTTGACTTGTCAGTAGATTATAGCAGGAAGCCAATAGCGGAACACTGAAACATCAGTGTGAAGTGTGAACTGGGAAGCAGCTGGTGGGCTGGTGATGAGCACAAGGGACAGAACAAATGGGAGCAAGATCTGCTTCTTTCTTCCCCCCTCTATGAAGATGCTTTATCCAGTCAGTGCACAACTTAAGCTCTGGTTCTCATGCTAGTTTCACCACGAAACCATGCAGACACTCCATTTTTCCGACAAGACACACAGCAAGATATTCCACATACCTTCCCTTTGCCTCGCACTTGTGCTGCTGATCTGCCTGGTCTCTCCGGGCAGTTCGTGCACGGAGCAGGAGAAGGGCTCCCTTCTACAGTTCCTCACCGGGCTCTCACAAGACGGTGGCCTCCCTGCGACATGGCGGAATGGCACGGATTGCTGCATGTGGGAAGGGATCACCTGCAGGCAAGATGGGACGGTCACCGCTGTCTTCCTGCCTTCGAAGGGCCTCCAGGGGCACATCTCACAGTCCCTTGGGGTCCTCACCGGGCTGCAATACCTTAATCTCTCCCACAACTCGCTGTCCGGTGGACTGCCACCGGAGTTGATGTCGTCCAGCAGCATTACTATCCTTGATGTCAGCTTTAACCAGCTCAATGGAACGCTCCAGGAGCTGCCATCTTCAACGCCTGCCCGGCCTCTACAGGTACTGAACATCTCCAGCAACTCATTTACAGGACAGTTTCCATCCACCACATGGAAAGCAATGGCAAATTTGATCGCACTCAATGCCAGTAAGAACAGATTTACTGGGCAGATACCAACTCATTTCTGTAACAGTTCGCCGTCCTTCACTGTGCTTGAACTGTCTTTCAACAAATTCAGTGGCAGCATCCCCCCAAGTCTTGGTAATTGCTCCAAGCTGAGAGAGCTCAGGGCTGGATACAACAACCTCAGTGGAGCTATTGATGGTACACACATAACCAACCTCAGAAATCTTGTAGTCCTTCATCTTGGATGGAACAACTTCGGTGGCAAGATTCCAGTTTCTATAGGACAGCTCAAGAAATTGGAGGAGCTCCATTTGGCTTACAACAACATGTCAGGGGAACTGCCATCTGCTCTGAGCAACTGCACAAATCTCATAACAATTGACCTCAAGAGCAATCACTTCAGTGGAAAACTTACCAAGGTCAATTTCTCCAACCTGCCCAATCTAAGAATTTTAGACCTCTGGTTAAACAACTTCACCGGTGAAGTTCCAGAAAGCATATACTCGTGCAGTAATCTGATTGCACTGCGGCTATCTAGCAACAACTTACACGGACAGCTCTCATCGAGAATAGGTAATCTGAAGTACCTCTCCTTCTTGTCACTCGGTAAAAACAATTTCACAAACATTACAAATGCACTTCAGATCCTTAAGAGCAGCAAGAACCTGACAACACTGCTTATGGGGCACAACTTTAGGGGAGAGATACTCTCACAGGATGAAACAATTGATGGTTTTGGAAGTCTTCAGGTTCTCGATATACAAGGTTGCAATTTTTCTGGGAGAATACCTGTGTGGATATCAAGGGCTGTAAACTTGCAGATGCTATTTTTATGTGGCAATCGACTCACTGGGTCAATACCAGGCTGGATCAGCTCTCTAAGTCATCTCTTCTATATGGATGTGTCGAGCAACAGTCTTACAGGAGAAATCCCATTAACCTTAACCGAGATGCCAGTGCTAAAATCAACTGATAACGCAACTCATTTGGACCCAACGGTCTTTGAGCTGCCTGTTTATAATGGTCCAGCACTTCAATACCGTGTGGTTACATCTTTCCCAGCAGTGTTGAATCTAAGCAATAACAATTTCACAGGTGTGATTCCCACACAGATTGGTCAGCTGAAAGTGCTTGCTGTACTTGACTTCAGCTTCAACAAGTTATCTGGACAGATCCCACAATCGGTCTGCAACCTCGCAAACTTGCAGGTACTAGACTTGTCCAGCAACAATCTCACAGGTGCTATTCCAGCTGCATTGAACACCCTGCACTTCCTTTCAGCATTCAATATTTCAAACAATGACCTAGAAGGGCCTATTCCATCTGGAGGCCAATTTGATACATTTCAGAATTCTAGTTTCAGTGGGAACCCAAAGCTGTGTGTCTCTATGCTAACCCACAAATGTGATTCAGCTTCGATACCTCCACCATCCACAAAAGAGACCACAAAACCACGATATAAGAAGTCTGTTTTTGTAATTGCATTTGGTGTGTTCTTTGGAGGCATCGCTGCTCTTTTGTTGCTGGGGCGGCTCATTGTATTTATCAGGATAAATGGCATTAGAATAAGAAATAGAAGGGAGAATAATGGAGATATTGAAGCAACTTCGTTCTACTCCAGTTCAGAGCAAACATTAGTGGTGATGCGGATGCCGCAAGGGAAGACAGAAGGAACCAAGCTCAAATTCGCTGACATTTTGAAAGCCACAAACAACTTTGACAAGGAGAATATCATTGGATGCGGAGGTTATGGATTAGTCTACAAGGCAGAGCTACCTGATGGCTCCAAGCTGGCAATAAAAAAGCTCAACGGTGAAATGTGTCTGATGGAAAGGGAGTTCAGTGCCGAGGTTGATGCACTCTCCATGGCACAACATGAAAATCTTGTACCACTGTGGGGTTATTGTGTCCAGGGAAACTCGAGGTTCCTTGTATATTCCTATATGGAGAATGGTAGCCTGGACGACTGGCTGCATAACAGGTATGATGATGCTATATCGTTTCTTGACTGGCCGACACGGCTCAAGATAGCACAAGGAGCAAGCATGGGCCTTTCTTATATCCATGATGTCTGCAAGCCTCAAATTGTCCACCGTGACATCAAATCCAGTAACATCCTACTGGACAAAGAATTTAAAGCTTATGTTGCTGATTTTGGGCTAGCCAGATTGATCCTTCCCGACAGAACTCATGTTACAACTGAGTTGGTCGGCACTATGGGTTATATCCCTCCCGAGTATGGGCAAGCATGGGTTGCTACTTTGAGAGGTGATATGTACAGTTTTGGAGTAGTCTTGCTTGAGCTGCTCACCGGAAGGAGACCTGTTACAGTCCTGTCTACATCAAAAGAACTTGTCCCATGGGTTCTACAGATGAGGTCCGAGGGTAAGCAGACAGAAGTCCTGGATCCAACACTTCGTGGAAGAGGCTATGAAGAGCAAATGCTAAAAGTGCTTGAAACCGCTTGCAAGTGTGTTGATAACAATCAATTCAGAAGGCCAGCTATCGCAGGAGTAGTCTCCTCCCTGTCCAGTATAGAAGCTAACCCATAGATGCAAAGATCAGCCAAGATAAAATGAACTACACATGATAGATAGTCTTGTATTTTGTGCATGATGTACATGTAACATTCGTAGTTTCACTATAAGTGCTACCTTAGAGTTTGGTTTGTACTTTGTACAGAGACTAACAGGTTGCCTTTTTGAGTTTACGTACTTCTTCAAGGAAAGATTTTTTTGTAAAATTCATCTAATTTTCCTATGTTTCTTAAAGTACTATACCTATGGTGAAGTTGCATAAGCATGGGACAAAGTCAGACACGCGAAATGTTTTTTTCCTCGGAGAAATATTCCAAATGGTTTCAACTTAAGTACAGATACCATGTGCTGTCAGCATTGAAAATGGTTTCCATTCAAGTGCAGATGTTGTGTGATGTCATCTACTTGCTTTCTATCAGCTGTTTTGAGAAAATCACCAAAGATTGGAGCCTTGAAGGTGAATTACCGAATTACGTACTATACATCAACGTTTGATTAGTCCAACCATCGAACAAATGGAATGAGAATTTGAGAACGTAATACGACTAC
Organism: Triticum dicoccoides; assembly: GCF_002162155.2. Lineage (NCBI taxonomy): Eukaryota > Viridiplantae > Streptophyta > Magnoliopsida > Poales > Poaceae > Triticum > Triticum dicoccoides. Next base: position 171,087,289 of record NC_041391.1, on the reverse strand, counting down.
TGTCTTCCGAATTTAAATAACTCAGCACGCGCAAAAGAATGAAGTCACTAGCAGAATAAGTACGAGGAATGGCTATCAGAAGCACCTAGTAGTACGTACCATGTCGAAGGATTAGCGTGGCAGGTAGCCTAGAAACCACGGGCCTCACATGGTAGCTCGCCCCTCCGGCGTATACATACGCATCAGAGTGCTTCCAAAGCCTCTTCTACGAGCTGACCCGGCTTCTCGACGGCAACCGTCGCGGTCCAAGAAAAGACACCCGGGTCGGCATTGCGCCGAACGGCCTGGGCGCGCTGCTGCCGAGGCGGCCGGCGCTAGGCACAAAAGGCCGGCATTGCGTCAGAGGAATAGATGCCAGCGTGCGCGTGGAACGGAGCAAGCACGGCCGCGTGCGAGGAGGAGGCACTTCCGTCTTCCGGTGAGAATGGCGGAGTTGCGACTCGCCGGGAGCGGTGAGCGATGGCGAGAGAGCGGCGCAAGGGCGCTGACATACATCGATTACTCTTGATTTTGAAGAGTATATGTATCGCTTACTGTGCTACGGTTTTTTTTTAAGCTAAAAAGCCAGTTGGCTCTTTATTCATTTGGCGCTAGCATGTCTGACCGTATAAAATCAGCCATCCACCCAGGGATTGTCTCATACATAAGCTGAGAAGAAGAAAGTTCTAAAGAATGATGCTAAAAAAAAAAGTTCTAAAGAATGTCTAGCTATCCGGTGAGCCACCGTATTACAACGCCGGTTAGCAAACCGTAGCTTAAACCCCTGGAAAAAAGTACTAAGCATTCCAATCTCTTTTAAGAGATGGTAAATGACGATTTCTGCGGTGACTCCCACAGCCTTATAATCTCCTGGCAATCCGTTTCGACTTCAACTCGATGTAGCCCCATATCACATGCCATGGAAAGCCCATCTCTACATGCAAGGAGTTTAAGTGTGAGTGGATCAATTATGCCGTCATACCTTGAGCCTCCTGCTCTACGGAAGAAACCATGATGATCACGGGCAATATAACCCGTTCCTCCTCGCGCCAGTGCCGAGGCAGTAGCTCCATCTGTATTGATCTTAACCCAGCCTTCCTTTGGTGGTTGCCATCGTGGGGGACAACCCGGCTGGTTCTTCTCACTAACAGGGAACTCAAGCGCTCGCACAATTTCTTCTATGATGATCATGGATTGCGACGGCTGATACACTTGTTCTCCATGTGTATATCTGTTTCTTGAGTGCCACACCGCCCACATCACCGTAATCATAATAGCAGCCTCCTCTTGCTTAAACAGTTTATGATCAAGCAAATCCTTGGACCATGTTATCGGGTGTAGTCTTGGGATACGAATATCAAAAAATCGCTCCGCTGCCTCCCAGAACCATACCGCATGGTCGCACTCCATGAGTGCATGATATAGAGTTTCGCTTTCATGTCCACACATGGGACAGTGCGGCGACTCCTTGATATGTCGCCATCTCAACTCGCCGTAATTTGGTAGGAATCCTTTCAGAACTCGCCACCAAAAAACTCGAATTTTTGGAAGCACATTCAGTTTCCATAATGCACGCCAGGTTTCTTCAGCTCTAGAAGATGAGCCTACTGTTGCCGAAAGTTGAAGCTTTGCTTGCATCGTTTGCCGGTATGCTGATCGAACTGTGAAAATGCCAGATCTCTCCCAGGCCCATGCCCATATGTCTCTGCCTCCTCCTCTCGGTCTAGGCATGGCCAATATTGCATCTGCATCCGGGGGGTAAAACAGACTCCTGATGGTCTCTACATCCCATTGATTTGTCTTCGGGTTAATCAAATCAGCCACAAGCTGAATAGAGTTCGGCTTGAGTGCTCCCATTGGAGTCATGGAGGTGGAGCCCTCTATCCAATGGTCATGCCACACTTCGGTTGTTGATCCATCTCCCACTCGTCGGATTAGTCCCTTCTTTAGCATCTCCCTCCCAACAATGATGGCCTTCCAAGTTTTTGATGCACTCTTCGGACAACCCGCAGTTAGGAACTCCTCATTTGGGAAGTATCTTCCCTTGAGAACTCGGGCGCACAAGCTGTTTGGATTGTCAAGAATTCTCCATGCTTGCTTTGCCAACATCGCGTCGTTGAACGTTTCGAAGTCCCGGAATCCGAGGCCTCCTTGTGACTTTGCTACACTCATCTTATCCCACGCCTGCCAATGCATTCCCTTCTTATCAAGTGACCCAGCCCACCAATATTTTGACATATTCATCGTCAGTTTCTTGCACAGACCTTTTGTGAGTTTGAAACAACTCATAGAGAAGGCCGGTAAGGCTTGAACCACTGATTTCAGGAGAACTTCTTTTGCAGCGCACGACATCTTCCGCTGACACCACCCTTGCACCTTCGACCTAGACCGCTCGTTGATGTGTTCGAAGCTCTGTTCCGAGATCCTTCCCGTGGCAGTCGGAAGCCCAAGGTATTTCTCGGACATGGCCTCCCTATGTATCTGAAGGGCGGCTTTGACACCCCTTCTGACGGACGCCCCGCTGTTTGGGCTAAAGTAAACTGAGCTCTTCATCTTGTTTGCACTTTGCCCCGAGCCCATACTGTATTGTTCCAGGACTTCACTTAACCTGGTTGCACTCCTCGAGTCAGCTTTCATGAAGATCAAACAATCATCTGCAAAGAGGAGATGCGAAATCCATGGTGCAGAAGCACCCACTCGGATACCCCTGTCTATCCAGCCGTCATCATAGTTTTGAAGCATACAAGACAGACCCTCTCCACAGAGAAGAAACAAATAAGGCGAAATCGGGTCTCCTTGCCGAAAGCCTCTAGAAGGTAAAAAGGCTGGTAACAACTCACCGTTGACCTTCACTCGGTAGTTTACGGTGTTCACACATCTCATAATAAGAGAAATCCAGCGTTCATGAAAACCCAGTTGGTGCATTATCCCTTCCAGGTACACCCATTCCACTCGGTCATACGCTTTGATCATATCGATCTTGACCGCACAACATCCTTGTTTCCCTCGCTTCCTTTTCATTGAATGTATACATTCATAAGCCACTAGGATGTTGTCAGTAATCAATCGTCCTTGAACGAAAGCACTTTGCTCCTCTGCAATAATCTCATCAAGGATCTCTTTCAGCCGGTTAACAAGTACCTTCGAGCATATTTTGTAGAGAACATTGCACAAAGAAATTGGTCTATACTGAGTGATATTTTGCAGGTTTCTCACCTTTGGTATAAGAACAATAATCGTGTTGTTCACAGTGTCTGGCATTGGTCCTCCGTTCAAAAAACTTAGGACAGCCGTAGTAACATCAGGCCCTATAAGCTCCCAATGTTTCTGGTAGAAAGCAGCGTGAAAACCATCACACCCGGGCGCCTTTGAAGGCCCCATAGCAAAAACTGCAGCCTTCACTTCTTCCTCCTTGAACGCCCGCAACAACCGTTCGTTCATAGGTACTGTAATCTTATGTGGCACGTGGTGAAGAACTGCTTGAACATCCGTATGTTCCTGCGCCGTGTACAAACCAGTGTAGAACTGCTGTACCTCAGCATGTATGTCCTCCTTGGTCTCGCATACTGAGCCATCCGCAGCTTGCAGACTGCGTATGCGATTCCTACTCTTGCGGGCAGAGGCACGAGCTTGGAAAAACCCCGTGTTACGATCCCCCGCTTTTAGCCAGTCCACTCTCGATCTTTGGCGGGCCATGATTTCTTCCTTGTGAAGTAGATCAGAGAGCTGGCGGCATAGATCCTTTTCCCTCTTGGTCGGTCCCCTGAAAAGCGAATTCGACCTTTCAGTTTCATACTCTTTACGTATTTTCTTTATCTTCCTTCTAATATCTTCAAACTTCTTCGTCTTTCAACTTGAAAGCTGGGTTTGCATGGTAGAAAGAGCCTCCTCAATGCCGTGAAGACCCTGCAAACCTGCACCCCGGCGCCAGCCTTGCAGAACGGCGGCATCATACGTTTCGTCCTTCTGCCAAGCTTCCTCATACATGAACCTGCGCTTATGTCCTTCTGTTGTCTCTGCCACCCTTTTCAAATTTACAGCTAGCATACAATGATCAGATTTTGGGCTGAGCACATGCTTAACAACCGATGCCGATTTCCATGACATCATTGCTGGGTTCATGCTTAACAACTCTCTTTTTTTGAAGAATATATGTATCGCTTACTGTACTACGTACGTATCGCGCGCGATCGCCCGCGGCGGGGTGGAGCGGCCCATTCGCGCACAGCTAGCTGATGCGCATGATTTGTTAATTGTTTTTTGCTCTTTTTGTGCTATTTTGTTCCACTTGTATTTTTAATTCGTTAATTTTAAATAGGAAACCAACTTGACTTAAAAAACCTCTTTATTTTTTTCAAAATTTTATATTTGGTTTATTTCTCTATTTTTATATTTGGAAACATTTTTTCGATTTTACTAACTTTTATAAAAAATGTCTAGTGTCTCAATTAAAAAATTTAATCATGTATTAAAAACTTTTCAACGTGTACATAAAATTGTTACATATGCATATGTTCATTGTGTATTTTAAAGTTTCAACATTAATTGAAATTTTTTAACATGTATTTTATTTAAGAATATTAACGTGTAATTGGAAAAACATTAAATGTGTATTTAAAAAATCAACTTGGATTTTAAAATGGAAACAATAAAATTAAATCATTTAATGGGAGAATAAAAAACGAAAAAAAAAGAAGGTTCCCAAAACCACTCCAGATTTTTTGTCCAAAAGGACCCCCTGGCGAACAGAATTTTCAAAAAGGACCACTCGTCGAAAAATTTGACAAAAAGAACCCCCTCAGGCGTGGCGACAGGCGACACGTGGCACCTACCGCCACACCTGGAGGCGGCGGGCCCTATCGCCACGCCTGTAGGCGGCCGCCGGGATAAAACGTGTTTGCTACAGAGCCTCGAGCCGGGACGGGACGGGCCAGGCCAGGTGGGCCACGCCGCCACCGTATGATGCGGCCAGCCGCTGCTACTATCGCTCCCAGGCCGACAGGTCCTGCTGCACGGAAGGCACGGAGTGGGCCAGGCCGCCACCGCAGGAGGTGGCAGCACTGTAGCTGTTGCATGCGCGCCGACAATGTCCCTGTTGCAGACGGCGCTGATTCCCACGCGCGGACGACGATGATTTTCACGAGCAGGAATTCGATGTTGTGCGGTAGGTGAATTTTTTATGCCTTGTGTCGACACTCAGCGGTGCTCCTCTGCACTGGTTGCTTTGGCGGGAATCTGCGCCCTTTCTTTTCTTATGCCCACTGATTTGTATGCCCCCGGGAATCACTTACTCCGCTGGCTTTTGCTTCAGTGGACGCTACCACATCAGTCACTCAGCGCTGCATTTGCTTCAGAGGACGCGACCGCATCAGTCACTCAGCGCTGCTTTTGCTTCAGTCTATTGCTGCAGCCTGGTCGAAAGCACTCAGGCATGCACTGGTTGTTGGGGAACGTTGCAGAAAATTAAAATTTTTCCTACGGTTTCACCAAGATCCATCTACGAGTTCATCTAAGCAACGAGTCAAGGGAGTGAGTTTGCATCTACATACCACTTGTAGATTGCGTGCGGAAGCGTTTAAGGGAAGGGTGATGATGGAGTCGTACTCACCGTGATTCAGATCACCGATGACCAAGTGCTGAACGGACAGCACCTCCGCGTTCAACGCACGTACGGGACGGACGACGTCTCCTCCGTCTTGATCTAGCAAGGAGGAAGGAGAGGTTGAGGAAGATTGCTCCAACAGCAGCACGACGGCGTGGTGGAGTTGGTGCAGCAGTACTCCGACAGGGCTTCGTCAAGCACGTAACAGAGGAGGAGAGGTGTTGGGGAGGGGAGGGGCTGCGCCTTGGGTTGTGTACAGCAGCCCTCCCCTCACCCCTCTATTTATAGGGGAAGGGGCAAGGGGGGCCGACCCCTCTAGATGGGATCTAGAGGGGGCGGCGGCCAGGGAGGGGGGACTTGCCCCCCAAGCAAGGGGGGCGCCCCCTCTAGGGTTTCCTCCCCAACCCTAGGCGCATGGGCCCAAGGTGGGGGGCACACCCAGCCCTCCAGGGGCTGGTTCCCTGCCCCTTGCGGCCCATGTGGACCTCCGAGAGGGGTGGCCCCTCCCGGTGGACCCCCGGAACCTCTCCGGTGGCCCCGGTACAATACCGATATGCCCCCGAAACTTTCCGGTGTCCGCATGACAACTTCCCATATATAAATCTTCACCTCCGGACCATTCCGGAACTCCTCGTGACGTCCGGGATCTCATCCGGGACTCTGAACAACATTCAGTAATCACATACAAGTCTTCCTAATAACCCTAGCGTCACCGAACCTTAAGTGTGTAGACCCTACGGGTTCGGGAGACATGTAGACATGACCGAGACGACTCTCGGGCAATAACCAACAGCGGGATCTGGATACCCATGTTGGATCCCACATGCTCCTCGATGATTTCATCGGATGAACCACGATGTCGAGGATTAAACAACCCCGTATACAATTCCCTTTGTCAATCGGTACGTTACTTGCCCGAGACTCGATTGTCGGTATCCCAGTACCTTGTTCAGTCTCATTACCGGCAAGTCACTTTACTCGTACCGTAATGCATGATCCCGTGACCAACCACTTGTTCACTTTGAGCTCATTATGATGATGCATTACCGAGTGGGCCCAGAGATACCTCTCCGTCATACGGAGTAACACATCCCAGTCTCGATCCGTGTCAACCCAACAGACACTTTCGGAGATACCAGTAGTGCACCTTTATAGTCACCCAGTTACGTTGTGACGTTTGATACACCCAAAGCACTCCTACGGTATCCGGGAGTTACACGATCTCATGGTCTAAGGAAGAGATACTTGACATTGGAAAAGCTCTAGCAAACGAACTACACGATCTTGTGCTATGCTTAGGATTGGATCTAGTCCATCACATCATTCTCCTAATTGTGTGATCCCGTTATCAACGACATCCAATGTCCATAGCCAGGAAACCATGACTATCTGTTGATCAACGAGCTAGTCAACTAGAGGCTCACTAGGGACATATTGTGGTCTATGTATTCACACGTGTATTACGATTTCCGGATAATACAGTTATAGCATGAATAAAAGACAATTATCATGAACAAGGAAATATAATAATACTTTTATTATTGCCTCTAGGGCATATTTCCAACAGTCTCTCACTTGCACTAGAGGCAATAATCTAGTTACATTGTGATGAATCAAACACCCATAGAGTTCTGGTGTTGATCATGTTTTGCTCGCGAGAGAGGTTTAGTCAACGGATCTGCGACATTCAGATCCGTATGTACTTTGCAAATTTCTATGTCTCCATCTTGAACATTTTCACGGATGGAGTTGAAGCGGCGCTTGATGTGCCCGGTCTTCTTGTGAAACCTGGGCTCCTTGGCAAGGGCAATGGCTCCAGTGTTGTCACGGAAGAGTTTGATCGGCCCCGAGGCATTGGGTATGACTCCTAGGTCGATGATGAACTCCTTCACCCAAATTGCTTCATGCGCTGCCTTCGAGGCTGCCATGTACTCCGCTTCATATGTAGATCCCGCCACGACGCTCTGCTTGCAGCTGCACCAGCTTACTGCTCCACCATTCAACATATACACGTATCCGGTTTGTGACTTAGAGTCATCCAGATCTGTGTCGAAGCTAGCGTCGACGTAACCATTTACGACGAGCTCTTCGTCACCTCCATAAACGAGAAACATGTCCTTTGTCCTTTTTAGGTACTTCAGGATATTCTTGACCGCTGTCCAGTGTTCCTTGCCGGGATTACTTTGGTACCTTCCTACCAAACTTACGGCAAGGTTTACATCAGGTCTGGTACACAGCATGGCATACATAATAGATCCTATGGCTGAAGCATAGGGGATGACACTCATCTCTTCTTTATCTTTTGCCGTGGTTGGGGATTGAGCCGAGCTCAATCTCACACCTTGCAACATAGGCAAGAACCCCTTCTTGGACTGATCCATTTTGAACTTCTTCAAAATCTTATCAAGGTATGTGCTTTGTGAAAGACCTATGAGGCGTCTCGATCTATCTCTATAGATCTTGATGCCTAATATATAAGCAGCTTCTCCAAGGTCCTTCATTGAAAAACACTTATTCAAGTAGGCCTTAATGCTGTCCAAAAGTTCTATATCATTTCCCATCAAGAGTATGTCATCTACATATAATATGAGAAATGCTACAGAGCTCCCACTCACTTTCTTGTAAACGCAGGCTTCTCCATAAGTCTGCATAAACCCAAACGCTTTGATCATCTCATCAAAGCGAATGTTCCAACTCCGAGATGATTGCACCAGCCCATAAATGGATCGTTGGAGCTTGCAAACTTTGTTAGCGTTCTTAGGATCGACAAAACCTTCCGGCTGCATCATATACAGCTCTTCCTTAAGATGTCCGTTAAGGAATGCCGTTTTGACGTCCATCTGCCATATCTCATAATCATAGTATGCGGCAATTGCTAACATGATTCGGACGGACTTCAGCTTCGCTATGGGAGAGAATGTCTCGTCATAGTCAATCCCTTGAACTTGTCGATAACCCTTAGCGACAAGTCGAGCTTTATAGATGGTAACATTTCCATCCGCGCCCGTCTTCTTCTTAAAGATCCATTTGTTTTCTATCGCTCGCCGATCATCGGGCAAGTCTGTCAAAGTCCATACTTTGTTTTCATACATGGATTCTATCTCGGGTTTCATGGCTTCAAGCCATTTGTTGGAATCTGGGCCCGCCATCGCTTCTTCATAGTTCAAAGGTTCACCGTTGTCTAACAGCATGATTTCCAGGACAGGGTTGCCGTACCACTCTGGTGCGGAACGTGTCCTTGTGGACCTACGAAGTTCAGTAGCAACTTGATCTGAAGTACCTTGATCATCATCATTATTTTCCTCTTCAGTTGGTGTAGGCATCGCAGGAACATTTTCCTGAGCTGCACTACTTTCCCGTTCGAGAGGTAGTACTTCATCGAGTTCTACTTTCCTCCCACTTACTTCTTTCGAGAGAAACTCTTTTTCCAGAAAGCATCCGTTCTTGGCAACAAAGATCTTGCCCTTGGATCTTAAGTAGAAGGTATACCCAACGGTTTCCTTAGGGTATCCTATGAAGACGCATTTTTCCGACTTGGGTTCGAGCTTTTCAGGTTGAAGTTTCTTGACATAAGCATCGCATCCCCCAACTTTTAGAAACGACAGCTTAGGTTTCTTCCCAAACCATAATTCATACGGTGTCGTCTCAACGGATTTAGACGGTGCCCTATTTAAAGTGAATGTAGCTGTCTCTAGAGTGTATCCCTAAAATGATAGCGGTAAATTGGTAAGAGACATCATAGACCGCACCATATCCAATAGAGTGCGATTACGACGTTCGGACACACCGTTACGCTGAGCTGTTCCAGGCGACGTGAGTTGTGAAACGATTCCACATTTCCTTAAGTGTGTACCAAATTCATGACTTAAGTATTCTCCTCCACGATCTGATCGTAGGAACTTTATCTTTCGGTCACGTTGATTCTCTACCTCATTCTGAAATTCCTTGAACTTTTCAAAGGTTTCAGACTTGTGTTTCATTAAGTAGACATATCCATATCTACTCAAGTCATCAGTGAGAGTGAGAACATAACGATATCCTCCGCGAGCCTCAACACTCATTGGACCGCACACATCGGTATGTATGATTTCCAACAAGTTGGTTGCTCGCTCCATTGTTCCGGAGAACGGAGTCTTGGTCATTTTGCCCATGAGGCATGGTTCGCATGTGTCAAATGATTCATAATCGAGAGACTCTAGAAGTCCATCAGCATGGAGCTTCTTCATGCGCTTGACACCAATGTGACCAAGGCGGCAGTGCCACAAGTATGTGGGACTATCGTTATCAACTTTACATCTTTTGGCATTCACACTATGAATATGTGTAATATTACGCTCGAGATTCATTAAGAATAAACCATTGACCATCGGGGCATGACCATAAAATATATCTCTCATATAAATAGAACAACCATTATTCTCGGATTTAAATGAGTAGCCATCTCGTATTAAACGAGATCCAGATACAATGTTCATGCTCAAACTTGGCACCAAATAACAATTATTAAGGTTTATAACTAATCCCGTAGGTAAATGTAGAGGTAGCGTGCCGACGGCGATCACATCGACCCTGGAACCATTCCCGACGCGCATCGTCACCTCGTCCTTCGCCAGTCTCCGCTTATTCCGCAGCTCCTGCTGTGAGTTACAAATATGAGCAACGGCACCGGTATCAAATACCCAGGAGTTACTACGAGTACTGGTAAGGTACACATCCATTACATGTATATCAAATATACCTTTGGTGTTGCCGGCCTTCTTATCCGCTAAGTATTTGGGGCAGTTCCGCTTCTAGTGACCCTTCCTCTTGCAATAAAAGCACTCAGTCTCAGGCTTGGGTCCATTCTTTGACTTCTTCCCGGTAACTGGCTTACCGGGCGCGGCAAAATCCTTGCCGTCCTTCTTGAAGTTCTTCTTGCCCTTGCCCTTCTTGAACTTAGTGGTCTTATTGACCATCAACACTTGATGTTCCTTCTTGATTTCAACCTCTGCTGACTTCAGCATTGAAAATACTTCAGGAATGGTCTTCACCATCCCCTGCATATTGTAGTTCATCACAAAGCTCTTGTAGCTTGGTGGGAGCGACTGAAGGATTCTGTCAATGACCGCCTCATCTGCGAGGTTAATGTTCAGCTGGGTCATACGATTGTGCAACCCAGACATTTTGAGTATGTGCTCACTGACAGAACTGTTTTCCTCCATCTTACAACTATAGAACTTGTCGGAGACATCATATCTCTCGACCCGGGCATGAGCTTGGAAAACTAGTTTCAGCTCCTCGAACATCTCATATGCTCCGTGTTGCTCAAAACGCTTTTGGAGCCCTGGTTCTAAGTTGTAAAGCATGCCGCACTGAACGAGGGAGTAATCATCAGCGCGAGACTGCCAAGCGTTCATAACGTCTTGGTTCTCTGGGACGGGAGCGTCACCTAGCGGTCCTTCTAGGACATATTGTTTCCTGGCAGCTATGAGGATGATCCTCAGGTTCCGGACCCAGTCCGTATAGTTGCTGCCATCATCTTTCAGCTTGGTTTTATCTAGGAACGCGTTGAAGTTCATGTTGACATGAGCGTTGGCCATTTGATCTACAAGACATATTTGCAAAGGTTTTAGACTAAGTTCATGATAATTAAGTTCATCTAATCAAATTATTCAATGAACTCCCACTCAGATTAGACATCCCTCTAGTCATCTAAGTGTTACACGATCCGAGTCGACTAGGCCGTGTCCGATCATCACGTGAGACGGACTAGTCATCGTCGGTGAACATCTTCATGTTGATCGTATCTTCCATACGACTCGTGTTCGACCTTTCGGTCTCTATGTTCCGAGGCCATGTCTGTACATGCTAGGCTCGTCAAGTTAACCCTAAGTGTTTTGCATGTGTAAAACTGTCTTACACCCGTTGTATGTGAACGTAAGGATCTATCACACCCGATCATCACGTGGTGCTTCGAAACGACGAACTTTAGCAACGGTGCACAGTTAGGGGAGAATACTTCTTGAAATTGTTGTAAGGGATCATCTTATTTACTACCGTCGTTCTAAGTAAACAAGATGCATAAACATAATAAACATCACATGCAATTATATAGTAGTGACATGATATGGCCAATATCATATAGCTCCATTGATCTCCATCTTCGGGGCTCCATGATCATCTTGTCACCGGCATGACACCATGATCTCCATCATCGTGTCTTCATGAAGTTGTCACGCCAATGACTACTTTTACTTCTATGGCCAACGCGTTTAGCAATAAAGTAAAGTAATTTACATGGCGTTCTTCAGTGACACGCAGGTCATACAAAAAATAAAGACAACTCCTATGGCTCCTGCCGGTTGTCATACTCATCGACATGCAAGTCATGATTCCTATTACAAGAACATGATCTCATACATCACAATATATCATTCATCATTCATCACAACTTCTGGCCATATCACATCACATGACAATCGCTGCAAAAACAAGTTAGACGTCCTCTAATTGTTGTTGCATCTTTTACGTGGCTGCAATTGGGTTCTAGCAAGAACGTTTTCTTACCTACGAATAACCACAACGTGATTTTGTCAACTTCTATTTACCCTTCATAAGGACCCTTTTCATCGAATCCGCTCCAACTAAAGTGGGAGAGACAGACACCCGCCAGCCACCTTATGCAACTAGTGCATGTCTGTCGGTGGAACCGGTCTCACATAAGCGTACGTGTAAGGTTGGTCCGGGCCGCTTCATCCCACAATACCGCTGAAGCAAGAAAAGACTAGTAGTGGCAAGCAAGTTGACAAGATCCACGCCCACAACAAAATTGTGTTCTACTTGTGCAATAGAGAACTACGCATAGACCTAGCTCATGATGCCACTGTTGGGGAACGTTGCAGAAAATTAAAAAAAATTCTACGGTTTCACCAAGATCCATCTATGAGTTCATCTAAGCAATGAGTCAAGGGAGTGAGTTTGCATCTACATACCACTTGTAGATCGCATGCGGAAGCGTTCAAGGGAAGGGTGATGATGGAGTCGTACTCGCCGTGATTCAGATCACTGATGACCAAGTGCTGAACGGACAGCACCTTTGCGTTCAACACACGTACGGGACGGATGACGTCTCCTCCGTCTTGATCCAGCAAGGAGGAAGGAGAGGTTGAGGAAGATTGCTCCAACGGCAGCATGACGGCATGGTGGAGTTGGTGCAGCAGTACTCCGACAGGGCTTCGCCAAGCACGTAATGGAGGAGAGGTGTTGGGGAGGGGAGGGGCTGCGCCTTGGGTTGTGTACAGCAGCCCTCCCCTCACCCCTCTATTTATAGGGGAAGGGGCAAGGGGGGCCGACCCCTCTAGATGGGATCTAGAGGGGGGCGGCGGCCAGGGAGGGGGGACTTGCCCCCCAAGCAAGGGGGGCGCCCCCTCTAGGGTTTCCCCCCCAACCCTAGGCGCATGGGCCCAAGGTGGGGGGCGCACCTAGCCCTCCAGGGGCTGGTTCCCTGCCCCTTGCGGCCCATGTGGCCCTTCGAGAGGAGTGGCCCCTCCCGGTGGACCCCCGGAACCTCTCCGGTGGCCCCGGTACAATACCGATATGCCCCCGAAACTTTCGGGTGTCCGCATGACAACTTCCCATATATAAATCTTCACCTCCGTACCATTCCGAAACTCCTCATGACGTCCGGGATCTCATCCGGGACTCCGAACAACATTCGGTAATCACATACAAGTCTTCCTAATAACCCTAGCGTCACCGAACCTTAAGTGTGTAGACCCTACGGGTTCGGGAGACATGTAGACATGACCGAGACGACTCTCGGGCAATAACCAACAGCGGGATCTGGATACCCATGTTGGCTCCCACATGCTCCTCGATGATTTCATCGAATGAACCACGATGTCGAGGATTAAACAACCCCGTATGCAATTCCCTTTGTCAATCGGTACGTTACTTGCCCGAGACTCGATCGTCGGTATCCCAGTACCTTGTTCAGTCTCGTTACTGGCAAGTCACTTTACTCGTACCGTAATGCATGATCCCGTGACCAACCACTTGTTCACTTTGAGCTCATTATGATGATGCATTACCGAGTGGGCCCAGAGATACCTCTCCGTCATACGGAGTGAAAAATCCCAGTCTCGATCCGTGTCAACCCAACAGACACTTTCGGAGATACCAGTAGTGCACCTTTATAGTCATCCAGTTACGTTGTGACGTTTGATACACCCAAAGCACTCCTACAGTATCCGGGAGTTACACGATCTCATGGTCTAAGGAAGAGATACTTGACATTGGAAAAGCTCTAGCAAACGAACTACACGATCTTGTGCTATGCTTAGGATTGGGTCTAGTCCATCACATCATTCTCCTAATGATGTGATCCCGTTATCAACGACATCCAATGTCCATAGCCAGGAAACCATGACTATCTGTTGATCAACGAGCTAGTCAACTAGAGGCTCACTAGGGACATATTATGGTCTATGTATTCACACGTGTATTACGATTTCCGGATAATACAGTTATAGCATGAATAAAATACAATTATCATGAACAAGGAAATATAATAATACTTTTATTATTGCCTCTAGGGCATATTTCCAACACTGGTTGCACTGTTTTGTATCACGCGTATTTCCCTGCCTAAAATTTCGTCTGTTTGCGCCTATTTTCTCTCCCTCATTTGTCGTCTGAGCCTATAAAACGAGACACTGAGGCTCTCGTCATCCTCGTCCAGCACTTCTCGAAATCGCCACTGCGAAAAGTGTGTAACACTTTTTTCCAGTCGGGATGAGTTTGCCTTGCTCGGATCCAAGCATTAGGCCGAGGAAAATGAAGAATGCAAGTTTGCCTTCGGGGGTGGCAGTCCTGTGGTGTTGGTATGGAGATCTTTACAAGGTGAAGGAGGTAACGGATTTTTCAGATTGGTTGGGCATGAAGTTTTTCATGTGCACCAATTATGAGGAAGATCCACCCGTAGCTAGTTCAAAATACGACAAGCCTCCGGTATGCTTTAACCATCACAAATAGATATATTGTTGGTTTTTTGGTGATTCTTTATTAACATTGTGCATGTACTATCATTGGATTGACACGGAGATGCCGACTTAGGCAGTCACTGAGATTCGTGAAAGAAGTCGTCGTGCATGGGATAGTTTCTACGCAGAAGAGCAACGCGAAAAGGCGGAAGCAGATGGGAAAGCAGAGCAAGAGAGGGAGTTAAAAGAATACTATGCCGAGCAAAAGGGTCACTTTCAGGATTTATTGAAGAAAAACAGGAAAGAAGCTCGTCGTATGGAGGAGCAGGAACGACAGCGAAAGGAGGCTCGTGAGGCAGAGAGACAGAGAAAGAAAGAAATGGATCGTGAGGCAAAGGCAGCAGAAGAAGCTGGCGATGGAGAAAGAAAATATCCACGCCGGACTCAATAGATACCCGTGTTAGCATTTTAAATTTCGCAATCATTTGTATCTTAATTTCGGTAGTTTAATGTAGCTTTATTTCACTAGTTAAATGTAGCTTTATTTAAATAGTGTTGTATCGTCGTAATGAACAAATTATAGTTTTGGCATAAAATGTGGCATTTTCTTGCCGCCATTTTCTTTCCCGCATAAATTATTTCCGTCATTTTCTTTCCCGCCAATTTTCCTTCTTTCCCCACCCGAAAACACTTTAATAATACAAACTAATTATCGAACGTTGTGCAACAACTACAACATCAAATTAAGATAGAACATAATGCCCTACAATAAGACAGTATAAACTAATAATGCAAGTGCATCTGAATTAAACGGTATAACTGAACTTAAAAACTAAAAATACAACTTAAAAACTACATGAAGGCATCATCGTCATCCTTCGTCGATGCAGAACTCTTACCCTTCGAGGACGCAGAACTCTTGCCCTTGAATGATGCATAACTCTTGCCCTTCGACGATGCTGTGCTTTACTCTTTGAATCTCGCCCAACCAAGCATGTACAATGGTGGAGCTCAACACAATGTTTTTAGAAGGGTTTTTACCACTTTTGCTACTAGTTGTGCCACACTGCTAATTTTTGCCACTAAAATTTTTTCTTACTCAGAAATGCCACTGTTCCATTAGAAACACACTCATAAATTATACTCCCTTCATTTTTATATACAAGGCCACAAACTCAAATTACAGGTACCAATGTAAAATTTAATGTCTGCTTTAAAAGTCAGCTTTTCTTTTCGTTTACTGAGATGATTAATACCCCATATGCATGCAAGAAAACTGAGTGGAGGAAGTAGCTGACTATCATTATGACTGCATGCATGCAACTATTAAACATGTTGCTAGTACGAGAAAATATCATTAATTTTACCTCGATTAGGCCAGCCATAGTGGGAGTAACTTAGGTAGTAACATAACACATCCCCCAAAAAAATTGCTTATGTGGCATAGAGTTAATGAGAAAAAAGATGCTTGTGGTAACATAATATGTTACTGTAACCTAACACACCCCAAGGTAAAATGAGTCTATATCTCAACTAATGAAGGCTTGCATGTTATCATCCATATGTTACTACCCACTATGAAGGTAGTAACATAATCTAGTAACATCTGCATGTTACTAGTCTAAGTTATTCCCCACTATGACCAGCCTTACTATTGGTGGCCTTGTATAGATGCAAAACGTATATTTCATTATGGCCTTGTATATAAAAATGGAGGGAGTATATCACAAAAATTATACTCCCTTTATAGAAAAGATATAAGACGATTTAGATCACTAAAATGTATGTACCGAGTAGTCTTCAGTGGTATAATCTTTAGTGAAATTATTGGTCAAAGTTTAAGCACAGAAAACAAGGGTCGCCATGTAAACAGGGGCAGAGGGAGTAGTAAGATTCTTATGTTCTTCAGTCCGCACTGTGTCTCAATATCTGATAAACAACATGCACAAATCCTCTGATAGATGCTACTCCCTTCATTCACAAATATAAGATGTTTTGCGTATTTTTTCAATATGGACTACATACAGACTAAAATGAGTGAGCAAACACACTAAAACGTGTCTATATGCGTCCGATTCAGATATTTTCTAGAACATCTTATATTTATGGACAGAGGGAGTTGGTAAACAGGACAAGAAAAGAATGCACTGCTAACTCTGCAGCGAGCCTTAATTATGGAGAGATGAGCCACTTGCTATATTTTTTGCCCTCAATCAGAGAGGAAAATCATTAACCACATGCACACTGATCAATGATAGAGTGCAGCATCTAGGAAACAATAATGGTACAGTGCAAGTGTGCAACTAGCATCAGCACATCATCAGCCACGTACTAAACAAAACCCAGTACCAGAAAACAAATGTGATTCTTAACACCAATTATTCAACCCCCGCAGGAAAAAACACCAATTATATACAGTATTCAACTAAAATATTAAAAAATGGTTAATACATGGTTCGGTTGCAAAGACCACGTCCACACGGCACAAGCACTTCCACTACCACAAGCACCAGAGCCGGCCTTCCACTTGCAGTGCCAGAGCTCACACGCTACCCAGTCTACTTTGAACCGCTTCAGATGAAAATCACAGTCCATGGTATACAAAATAATAGTGCGCCAGTGGAGCCAGGAGAATGGAAAACAACAGCAAATGTATCCATCAGCCGAAGCTCGTACGCGTCATAACTGGTAAGGAAGTTCATGCTTCAGGTCAAGAGGATGGAACAGAAAACAGATACCCAGCACTCCAGCAGGCCAACCATCTACCCCGTCCATTAAGCAACATGATTGCACTTCTTCTTGTCCTCCACTTGCGTTTGTCCACACACTGATTGAGACTCCGATCTTTGCTTTGGATAGCAAGCACCTTTCGGAAATGATCTCCCCATGCACCATCTGGCCGGCTGAATATTTTGCATATCTTTACCAACTGTTTTTCAAAAGACGGCTTTTCCTGTTCACCAAAAGTCAAAGGATGTAGGTAAAGGTTAGATTTGTTTAGTGAAACCGGTAAAACCAGTGATATCAGGGCAAGTAAAGTAAGGCATGCTGTAAAAATTCATCAAGGGTTGAGGCTAGATTTGTTTAGTGAAGTCGGCAAGAGAAGTGATGCCAGGGCAAGAGAAGTAAGAATTCATCAAAGATCGAGTCAAGGATGATTAGAAAATCCACAGTGCAGTTTTTGTTTTCTGTACGGAAGATTGGGCAGTTGACTTGTCAGTTTTTTACAGCATGCAACCGATAGTGAATCACTGAAACATCAGTGTGAACTAGGAAGCTGCCTGGTGGGCTGGGGGCAATTGTGTAAAATCTAGTTTTCTTGACCCAATTTTTCGTGGTGACTCCGACTACGAGGAACAGGACAAATGGGAGCAAGATCTGCTTCTTTCTTTCCCATCATGCTCTTTCATGGTTAGACCACCATTGATGCTTTATACAGTCAGGGGACAACATAACCTCTAAGTTCCCATGCTAGTTTCACCAGATAACCATGCAGACACTCCATTTTTCCAACAAGACTTACAGCAAGATATTGCACATACCTTCCCTTGTCTTTGCTCTTGTGCTGCTGATTTGCTTGGCCTCCCCTAGCAGTTCCTGCACGGAGCAGGAGCAGGGCTTCCTTCTCCAGTTCCTCGGCGGGCTCTCACAAGATGGTGGCCTCGCTGCCTCATGGCAGAATGGCTCGGATTGCTGCCAGTGGGAAGGGATCACCTGCAGCACAGATGGGATTGTTACAGATGTCCTGCTGGCTTCTAGGAGTCTTCAGGGGCACATCACACCTTCTCTTGGGAACCTCACTGGATTGCTGCGCCTCAACCTGTCAAACAATCTGCTATCTGGTGGTCTACCGCAGGAACTGGTATCCTCCAGCAGCATCCTCATTGTAGACGTCAGCTTTAACCGTCTCGGAGAAGACCTGCACAAGTTGTCATCCACTCATGCCCGGCCACTGAAGGTACTGAACATCTCGAGCAATTTGTTTACAGGACAGTTTCCGTCCTCCACATGGCAGGGGATGAAAAATCTGGTTGCATTCAATGCCAGCAACAACAGCTTTACTGGGCAGCTACCAACTCATTTCTGCGCCAGCTCGCCATCCTTGGCAGTGCTTGAACTCTGCTACAATCAATTCAGAGGGAGCATTCCCCCTGAACTTGGTAGCTGCTCCATGCTCAGAGTGCTCAAGGTTGGCCACAACAACCTCAGTGGGACTCTCCCAGATGAACTCTTCAATGCTATCTTGTTAGAATACGTCTCCTTCCCCGGGAACAGGTTAGAAGGAAAACTTCAAGGCTCACATATTGTCAAACTCAGTAATCTGGGTACTCTTCATCTTGGAGAGAACAACATCAGTGGCGAGATTCCGGAGTCTATAGGTCATCTCAAGAGATTGGAGGAACTCCATTTAAACAACAACCTCATGTATGGGGAGTTGCCATCGAGTCTGACCAACTGCACAAATCTCATAAGCATTGACTTCAAGAACAACAATTTCAGTGGAGAACTCGCTAAGGTCAATTTCTCCAACCTACCCAATCTAAAATCTTTAGATCTTATGTACAACAGCTTCAGTGGCCATATTCCGGAAAGCATCTACTCATGTAGTAATCTAACTGCACTGCGGCTATCTTCCAATAAGTTCGATGGCCAGCTGTCAGAAAAAATAGGCAATCTGAAGTCCCTCTCATTCCTATCACTTGCTAACAACAGTCTTACAAATATTACAAGAGCACTTCATATACTTAGGAGCTCCAAGAATCTCACTACCCTTCTTATTGGGCTCAACTTCGTGAATGAGACCATGCCAGATGATGACAACATTGCTGGTTTTGAGAATCTTCAGGTTTTTAGTGTCGGAGGATGCAAATTATTTGGACAAATTCCTCATTGGATATCGAAGCTAGCAAATTTACAAATATTAATCTTGTCTTACAATCAACTTACTGATTCAATACCAGTCTGGATCAAAACCCTAAGCAACCTGTTCTATCTGGACATATCAAATAACGGCCTCACAGGGGGCATTCCAACAGCCCTTATGGAGATGCCAATGCTAGAGTCAAAGAAGAGTGAAGCCCGTTTAGACCCAAGGGTATTTGAGTTACCTGTTTATAAAGGTCCATCACTACAATACCGTGTACCTATTGCTTTGCGCAATGTACTGGATCTAAGCAACAACAAATTCACCGGTGAAATCCCCCTCGAGATTGGTCAGTTGAAAGCCCTCCTTTCACTCAATTTCAGCTTCAACAACTTGACAGGACAAATCCCACAATCAACATGCAATCTCACAAACCTACAGCTGTTAGACTTGTCGAGCAACAATCTAACAGGTGGAATACCAGGTGCATTGAATAGCCTACACTTCCTTTCAGCATTCAACATTTCAAACAATGGCCTGGAAGGGCCTATTCCATCTGGAGGCCAGTTTAATACATTTCAGAATTCTAGTTTCATTGGGAATCCAAAGCTGTGTGGCCCTACTCTCACTCACGAATGTGGATCAGATTCAATACCTCCATCCACCAGAAAAAAACTAGATAAGAAGGCTGTTTTTGCAATTGCGTTTGGCGTGTTCTTCGGAGGCATTGCTATTCTTTTGTTGCTGGTGTGTCTCCTTGTCTCAATCAAGAAGGGTCATATGGCAAAACATAGAAGGGAGAGCAATGGAGATGTTGAAGCAACTTCATTCTACTCCAGTTCAGAGGAAACATTAGTGGTCATGCGGACGCCACAAGGCAAGGGAGAAGAAAACAAGCTCAAATTCACTGACATTTTGAAAGCCACGAACAACTTTGACAAGGCAAATGTCGTTGGATGTGGAGGTTATGGATTAGTCTACAAGGCAGTGTTGTCTGATGGCTCCAAGCTGGCAATCAAAAAGCTCAATGGTGAAATGTGTCTAATGGATAGGGAGTTCAGTGCAGAGGTTGATGCACTCTCCAGGGCACAACATGCAAATCTTGTACCACTGTGGGGTTACTGCGTCCAGGGAAACTCAAGGTTTCTCATATATTCCTACATGGAGAACGGAAGCCTGGATGATTGGCTTCATAACAGGGATGATGATGCTAGCTCATTTCTTGACTGGCCGACTCGTCTCAAGATCGCACAAGGAGCAAGCCTGGGACTTTCTTATATCCATGAAGTCTGCGACCCTCAAATTGTCCACCGGGACATCAAATCCAGTAACATCCTACTGGACAATGAATTTAAAGCTTACGTTGCAGATTTTGGGCTAGCCAGATTGATCCTCCCCAACCAAACTCATGTCACAACTGAACTGGTCGGTACTATGGGTTACATTCCCCCCGAGTATGGGCAAGCATGGGTTGCTACACTGAGAGGTGATATGTACAGTTTCGGAGTAGTACTGCTTGAGCTGCTCACTGGAATGCGACCTGTTTCAATCCTATCAACGTCAAAAGAACTTGTCCCATGGGTGCTGGAGATGAGGTCCGAGGGGAAGGAGGTTGAGGTCCTGGATCCAACACTTCGAGGCACAGGATTTGAAGATCAAATGTTAAAGGTGCTTGAAGCTGCTTCCAAATGTGTCGACGGCAATCAATTCATGAGGCCAACCATCATGGAAGTAGTCTCCTGCCTGGCCAGTATAGATGCTGACCCGCAGATGTGCGCAAAGATCGGCCAACATACAATGAACCACACATGATAGATAATCTTGCAGTTTTGTGCATGATGTACATGTAACTTTCTTAGTTTCAGTAGAACTACTACTTCTGAATAATCAGTTTGTTTTGTACTTTTGCACAGAGCCGAACAAGTTGCCATCTTGAGCTTTACGTGTTTCATTAAGGAAAGATTTTGGTATTCATCTTCCTTCAGATCTTTTTTGCGAGGACCTCTAGATGTTTCTGTGTGTATTATATATTTTCGTGCAGAATGTACATGTAACTTTCTTAGTTTCATAGAATTACTACTTCTGATAATCTTAGAGATTGTTTTGTACTTTGTACAGAGCCTCACAGGTTGCCATTTTCATCTTTACGTGTTTCTTCAAGGAAAGATATTTATAAAATCGAAAAATGTATTTGGCAACTGTGTGGCAGATTGCGAAACTGCCACACGCATCCAGCACCGTCAGTTCTCTCCCGATCTCCTTCCTTTCCCGCACGTCCTCTCGATTTCTTTCCTTTCCCGCACGCCTCCCGATCTCCTTCCTTTCCCGCAGACCTTCCCCGATTTCTTTCCTTTCACGCACGCCCTCCCCGATTTTATCAGGCACACCCGCTCGTGCCTTCCTAATTTTCGTAATCGTCAATTATGGCCCACGCGCCTTCTCGATTTTCAGCAAAAATAATGCTTGGACTAGGATTTGATCTCCGTTCTGCAGGTAATCAACAAAGGGAGCTAACCACCTCACCTATAACACTCATTGTTGAGCAAGCTAAGGGAAATATTGTTTTTGACATGTTCATGGTAACTTTGATCATTGGGAATAAATTTGTTGAACCCGCCCCCCGTAATTTCTGTAAATAGCACGATAACATTCACGCCATAGACCTGATAATTTAGATACACACATCGTGGTAACTTTAACCATTGGGGAAGACAAATGTGAAAAGATACCCGATAATTTATGTGTAAATAGATGGTAATATACGCAGCGCACATCTGATAACTGAGGTAGAAACACCATGGTAACTTTGACCATAGGGATTTTTTTTTGAAAAGATACTCCGGCATCCTCTGTGTAAATAGCACGGTAGTATACCTCCCTCCCCTGGTATTTTTATGTGTAAATAGCATGAAAACATACGCACTGCGATAACAAAACACCATGATAAGTTTTTGACCCGTGGGGGCAGGGGGTTTGCTAAAACATACCCCTGATAAATTTTGTGTAAATAACATGATATTTTAAGCACTATGGGCTTGATAGGTTACCTAGAATCACCACGATAACTTTTTGTCCCGGGAAAAAGTTGTTCAAAACATCCTCAATATTTTTTGTGTAAATAACATGATAATATAAGCACCGCATAACCGATAACTTGCAATATAAACATGATGGTAACTTTTTTATCAAAGGAAACTAAATTAAAAACATACACTCGCCTCGCGCGTGGGCCTCTTGGATGAACAGAACGCATCGCGTGCCACGAGAAAGTCACATAATGTTTAGTGTCATGAGGGGCACACGTGCTATAGGCGTGATAAGTTACGCAAAAACTTCGTGGTAATTTTTGACCTATGGAAAAAGCCACCGAAACACACCCAGGTTTTTAGGTGCAAGCAGTATCATGATAATATACGAACTGTAGACCCGGTAACTCATGTACAATCCCTCATGATAACTTTGACCAGGGGGAGGTTGATGTACATATACCCTGATAGCTTATGTGTAAGTACCATGGTATTTTACACATCGAAGACCTTATAACTTGTGTACAAAACACAGTGGTAACTTGAAGGGATGTAGTTGTTGAAGCATAGATAGCTGGTACATTCTATGTAAATAGCACGGTAAGTTATGCAACACAGGCCTGATAACTTGCATACAAATACCATGGTAACTTTGTCCTGAGGAGAAATCATGTGGTAGACGTGAAGAAGTGACAGTTTTCTCAGGGGTGGGCGCCCGAGATGTGCAGGAGAAGCAGGTTTCTCGAGCGAGCCTACAGGGTCGTTTGGGAGGAGGCGAGGTCAAAGGACGAGGAATCGTGTGGTACTTTAAAATAAAAAAAATAGAGGTGTGGCAGTTTTGCTTATATGGCACACGTGTGCCAAATATCACAGTCCTTATAAAATCCATCTTGTATTATGAAATCACTATCTTGTTTTGTCAGTGAAAGATTGGAAATGGTTTTCATTTGGCCGATATTGTGTCTTTCAGCTGTTTGTGGATCAACGATTTAAAGAACCACAGAGTTGGAGGTGAATTGCCGAATTACTAGCTACAGCACATGTTTGGTTGGTCCAAGCGTCAAACAAATGGAATGAGAAACTGAGAATGTAATAATACGACTACCATCTTTGAAATACAAACAACATAGTACGCAGTCAGTAGCAGAACACGAGAGGAATGGCGATCAGAAGTACCTACCTACCATGTCGAAGGATTCAGGCGGCCAAGAAACCACGGGCCTTGCAACGTAGCTCGCCCCTCTGGCGAACACACACATACGCATCAGAGGAGCGCTTCCCAAGCATGGTCTACGTTCCCACCCGGACTCTCGAAGGCAACCGTCGCGGACTCGCGGTCCAAGAAAAGACATCCGGGTCGGCATTCCGCCGAACGGCCTGAGCGCTCTGCTGCCGACGCGGACGGCGCTGGGCAGAAAGGACCGGCATTGCATCGGAGAAATAGATGCACGCGTGCGCGTGGAACGGAGCGAACGTGGCAGAGACGATGCGGTGGGAGCACGGCGGCGTGAGATGAGGAGAAGGCCGGTGAGAATGGAGGAGTCGCGACTCGCCGGGAGAGAGGAGCGCGGGAGTGTTTTCTCGCCTACTGCGAGACAGAGTAAGAGCGCGCCATGAGCCGGCCCAATTCGGGTTCCTGCCGGGCCGGGTTTTAGGCTTTCAGCGCTGTTCTTTTTTCGTGCGTTTTCTAAGGTGGTTTTTCATCGGTTTTCCTGCGCCGTCGGTTTTCTGTATTTTTCTGGCGGGTCTCTTAAGTTTTTTTTTCTGAACATCACCTCATATATTAATTAACCAAATGACGAGTTACAATCGTTCATTACAGAGTTCACCACACAGGGCGATACATCATTAACAAAAATCCCATTCACTCTATTATCAAAACTAAACTTAGCTATTAGATGGGCCACCTCATTAGCCGAACGCCTAATCTTTGAAACTCTGAAGCTATCCATTAGCTTAGAAATACCCCAAGCTTCTTTCTTCAGATCGTGCAGAGCAGATCTATCATCAAATTCGTTTGTAAAAATCGCCGCAACAAAAGCGCAGTCAGTCTCTAAAATTATAAAAGAATGAAGTGTTATACCTATTAAGTTTTCTTGGTTTTACTTTTTCCTATTTATTTTGGAAAACACTAACAATCAGCCGGCGGATCGCTCGGCCGCATCCGTTGCGTGCTCCACTTGCCACGTGCTTTCTTGAGGTGCACACTCAATCTATTCCTCTAAAACCAGAAGCATCGTGTGTTCGTTGCCGTGAAGTGCTTCCAACAAGTGATATGTTGCAATGAGGTTCTGCAATAGAACCTATGTTGCAAAAAGATTCTGAAAAAAAATGTTTAGAAAAAAGAATTCGCAACAAGACTTTTGTTGCAAAAAAAAAACTGCAACAGGACCACTGTTGCAGAAGTTTTTGCAAATGTTACACAAGTTTCTACAACATGACCTCTCTTGCAAAAAGTTCTGCAACATAGTCGTTGTTGTAATTGTCAAGACGAGGTAGATCGAACAGCTGTCGAGGCCGCGGATCTTTTAAAATGATCTGCCGGACGACGCGTAGCATAGCCCATTTATTTTTCATTTTTTCATGGCTTTCTATACCGATTTTGAATGATTTTCTGTGTCGATTTTCAATGGTTTTCCCTCTTTGGGTTTTTTTTTTGCTTTCTGTGTTTCTTTACTAAGGTTTTCAGTTTATTTTTTATTTTGTCAACCAGTGTTTATTTTAACATAACAATTGTATACTAGTATTTTCTAGATCTGGAGAATTTTCTGTAAATGCTTAATATTTTCCAAATTCGTGATAACATTTATTAGAATATATGTTCTGCTGTCAACCTTTCTTCGCACGCAATGTACATTTTTTATATGCCAGAAACATTATTTTATACATGTTATATATTTTTAAAATACATGATTAACAATTATTCAAATACACGTTTTCAACATTTAAAAAGTAGGCGTTAAATAAAATTAAATACATGTTCAACCATTTTCTTAATGAAATTAAACATTTTCAAAAGTACACAGACATTTTCATACATTTTATAAACCCTTATCTAAAAATATCGTGAAAATATTTTTGAAATGTCTGAACATTTTTCTAAATGCAACATACAATTCTTTTTGAAGGGTATGAAACATTATTTTAATTACATGGGAAAAAATTTACACTTTATTAAAAAATCTAATTGTCAATTACATTTTTCTGAAACGCATGATTTTGAAAAACAAAATTTATAACATTTTTTTGAATGATATCATCATTTTTAATTACGCTAAATTTGTGTACACTTCTGTAAAATTTTAAATTCACGAATTTTAAAAGTAAATTATTGTTTTGGAATACATGTATTAAGAATATTCTTGAAAATATGAACAAAATAAAATAATAATAAACCACATTAACTGTTAAGGCATCGGTTTTTGTTATCGGCATGCAAAGCTTCAAACCCTTTTCCTGCTAGGGTTCGGAAATCTTATATTTTCAATATCCATATACCATTGATTCCTTGGGATTCTAGAATCTGCCTATTTTACTAATCTTCCAAAACGAATAACTCTGAACCAAGAAGAGTTGGATATGTTATGTATGGTATGTTTTTTTATTAATTTTATTTTGAGGGACTTGCACCCCTAATTACGCAGAAGTGCAAACTCAGAAGTTGATGGCCGGACCTTAGCAACATACTAAAAAAATTGTATTCTATACTGGGGTTTGTGCTCTTGACAAACAATGTTTCCAGTCTAGTCGTGTCAAATTGGGTTTGAAGTGTCCTTCTAGGTCCTGGCTGGTAGAGTAGAGGATTGAAAATCCTCTTCAGTTTCACATACTAAACGAATGGAAATTGACCACAATAAAAAAATATAACTAACTTAGACAAAAAGGTTCTGGGTAAAAAAATTGGAAGTTCTAAAAATGCGCCCTTTGGCTAAAAATGCAGAAAAGTAAAAAGAGAAAAATGAACTAACCGGCAAGAAGCTACTTGGGACCGGACGAGCTTCCGTCTCACATAAAGTGAGACAAGCCGCCATGTCTCGCATGCTGGGTGTTCCTTTGGAATTGTTTTTTCATTTTTATTGTATGCGTTTTTAGATTTAGATGTTTGTTTTTGTTGTTTCTACTTCTCAGTTTTTGCTCGGTTTTTCTTAGGTTTTGGAGAACAAAAATAAAAAAACATTGCGTGAAAAAACCCGTTTTTTCTTCCGCGTGAGGCACATATTTGCTTCTGGTGGAGGCACAAGTTTACTAGAAAAATATTTTTTTTCTTTCGTGAGAGGCACAAATTAGCTTGTCATGGAAGCATAGGTTTACTTCCATGAGAGGCACAATTATGCTTCCCGGAAAGGGAAAAAAGTGGGGGTAAATTGTGCTTTCGACTCAGGTTTTTTCTTTCTATTTTTTTTGGAAAAAAGATCACCGAAACCTACTAGCATGGGATCTAATTTTGAAGATCTCAACACCAAAAATCTAACGGTTAAAATGGTTCGCAATTTGGATGCATGTTTAATAGATAAAATGTTTAAAATTTGAATAAACAAATTATAAGTGCATCTAGTGCCCCTTAGTGATTTTGGTGTATTGAAGACTTATAGGTTAAGAGACTAATATGTTCTTGAGTGTACACAGGTTCTATAGGTCGATGAGGAGTTTGATATTTACAGTGAAAGTTGACCCCTAAAAATGAATGTCTTCAGATGAAGACTTTGGTTCTCCTGAAGACTTTGAAAGTGAAGAAATTGGTGTGACCATGAAGACCTGGATATTCATGCGAGGACTATGAAGCGTGAAGACTTTTGTTTTCGTAGTTTCATTTTCTTCTTCTTGAGTCATAGGAAACACCGTACTATTAAAGGGGGTCGAGGTAATACTAAGGAAACTGATTTCCAAGTGATGCTCATCTCAAAATCCTACACCTACCCAATCCTTCGAGTGAAGCCACTGGAAATCTCATATCAGTTCAGTCAATTTCTTTAGTGACAGAGACGAAGATCTTCTGGTCTCTGAGGAATTTGTTCTGACTGAGGAGTTAGGAATTCGCTAGTGTGAATTGCCTACACAGTGAGGAACATGATAGCCCTGAGGAATTCGAACCTCAAATCCGACCGTTGTTGTGCCACGCGCCAGCTGTCCAAAATATCCTAACGGTCATATCATTGAAGGGCATTTATGTCTTATCATGTCGGGCTGCTCCCTAGGCTATAAATAGCCGCCCCCTACAACCACTAGCTGATTGGCTGCTCCAAGAGAAACTAACACTTGTCATTTGAGAGCATCCCATCCTCCGAGGACTTTGAGCAAAAATCATCAAGTGAGGAAAACCCAAACCTACAAACCCAAAGTGATTGAGCATCACTGAAGAGATTGTTCCTGTGTGGAACCGACGCTTGTTACCTTTGAGGACTGTGTATCCTCCAGACGGTTAGGCATCATGGTTTGAGCATCCAAGAGGAATTGTGGATCGCCGAGTGACCTAGTCTGTAAAGGTTTGGAAGTCACCTGTGAAGACTTATCATTACTGTTGGGCGAGGTCTGTGTGATCTTAGCTCAAGGAGAATACGGTGAGGACTGTGTGTCCAGGACTGTGTGTCCTCGAGTTTAGATACTCAGCCGCTCCAACCAGACGTACAACTGCCACAGCAGTTGGAACTGGTCTACCAAATCATTGTCTTCATCAAGCCTACTGGTTCTATTTCCTCAATCCTTTCATTTCCTCAGTTATGTGTTGATGAACCTGATCATTACTGTTTGAAGACTTTGACTGAAGACTTTCTCTAATTCCTCAATCCTATTTACCAAAAAAGGCTTTCGCCCCGCTTTATATTATAAAGCCAACCGCCTAAAACAAGCATCCGACAAGGTCCAACACAGTACACACTCACGCACACACGGAAGTCCACAAGAACATAAAGCAGTCGGAAGGGTCAATGCTGAGGGCACAGCACAACAAGCCCTAAACACAAAACACACATGCCACAAAGCCGCCAGGTGATCTAATCAGGCTCAGGGGGGCGGCGGCAGTGGGGGAGCCACGCGGAGCGCCATCGAGCGGAGGTCGGAGAGGAGGGTGGTGATGACGTCCCGGTCCTGGGGGCGGCTAAGCGGCCACCAAAGCTACAAGTAGCCACACATTTTGAAGATTGCGTCAGTCGCACGTCGGAGGGGCACCTTCTGAATAACAAGCTTATTGCGAATGTTCCAAAGCGTCCAGGCTAGAACCCCAACGCACAAC
This sequence comes from Triticum dicoccoides, assembly GCF_002162155.2. NCBI lineage: Eukaryota > Viridiplantae > Streptophyta > Magnoliopsida > Poales > Poaceae > Triticum > Triticum dicoccoides. The sequence continues at coordinate 171,058,629 of NC_041391.1, read as the reverse complement.
CATCTAATATGGCGGTAGCGAGTAGGGGAAGCGTTGAGCTCGGCAAGCAAGTCAGGGAAGTTGGTATTGCACCACTGTCCGCCAACCGTTTCGCGGAAGCAGGCCCATAGGAACTGGGCAGTGTAGCATGAGAAAAAGATGTGGTTGGCATCCTCTACCGTGCCACAGATGGGGCAAAGCATTGCCCGGGGCATTGCGCTTGAGGACTTCCACCCCAGAAGGGAGGCGTCCATGGATCCATTGCCACAGGAAAATCCTGATCTTCAGCGGTAGGCGGATGTCCCAGATCAGGCTAAAGGGTTCCGGGGCCGCCGAGGGTGCAATGGCGGCGTACAGGGTCTTCGTGGAGAAACAACCAGAGGGCTCAAGGCGCCAGGAAAGAGCATCCCAGTCCTCCTCGACGTTCATCGGCATAAGGGCGATGTCTTGGAGGAGGGAGTCCCAAGCAGCCACCTCGAGTGGGCCAAAAGGACGTCGGGAGGCGAGACGCCCTAAGTCAATAAGGACCGTCTCAACAGAGACCCGAGGGTCAGCTGCAATGGCAAATAGTTCTAGAAATTGCGCAGTCAGGGGGGAGTCCCCTAGCCAGCGGTCGAACCAGAACAAGGTTGAGGCCCAGAGCCAACCGAGATGGATGTGCCGATGCGGAGTACGGGCAGAAGCTGGATCACGGACTGCCAGAACTGGGATCCACCCGTACGTTGGCAAAAGGCAAGAGGTTGGCCACGGAGGTACTTATTATGGATGGTGAGCCAGAGGCCTCCCTCCCCATTGGCAATGCGCCACAGCCATCGGGTCAGGAGAGCAATGTTCATGCGTCGGGATGATAGGATCCCAAGGCCGCCCTGGTCTTTTGGTTTGCAGATGTCGGGCCAGCTCACCATATGGTACTTCTGCTTGTCGCCATCGCCAGCCCAAAAGAACCTCGACTGGTATTTGGCCACCTCCTGATGGAGGGTCTCATGGAGACCGTAGAAGCTCATGAGAAACCAGAGAAGGCTGGCAAGTGAAGAGTTTATTAGGATCACCCTGGCAGCTTTTGACAACCAACGCCCCTCCAGGGTTCAACCCTGTGCTGCATCCTAGTCACCGTCGGATGGAGATCCGCAACGGTGAGTCTGGAGTCACTAATGGGCACCCCCAAGTAAGTCGTGGGGAAGGAGCCTAGGCGGCAGTTCAGCCCGTCCGCAATGGACAAAGCTTCGTCCGGGGGGTAGCTGAGGACCATCGCTTCGCTCTTGTCGAAGTTGATGGTGAGCCCCAACATCTGTTGGAAGCACAGGAGGAGGAACTTCAGGTTGGCGATGTCGTACGCGGAGCCCTCCACCATAACTATGGTGTCATCCGCATATTGGAGGAGGGAAACCCCTCCCCCGTCCACTAGGTGGGGGACAATGCCCCGAATATGGCCGCAAGCTTTGGCCTTATAGAGGATGACTGCGAGGGCATCAACAACCATGTTAAAAAGAAACGGGGAGAACGGGTCGCCCTAGCAAACCCCACATAAGGTGGGGAAGTAGGGACCGATCTCGCCGTTGATGTTGACTGCCATCCGACCGCAGGTGACGAGTTGCATAAAGCGGGTCACCCAGCAGTCGTAGAAGCCCTTTCGAAGCAAAACATCCCAAAGGAAGGGCCAGTGGGCAGTGTCATAGGCCTTGTGAAAGTCGAGCTTAAGGAAAACCGCGCGGTGGTGCTTGGATCGGACTTCATGGAGGACTTCGTGAAAGACCAACACCCCATCCAAAATAAACCGGCCTTGGATGAAGGCGGATTGGTTGGGGTGGGTGACAAAGTCCGCTAGAAGGGTCACCCTATTGGCGTACCCTTTAGCCAGGATCCTGAAGATCACGTTAATCACCGTGATCGGGCGGAATTGGCGAAGAACTCGTCCATGGTTCAGGCGACCAAGGTCCATGGTCCCAGAGAAGAACTCATCGAAGAGGGCCATGACTTCCGGTTTGATGGTTTGCCAGAACATTTTGAAAAACGAGACTGGCAATCCATCCGGGCCTGGAGCCGAGGAGGGGTTCATCCCTTTGATCGCCGCAAGAACCTCCTCCTCCGCGAAAGGTGCCACCAAGGCGGCGTTGGCCTCGCCGGAGACAAGATAGGCACCTGACCAGGTATCGGGGGCTAGCGCGGCCCCACCCTGAGGGGTGGGGGTGAAAAGGGCTTTATAGAAGCCGTCTACGTGGGCTCGGATGTCCGAGGGGCGAACAATCTGAGTATCGCCTTCCCACAGGGAGTGGATGAAGTTGCGACGACGCCGGCCGTTGGCAACCGCCTGGAAGTAGGCCGTGTTAGTGTCACCCTGGAGTACCCACCGTTGGGTGCCGCGTAGCCGCCAGTAGGCCTCCTCGTCAGCGTGGATGACCAAGAGCTGGTCCTCGAGATCATATCTCAACATCCACTCGTCCGGAGAGATCCCGGACGAGTCGGCACGGGCGTCCAGGCCCTGGATGGCGCTCAAGAGGGCCTTCTTGAGGTCACGGAGATCACGGTCAATCCTATTTCTTCAGTCAGTTTGTCTTTGTCCTGCTTATCCTATGTTTACGCTTTCTGTACTCTTTGTCTTGTCTTTCATTTCATCATGATGACTATGTTGTTGCTTTGTTATGCTTATACCTGAGTACTTATTCCGCTGCAAGTAGTTCTTTGCTTAGGAATTTCCTCACCCTAAAATTCCTCAATGAAGAATTCATAAAAATCACCTATTCACCCCCCTCTAGTCGACGTAACGCACTTTCAATTGGTATCAGAGCAAGGTAATCCCTTGTTCTATGTGATTTTGGTTTAACCGCCTGGAGTTTTAGTTATGTCGACTATGGGTATGAGCAAGGTCTCGATTGGGTGTCCTACCTTTGATGGGACGGACTACCCCTACTGGAAGAACAAGATGCGCATGCATCTTGAGGTAATTGATAACGATCTCTGGTATGTTGTGGAAAATGGCATTCCCTCAGTCACTCCGTCTATGAATGCTGCTGATGTGAAGAGATTCAAGCAACTCGATTCTCAAGCGAAGAATATCATATGTGGCCATCTGAGCAAAAGACAGTACGGCAGAGTGAGTGCCCTAGAAACAGCCAAGCTGATTTGGGACAGGCTGTCCACGGTCAATGAAGGAGTCTCAACTCAACGTGACTCCCGAGTTGATGTTCTTCGCAATCTCTTCAATCGCTTCAAAAGACTCGACAACGAAAATGTTCAGCAAACCTTTGATCGCCTCACTGACATCTCAAATGAGCTTCAAGCACTTGGTACCATTGACATCACCGATCATGAGGTGGTGAAGAAATTGGTGAGATCACTTGATACCTCCTTCGATACCCTTGCACTGATGATTCAAGAGCGAGCTGATTACAAGTCACTTGATCCCACTGATATCCTCGAGAGGCTAAACACACATGAGTTCCAGCTTGCTGAGAAGAGATATCTCTATGGACCGAGCTACGTAAGATCACATGCACTGAAGGCCAAGGCAGTCTCAGAGTCTGAAGCTGAAGACTCTGGTAGAAGCCTTGGTGATCCTGAAGAGCTGAGCCAGGAGCTAGCAATGTTTGTGAGGAAATTCCAGAAGTTCTCTCACCGCGGTTGAGGGAGTCCTGGATAAGGGGGTATCCGGACAGCCGGACTATATACTTTGGCCGGACTGTTGGACCGTGAAGGTACAAGACTCAAGACTTCGTCCCGTGTCTGGATGGGACTCTCCTTTGCGTGGAAGACAAGCTTGGCAATCCGGATGTTAGATCTCCTTCTTTGTAACCGACTCAGTGTAACCCTAGCCTCCTCCGGTGTCTATATAAACCAGAGGGTTTAGTCCGTAGGACGACAACAATCAGAATCATAGGCTAGCTCCTAGGGTTTAGCCTCTACGATCTCGTGGTAGATCAACTCTTGTAATACTCATATTATCAAGATCAATGAAGCAGGAAGTAGGGTATTACCTCCATCGGGAGGGCCCAAACCTGGGTAAAACACCGTGTCCCCTGCCTCCTGTTACCATTAGCCTTAGACGCACAGTTCGGGAACCCCTACCCGAGATCCGCCGGTTTTGACACCGACATTGGTGCTTTCATTGAGAGTTCCTCTGTGTCGTCGCAACAAGGTTGATGGCTCGTCTCGTTGTCAAGGACAACATCACCTCTGGGGGAGCCCTGGCGGCAGGCCAAACTCTCCGACTAGGCGGCTTCGTCATGACCGCCCGACCGGCTATCGCGCCGACGATGACTTCTTGGGTCATCGAAAACAGCCTCCACGTCAGTTCGAAACTTGCCGAACAGATGGATCCAATGGAGCTCTCCTCTCTCAATGAACTCTTGGATTGCATCATTGCTTTGGGAGTCGCAACAGACTATGATCGGATTGGGCTTAAAACCGACCGAAGGGATATTAAATCCCCACCGGTCACCCATGAGATAGCGGTAGTGGAAGAGCCACACATGGATTATCCCTCTACTTTGAGGACGGACTATGTACGGATTGCCAGGCTCTCTGAGCTAGATACCCGTTCGTGGGAGGACATGACCCAGACCCCGAACTTAGAATCGGGCAACGGGCCAGAAAATCGGGCAGCACCCCGGAGCCCGAGCCGCCAAGCCCGGAAGCTCCTCTGCCCCTGGGTGATAGATCGGGTCAGAATTAGAATTTAACTACCCCCGCCCACCGAGGCTTATGCCATCTTTCCCACATCAGACAAGAGGCCTAAGAAACAGTACATCGCTACTGGGCCAGATTCCTCCTTGTGATAAACAGGGTCAAGGACTGTCGCGAGGAAGAAGCAATCTCACTTTTTTGCAAAAACTGCACAAACAAAGGGATCCTCAATGCTATAAGTCACTATGACATAGTGCACTTTGCTGACTTAGCAGCCATAGTACAGAAGTACTATGCGATGGAAGGCGCCTAAAAAACCCAAACAGACTTCTGGGATAGTCCGGCTCTCACTAAACCCTTCGTCCAAACTAAAAAGGCAAACTCTCGTAAGTTACCCAATCCAATTCCCAAAAAACCAAAGCCCGCTCCGGGGCGTGCAACCGTATTGGAAGAATGGCTCAATGGACCATGCAAAATTCACAGCCCACTGGATACCACGCCAACGCATAGCCTTAGAGGATGTTGGATACTCCGGCAGGTAGCGAAAAGTGGCGAGGATCTTCTTGTAAACCATAAAGCAGAGCAACATCCTGCCGAAGACAACAATGCGGTACGGATAGTCTTCGAGACTTTTGCCTCAAATAATAGGCGCAAGCGAGCCCATCGAAGTTTCGCTGAAGTCTGCCACGTGGCAAAAATAAATCCGTGGAGCGACACTGCTATAACCTTCAGCGCAAGTGACGAACCTCAAATCCAAATAGTCCGGACACCAGCCGCTTTGGTCCTTAGCCCAATCATGGACGGCTTCTGGCTCACTAAAGTACTCATGGACGGCGGAAGCGGATTAAACCTGATCTATGAAGAAACCCTCAACAAGATGGAAATTGATAAAAGCCGCATTGAACAAAGCGGCACGACCTTCAGGGGAATCATCCCTAGTCGGGAGGCACGGTGTGCGGGAAAAATCACACTCGATGTGGTATACGGCACCCCAGAGAATTACAGGTCCGAACAAATCACGTTCTAAGTGGCCTCGTTCGGCAGCGTATACCACGCCCTTTTAGGGTAGGACGCATTCACGAGCTTTCAAGCTATACCCCATTACGGGTACATGAAGCTCAAAATTCCCGGACCCAATGGAATCATCACTCTAGCTAGTGATCCGGACGTCGCACTCCGCGCCGAAAATAAAACTGCCGCACTAGCCCTGGAAGCATTATCCGAAGCCCTAGCGGCCGAAGAACTAACAACGATGCACGCCATAGTGGACAGGGACGACGTGATACTCGACAAACGACCCAAGTCCACCTCATTCAAGCCCGCAGACGAGATAGTCAAATTCTAGGTCCATCCAACGGACCCCACAAAGACAGCTTCCATCGGGACACAGTTGAGCCCCACAATGGACGCCGGACTGCGAGACTTCCTACGCAAGAATTGGGACATTTTCGCCTGGCATCCTTCAGACATGCCGGGCATCCCACGCAGGCTGGCCAAACACAGCCTCAATATACTGAAAGGATACAAGCCAGTCAAACAGACTCTTAGGCGCTTCTCAGAGCCTAAACGGTAAGCCATGGGAGAAGAGCTAGCCAAGCTACTTGAGGCCGGATTCATCAGAGATATAAAACATCCGGATTGGGTGGCAAATCTGGTAATGGTACCAAACAAGGACAAATCCTGGCGCCTATGTGTCGATTTCAAAGACCTCAACAAAGCCTGCCCCAAGGATCCCTTCCCCCTCCCTCGCATTGACCAAATCATCGACGCCATCGCAGGACACGACTCACTATGTTTCCTCGACGCATACTCCGGATACCATCAAGTAAAGATGGCGGAATCCGACCAAGCCGCAACGGCCTTCATAATGCCATATGGCCCCTTCTGTTTCAACACTATGCCTTTCGGGCTCAAAAATGCCGGCGCAACCTATCAACGTATGATTCAGACATGCCTGGAGAAGCAAATCGGCAAAAGAGTGGAGGCATACGTGGACGACGTGGTCATAAAAACAAGACACGTCGAAACTTTAATAGATGACTTGAGACTCACGTTCAACAACCTCCGAACATACGACATCAAGCTCAACCAGGAAAAATGTGTTTTCGGCGTACCCTCCGGGAAGTTGCTCGGCTTCATCGTTTCCAATAGAGGAATCGAAGCAAATCCGGCAAAAATCCGAGCTCTGTCGCAGTTGGCTATCCCAACAGACCTCAAGCATATCCAGAAACTAACTGGATGCGTGGCTGCCTTAAGCCGCTTTATCTCCCGATTAGGAGAAAAGGCACTACCTCTTTACCGCCTTCTTCGACGCACCGAACACTTTGTGTGGACGGATGCGGCCGCAGCCGGACTGGATGAAATAAAGACCCTATTGGCCAGCAATCCAATCTTGACCGCGCCAAATACTGGCGAACCTATGCTATTGTACATAGCTGCAACACATCAGGTTGTAAGCGCAGTGCTCGTCGTCGAACGAGAAGCAGACGGATACAAGTTCCTGCTCCAAAAGCCGGTATATTACGTGTCCATTGTCCTCACTCCATGCTAATCCCGATACCCACACTATCAAAAGATAGCATACGCGGTCTTCATGGCATCCCAGAAGCTACGACACTACTTTCAAGAGTGTTCGATTACGGTGGCCTACGAAGTACCACTCAACGACATAATAAACAACCGCGACGCCACGGGACGGATTGCTAAATGGGCTATCGAGCTCCTTCCGTTCGACATAACATACAAACCACGGCAGGCCATTAAGTCGCAAGTATTGGCTGACTTTGTCGCCGAATGGACATAAGCCGAACTCCCTAAAGAGTACAGCGCGTACTCCAATTGGATCATTGCACTTCGACGGCTCTAAAATGCTGGCCGGATTGGGAGCAGGTGTAGTCCTGACATCCCCCACCGGAGACACGGTCCAATACGTACTCCAAATATTATACACAGACTCCAACAACACAGCCGAATACGAGGATCTGTTGCATGGTCTTCGGATGGCAGTCTCTATGGGCATTCAACGCCTAGAAGTGCGCGGGGACTCAAACCTCGCAATATCACAAATAAACGGAGATTTTGATGCCAAGGATCAGAAAATGGCGGCCTACCATAATGTCGTCCTCAAAATGTCAGCTCGGTTCGAGGGGCTCGAATTCCACCATGTGGCCCGAGAAAAATCAAGCGGCGGATATCCTCGCCCGCAACGGCGCTAAACGCGACCCCGTCCCACCTAATATATTCTTGGAAAGGCTGTTCAAGCCATCCATGGTATGGGAAGGGGAATCCAGCAACACCAGTCAGGCTCCGAATACAACCCTAGATTCCAAACCATCTGACGTAATCAGGGGCCCCGCCACCGAAATAACACCTTCGGCCCATGAAATCATGGCTGTAATCGCCCCGTGGACCGAGCCCTTCTTGGCCTACCTAAATAGGCAGGAGCTCCCCGAGGACCAAAATGAAGCACGTTCTATGGTGCGGCGTTCCAAGGCCTACAAAGTCCATGAGAGAGAGCTCTATAAGAAAAGTGCCACCGGAGTGCTCCAAAGATGCATCTCCGAAGAGGAAGGGCGACAGCTCTTGGCTAAAATCCATGCCGGACTTGGCGGGCACCACGCTGCGGCTCGGCCACTTGTCAGCAAAGCCTTCCGTACAGGTTTTTATTGGCCGACAGCCCGAGCAGATGCATAGGACCTTGTCCAACATTGCGTCGGTTGCCAGCTCTTCGCCAATCAGAGCCACATGCCCCCTACCGCTCTTCCAAACAATCCACATAACTTGGCCCTTCACGGTCTGGGGGCTAGATATGGTCAAACCTATTAAAGGGGGAAGCCATAAGAAAAAATACTTATTGGTCATGGTGGACAAGTTCACCAAATGGATAGAAGCCAAACCAGTTAAAACGGCCGTATCCGGACCAGTGATAGACTTCATATCAGGGGTTGTACACCGTTACGGTGTCCCCCAAAGCATCATCACTGACAATGGCTCAAACTTCACAGCTGATGAAGTGAAAACTTGGTGCGGCAACATGGGCATTAAGCTCGATTACGCCTCCATCTATCATCCCCAAACAAACGGCCAGGTCGAACATGCAAATGGTCTCATCACGAGCGGCATCAAACCCAGACTAGTGCGATGCTTGAAAGAATCAGACACACACTGGGTCGAGGAGCTCGACTCCGTACTCTGGGGGCTGCGGACCACGCCGAATCGCACCACTGGATATACACCATTTTTTATGGTGTATGGCGCATAAGCAGTACTACCCTGCGACATAATCCATGACCCACCTCGTGTGCACATGTACGAAGAGAAGGAAGCCGAGCTAGATCGGCAGGACAACTTAGATGCCCTGGAGAAGGAGCGCGACGTCGCAAAAGCCCGTTCCGCATTCTAACAGCAGCACGCTCGAAGGTATCAAAGCAGAGAAGTGTGGGCCAAAACTTGTAACATTGGGGAACTCGTTCTACGCCTACCGAAGAAGAAGAAGGACAATCTCAAACCTAAGTGGGAGGGTCCCTTCATCATTGATAAAGTTCTCACCGGAGGAGCGTACCGCCTGCGCAATGCATCCGATAACAGACTCGAGTCGAACCCATGGAACGCGGCCAGACTCCGGAGATTCTACGCCTAGTGCCGAACTCAGTGTTCGTCTCCTTACACCCAATCTTTTAATTATGTTCTCCCTTTTTCCTTTCTCGCCCTTTTTTTACCTTCTTCACACAAAGTATTAAATACAGTGCGGATGCTCGGATCACTCCGGCCGCACTATGTGTGCTCACCATACCTGGGGGCTTCCTATACGGAAGCTAAATATAATTACTTTTATGGCTTCCTGCCTACCACATATGCGTCCTTTTTTCCATATGTGCCTTTTCTTCACCATTATATGCATCGATATGACTTAAGATTTGGCCATGTTGGGTTGCCTGGCTCTTGTGTTTATGCCCTACGTTCCTGTTAATTCGGCTAGGGCATAAGGGGATCACCTCTGCGATTGTTACTGCCGGCTCAACCGGATGTGTACCTCAGACTGGGTGAAGTCGAAAGCTAGCGTTCTTAAGGGAATATTCGGTCGGTGAACAAAAGATGTTTCTTTCGTTTATTACAATGTGAATCCCCAGATGTTTTGTATCATGCGTTTCTATTCGCAGTTCGGATATGCACATCGATGCATGCGTACCCAGGGAAAGGAACCCCTAACGGAACTATTCTCCCTGGAAGATGTTTCTTACTACCCATGTAATATAACATAACTAGTTGGGTACTTGTCTGTTCAAGCACTTATGACCCCTACGCCTGGTTTCCACGCATACCCCGGTATTACATAACTGAGCGGGTATTCGGATACACCCCGGACTGTCGGATCCGAGGGTTGAAGCGAAAAGGTCCGTCGTGACAAAAGATTTTTAATCCGGCTAGGGACTACATATGTCCATTGAATTACATAGTCACTTGGACTAGCTATACTCTTCCTCTATACCATCCAACAGGCTATCTAGCTTGCAATCCTGTTGGGAATACTTTGCGGCTAACGCTACCTGGTCATACACCAGACTTACGGGAATCTCTTGCCCATCTAGCCCTGCCGGTCCGACTTCGGCCATATGGTTCGGGTCAATCTTGGCGTATTGCGTCTTCACCATGGCCAGGCTTCCCTTGCACCTTGTCGGCAGGCTGATACCTTCCATAACCGGAAGCGCCGCCGTGCTCCTTGGAGCATATCCACGAGCGCCCCCATGCCTCCTGGCAGGGGAGCGGATGGCCACAAGGCCTGGGCAATACCCTGCATCACCTGCCGAGCTCGCATGCGCAGTTGTGAGAGATCTTGCAGCAAATCGCCTGCGGACCCGGGCATCTCCTCTTCAGGACGGCCCGTCAGCATACCTACAGACATAAACTCTTTTAATATGCTTCCTCGCCGAACTGCACCACAGTTCATTTAGGCACTTACCATAAATGCCGCGATGAAGCCTCTTGTTCTCCTTCACGGAGTCCGCAAGCTAAGCTCGAACATCTGCTAATTCGACGCCCAGCCGGACGTTGGCATCTTGGAGATTGTTTTTCTCCTGCCTAACCTGTGTGAGCACACGCTCTCCAGCCTTTAGCTATCTTTGGAGATGTGACTCACTCTCTTTTCCGATCTCCGGATTCTCCCCGGGATTGTCTGCAGAATTTTCTGTTAGACTTATAAAGCAAGCCAAATGCTAACTGGTATATGTCCCTAAAATTTCTCTATTACGACAAATGTTACCAGATGAGGCCTTCTGGGATTCCTCTAGTTTGGCAACAACGACCCTCAGCTGAGTCTTGCACTCCTCTAGCTCACGAGACAAATGGGTATTCTTCTCTACAAGAACATGTGCATACAATGATCCTTAAATAAGTTGTTCCCACTGTTTCAATTCTCAGGGGCTACTGATATACATGCTTATCAAATTTTCTTACCCGTATATCTTTTGCATACTAGTCCGTCACTCGGGCGAGTCCATCTTGGGAAGCTCGGATGTATGCGTCTCCTGAATTGAAGGCATTGAATGCCTCTTCGGAAAAGATACCATCGTGAAGTACGGCCCGTCGGCATCGGTGATTCATGGCGCTCTCTACTTCAGAATTCATGGCGGAGAGCCTATCCGCATCCTCCGTCGGAGGACAATTCGGCATCCGCCCCGCGTTGCCTCCTCTCTTGAAGCCAGTTCTGGAATCCGGATGGTGGAGGCGTGATCGGCAGGATCTCCGGATATAGTCCGGTGACTACTCTTTCTGCCAGGACACGATGGACGCTTTTACATTTCAAACACGATAATCACAGAGCAGATTTTAACTATACCTCTATGATGGCGTTTCAACCCTAACCACCTTCCTCTTTAGCCTACCTGGCCCGGATGCCCTTTGCTGATGAGCCTCCAGGGGCCCGGCGCCGCATTCCGATGGCCGTCTCTATAAAAATAAGATATTTGTGCATAAGGCATGTTATAAGGAAGGAATCCTCTTCAAAAGTTAAAGCTTCAGCTTTGCTTACACGCGACGCAGGGAGCAGTCCGGGATAATCAGCGATAATAGCCACCAAGGTGCCGTCGCAGCTTGCCTAATAAAATGTCCCGTCGACAAGCTCCACAGATATATCCGGATCTCCTTCAAGTCTGGGTCGAGGGCCCGACCAGGATCCTCTGGCTGCGGAGTGTTGGAAATATGCCCTAGAGGCAATAATAAAAGTATTATTATATTTCCTTGTTCATGATAATTGTCTTTTATTCATGCTATAACTGTATTATCTGGAAATCGTAATACACGTGTGAATACATAGACCACAATATGTCCCTAGTGAGCCTCTAGTTGACTAGCTCGTTGTGATCAACAGATAATCATGGTTTCCTGGCTATGGACATTGGATGTCGTTGATAACGGGATCACATCATTAGGAGAATGATGTGATGGACAAGACCCAATCCTAAGCATAGCACAAGATCGTGTAGTTCGTTTGCTAGAGCTTTTCCAATGTCAAGTATCTCTTCCTTTGACCATGAGATCGTGTAACTCCCGGATACCGTAGGAGTGCTTTGGGTGTATCAAACATCACAACGTAACTGGGTGACTATAAAGGTGCACTACAGGTATCTCCGAAAGTGTCTGTTGGGTTGACACGGATCGAGACTGGGATTTGTCACTCCGTATGACGGAGAGGTATCTCTGGGCCCACTCGGTAATGCATCATCATATTGAGCTCAAAGTGACCAAGTGGTTGGTCACGGGATCATGCATTACGGTACGAGTAAAGTGACTTGCCGGTAACGAGACTGAACAAGGTATTGGGATACCGACGATTGAGTCTCGGGCAAGTAACGTACCGATTGACAAAGGGAATTGTATACGGGGTTGTTTAATCCTCGACATCGTGGTTCATCCGATGAAATCATCGAGGAGCATGTGGGAGCCAACATGGGTATCTAGATCCCGCTGTTGGTTATTGCCCGAGAGTCGTCTCGATCATGTCTGCGTGTCTCCCGAACCCGTAGGGTCTACACACTTAAGGTTCGGTGACGCTAGGGTTGTATGAATATGAGTATGCAGCATACCGAATGTTGTTCGGAGTCCCGTATGAGATCCCGGACGTCATGAGGAGTTTGGGAATGGTCCGGAGGTAAAGAATTATATATAGGAAGTGGTATTTCGGCCGTCGGGAAAGTTTCGGGGTCACCCGGTAATGTACCGGGACCACCGGAAGGGTCCCGGGGGTCCACCGGGTGGGGCCACCCATCCCGGAGGGCCCCATGGGATGAAGTGGGAGGGGATCCAGCCCATAGTGGGCTGGTGCGCCCCCCTAGGCCCACCCCCTGCGCCTAGGGTTGAAACCCTAGGGTGGGGGGGGGGGCGCACCACATGCCTTGGGGGGCACTCCACCCCCCTGGCCACCCCCTTGGGAGATTGAATCTCCCAGGGCCGGCGCCCCCCTGGGGGCCTATATAAAGGAGGGCAGGGGGGAGGGCAGCCGCACCCTGTGCATTGGCACCTCCCTCCCCCTGCTACACCACGTCCTCCTCCTGTAGTCGCTTGGCGAAGCCCTGCTGGAGTTCTGCTGCATCCACCACCACGCCGTCGTGCTGCTGGATCATCATCAACCTCTTCTTCCCCCTTGCTGGATCAAGAAGGAGGAGATATCTCCCGTCCCATACGTGTGTTGAACGCGGAGGTGCTGTCCGTTCAGCACTTGGTCATCGGTGATCTGAATCACGGCGAGTACGACTCCATCATCACCATCCCCTTGAACGCTTCCGCATCCGATCTACAAGTGGTATGTAGATGCAAACTCACTCCCTTGACTCGTTGCTTAGATGAACTCATAGATGGATCTTGGTGAAACCGTAGGAAAAAATTTGATTTTCTGCAACGTTCCCCAACAGTGGCATCATGAGCTAGGTCTATGCGTAGTTCTCTAATGCACGAGTAGAACACAATTTGGTTGTGGGCGTGGATCTTGTCAACTTGCTTGCCACTACTAGTCTTTTCTTGCTTCAGCGGTATTGTGGGATGAAGCAGCCCGGACCAAGCTTACACGTACGCTTACGTGAGACCGGTTCCACCGACTGACATGCACTAGTTGCATAAGGTGGCTGGCGAGTGTCTGTCTCTCCCACTTTAGTTGGAGCGGATTCGATGAAAAGGGTCCTTATGAAGGGTAAATTGAAGTTGACAAAATCACGTTGTGGTTATTCGTAGGTAAGAAAACATTCTTGCTAGAACCCAATTGCAGCCACGTAAAAGATGCAACAACAGTTAGAGGACGTCTAACTTGTTTTTGCAGCAATTGTCATGTGATGTGATATGGCCAGAAGTTGTGATGAATGACGAATGATATATTGTGATGTATGAGATCATGTTCTTGTAATAGGATTCACGACTTGCATGTCGATGAGTATGACAACCGGCAGGAGCCATAGGAGTTGTCTTTATTTTTGTATGACCTGCGTGTCATTGAAGAACGCCATGTAAATTACTTTACTTTATTGCTAAACATGTTAGCCATAGAAGTAGAAGTAGTCGTTGGCGTGACAACTTCATGAAGACACGATGATGGAGATCATGATGATGGAGATCATGGTGTCATGCCGGTGACAAGATGATCATGGAGCCCCGAAGATGGAGATCAATGGAGCTATATGATATTGGCCATATCATGTCACTACTATATAATTGCATGTGATGTTTATTATGTTTATGCATCTTGTTTACTTAGAACGACGGTAGTAAATAAGATGATCCCTTAAACCAATTTCAAGAAGTGTTCTCCCCTAACTGTGCACCGTTGCTACAGTTCGTCGTTTCGAAGCACCACGTGATGATCGGGTGTGATAGATCCTTACGTTCACATACAACGGGTGTAAGACAGTTTTACACATGCAAAACAGTTAGGGTTAACTTGACGAGCCTAGCATGTACAGACATGGCCTCGGAACACGGAGACCGAAAGGTCGAACACGAGTCATATGGAAGATACGATCAACATGAAGATGTTCACCAACGATGACTAGTCCGTCTCATGTGATGATCGGACACGGCCTCGTCGACTCGGATCGTGTAACACTTAGATGACTAGAGGGATGTCTAATCTAAGTGGGAGTTCATAATTTGATTAGATGAACTTAATTATCATGAACTTAGTCTAAAACCTTTGCAAATATGTCTTGTAGATCAAATGGCCAACGCTCATCTCAACATGAACTTCAACGCGTTCCTAGAGAAAACCAAGCTGAAAGATGATGGCAGCAACTATACGGACTGGGTCCGGAACCTGAGGATCATCCTCATAGCTGCCAGAAAACAATATGTCCTAGAAGGACCACTAGGTGATGCTCCCGTCCCAGAGAACCAAGATGTTATGAACGCTTGGCAGTCTCGTGCTGATGATTACTCCCTCGTTCAGTGCAGCATGCTTTACAGCTTAGAACCGGGGCTCCAAAAGCGTTTTGAGCATCACGGAGCATATGAGATGTTCGAAGAGCTGAAACTAGTTTTCCAAGCTCATGCCCGGGTCGAGAGATATGATGTCTCCGACAAGTTCTATAGTTGTAAGATGGAGGAAAATAGTTCTGTCAGTGAGCACATACTCAAAATGTCTGGGTTGCACAACCACCTGACTCAGCTGAACATTAACCTCCCTGATGAGGCGGTCATTGACAAAATCCTCCAGTCGCTCCCACCAAGCTACAAGAGCTTTGTGATGAACTACAACATGCAAGGGATGGTGAAGACCATTCCTGAAGTGTTCTCAATGCTGAAGTCAGCAGATGCTGAAATCAAGAACGAACGTCAAGTGTTGATGGTCAATAAGACCACTAAGTTCAAGAAGGGCAAGGGCAAGAAGAACTTCAAGAAGGACGGCAAGGATGTTGCCGCGCCCGGTAAGCCAGTTACCGGGAAGAAGTCAAAGAATGGACCCAAGCCTGAGACTGAGTGCTTTTATTGCAAGGGGAAGGGTCACTGGAAGCGGAACTGCCCCAAATACTTAGCGGATAAGAAGGCCGGCAACACCAAAGGTATATTTGATATACATGTAATTGATGTGTACCTTACCAGTACTCGTAGTAACTCCTGGGTATTTGATACCAATGCCGTTGCTCATATTTGTAACTCACAGCAGGAGCTGCGGAATAAACGGAGACTGGCGAAGGACGAGGTGACGATGCACGTTGGGAATGGTTCCAGAGTCGATGTGATCGCCGTCGGCACGCTGCCGCTACATTTACCTACGGGATTAGTTTTGAACCTTAATAATTGTTATTTAGTGCCAAGTTTGAGCATGAACATTGTATCAGGATCTCGTTTAATACGAGATGGCTACTCATTTAAATCCGAGAATAATGGTTGTTCTATTTATATGAGAGATATGTTTTATGGTCATGCTCCCATGGTCAATGGTTTATTCTTAATGAATCTCGAGCGTAATATTACACATATTCATAGTGTGGATACCAAAAGATGTAAAGTTGATAACGATAGTCCCACATACTTGTGGCACTGCCGCCTTGGTCACATTGGTGTCAAGCGCATGAAGAAGCTCCATGCTGATGGACTTTTAGAGTCTCTCGATTATAAATCATTTGACACATGCGAACCATGCCTCATGGGCAAAATGACCAAGACTCCGTTCTCTGGAACAATGGAGCGAGCAACCAACTTGTTGGAAATCATACATACCGATGTGTGCGGTCCAATGAGCGTTGAGGCTCGCGGAGGATATCGTTATGTTCTCACTCTCACTGATGACTTGAGTAGATATGGGTATGTCTACTTGATGAAACACAAGTCTGAGACCTTTGAAAAGTTCAAGGAATTTCAGAATGAGGTAGAGAATCAACGTGACCGAAAGATAAAGTTCCTACGATCAGATCGTGGAGGAGAATACTTAAGTCACGAATTTGGTACACACTTCAGGAAATGTGGAATCGTTTCACAACTCACGCCGCCTGGAACACCTCAGCGTAACAGTGTGTCCGAACGTCGTAATCGCACTCTATTAGATATGGCACGGTCTATGATGTCTCTTACCGATTTACCACTATCATTTTGGGGATACGCTCTAGAGACAGCTACATTCACTTTAAATAGGGCACCGTCTAAATCCGTTGAGACGACACCGTATGAATTATGGTTTGGGAAGAAACCTAAGCTGTCGTTTCTAAAAGTTTGGGGATGCGATGCTTATGTCAAGAAACTTCAACCTGAAAAGCTCGAACCCAAGTCGGAAAAATGCGTCTTCATAGGATACCCTAAGGAAACTGTTGGGTATACCTTCTACTTAAGATCCGAGGGCAAGATCTTTGTTGCCAAGAATGGATGCTTTCTAGAAAAAGAGTTTCTCTCGAAAGAAGTAAGTGGGAGGAAAGTAGAACTCAATGAAGTACTACCTCTCGAACGGGAAAGTGGTGCAGCGCAGGAAACCGTTCCTGTGATGCCTACACCAACTGAAGAGGAAAACAATGATGATGATCAAGGTACTTCGGATCAAGTTGCTACTGAACTTCGTAGGTCCACAAGGACACGTTCCGCGCCAGAGTGGTACGGCAACCCTGTCCTGGAAATCATGTTGTTAGACAACGGTGAACCTTCGAACTATGAAGAAGCGATGGCGGGCCCAGATTCCAACAAATGGCTTGAAGCCATGAAATCTGAGATAGAATCCATGTATGAAAACAAAGTATGGACTTTGACAGACTTGCCCGATGATCGGCGAGCGATAGAAAACAAATGGATTTTTAAGAAGAAGACGGACGCGGATGGAAATGTTACCATCTATAAAGCTCGACTTGTCGCTAAGGGTTATCGACAAGTTCAAGGGATTGACTACGACGAGACATTCTCTCCCATAGCGAAGCTGAAGTCCGTACGAATCATGTTAGCGATTGCCGCATACTATGATTATGAGACATGGCAGATGGACATCAAAACGGCATTCCTTAATGGACATCTTAAGGAAGAGCTGTATATGATGCAGCCGGAAGGTTTTGTCGATCCTAAGAACGCTAACAAAGTTTGGAAGCTCCAGCGATCCATTTATGGGCTGGTGCAAGCATCTCGGAGTTGGAACATTCGCTTTGATGAGATGATCAAAGCGTTTGGGTTTATGCAGACTTATGGAGAAGCCTGCGTTTACAAGAAAGTGAGTGGGAGCTCTGTAGCATTTCTCATATTATATGTAGATGACATACTCCTGATGGGAAATGATATAGAACTTCTGGACAGCATTAAGGCCTACTTGAATAAGGGTTTTTCAATGAAGGACCTTGGACAAGCTGCTTAGATATTAGGCATCAAGATCTATAGAGATAGATCGAGACGCCTCATAGGTCTTTCACAAAGCACATACCTTGATAAGATTTTGAAAAGGTTCAAAATGGATTAGTCCAAGAAGGGGTTCTTGCCTATGTTACAAGGTGTGAGATTGAGCTCGGCTCAGTCCTCGACCACGGCAAAAGATAAAGAAGAGATGAGTGTCATCCCCTATGCTTCAGCCATAGGATCTATTATGTATGCCATGCTGTGTACCAGACCTGATGTAAACCTTGCCGTAAGTTTGGTAGCGAGGTACCAAAGTAATCCCGGCAAGGAACACTGGACAGCGGTCAAGAATATCCTGAAGTACCTGAAAAGGACAAAGGACATGTTTCTCGTCTATGGAGGTGACGAAGAGCTCGTCGTAAAGGGTTACGTTGACGCTAGCTTCGACACAGATCTGGATGCCTCTAAGTCACAAACCAGATACGTGTATATGTTGAATGGTGGAGCAGTAAGCTGGTGCAGCTGCAAGCAAAGCATCGTGGCGGGATCTACATGTGAAGCGGAATACATGGCAGCCTCGGAGGCAGCGCATGAAGCAATTTGGGTGAAGGAGTTCATCACCGACCTAGGAGTCATACCCAATGCGTCGGGGCCGATCAAACTCTTCTGTGACAACACTGGAGCTATTGCCCTTGCCAAGGAGCCCAGGTTTCAAAAGAAGACCAGGCACATCAAGCGTCGTTTCAACTCCATCTGTGAAAATGTTCAAGATGGAGACATAGATATTTGCAAAGTACATACGGATCTGAATGTCGCAGATCCGTTCACTAAACCTCTCTCGCGAGCAAAACATGATCAACACCAGAACTCTATGGGTGTTCAATTCATCACAATGTAACTAGATTATTGACTCTAGTGCAAGTGGGAGACTGTTGGAAATATGCCCTAGAGGCAATAATAAAAGTATTATTATATTTCCTTGTTCATGATAATTGTCTTTTATTCATGCTATAACTGTATTAGCCGGAAATCGTAATACACGTGTGAATACATAGACCACAATATGTCCCTAGTGAGCCTCTAGTTGACTAGCTCGTTGTGATCAACAGATAGTCATGGTTTCCTGGCTATGGACATTGGATGTCGTTGATAACGGGATCACATCATTAGGAGAATGATGTGATGGACAAGACCCAATCCTAAGCATAGCACAAGATCGTGTAGTTTGTTTGCTAGAGCTTTTCCAATGTCAAGTATCTCTTCCTTTGACCATGAGATCGTGTAACTCCCGGATACCGTACGAGTGCTTTGGGTGTATCAAACGTCACAACGTAACTGGGTGACTATAAAGGTGCACTACAGGTATCTCCGAAAGTGTCTATTGGGTTGACACGGATCGAGACTGGGATTTGTCACTCCGTATGACGGAGAGGTATCTCTGGGCCCACTCGGTAATGCATCATCATATTGAGCTCAAAGTGACCAAGTGGTTGGTCACGGGATCATGCATTATGGTACGAGTAAAGTGACTTGCCGGTAACGAGACTGAACAAGGTATTGGGATACCGACGATCGAGTCTCGGGCAAGTAACGTACCGATTGACAAAGGGAATTGTATACGGGGTTGTTTAATCCTCGACATCGTGGTTCATCCGATGAAATCATCGAGGAGCATGTGGGAGCCAACATGGGTATCCAGATCCCCCTGTTGGTTATTGCCCGAGAGTCGTCTCGGTCATGTCTGCGTGTCTCCCGAACCTGTAGGGTCTACACACTTAAGGTTCGGTGACGCTAGGGTTGTATGAATATGAGTATGCAGCATACCGAATGTTGTTTGGAGTCCCGGATGAGATCCCGGACGTCACGAGGAGTTTCGGAATGGTCCAGAGGTAAAGAATTATATATAGGAAGTGGTATTTCGGCCGTCGGGAAAGTTTCGGGGTCACCCGGTAATGTACCGGGACCACCGGAAGGGTCCCGGGGGTCCACCTGGTGGGGCCACCCATCCCGGAGGGCCCCATGGGCTGAAGTGGGAGGGGAGCCAGCCCATAGTGGGCTGGTGCACCCCCCTAGGCCCACCCCCTGCGCCTAGGGTTGAAACCCTAGGGTGGGGGGCGCACCACATGCCTTGGGGGGCACTCCACCCCCCTGGCCGCCGCCCCCTTGGGAGATTGAATCTCCCAGGGCCGGCGCCCCCCCTGGGGGCCTATATAAAGGAGGGCAGGGGGGAGGGCAGCCGCACCCTGTGCATTGGCGCCTCCCTCCCCCTGCTACACCTCGTCCTCCTCCCGTAGTCGCTTGGCGAAGCCCTGCTGGAGTTCTGCTGCATCCACCACCACATCGTCGTGCTACTGGATCATCATCAACCTCTTCTTCCCCCTTGATGGATCAAGAAGGAGGAGACATCTCCCGTCCTGTACGTGTGTTGAACGCGGAGGTGCTGTCCGTTCAGCACTTGGTCATCGGTGATCTGAATCACGGCGAGTACGACTCCATCATCACCATCCCCTTGAACGCTTCCGCATCCGATCTACAAGTGGTATGTAGATGCAAACTCACTCCCTTGACTCGTTGCTTAGATGAACTCATAGATGGATCTTGGTGAAACCGTAGGAAATTTTTTGATTTTCTGCAACGTTCCCCAACACGGAGGAGGGCTGTTGAACTCTTTCACGGCCTTCCTCAGTTCCTGCTTAGAAATATCAAGGTAAATGATTGTGATGAAGAGCACCAGAATGGATAGAGTTGGGTAAAGAGTAACGACTTACCCAGCTTGGGGAGTTGTACATGGAAAATCCATCTCGCGGTTTGATACGGAGGAATTCTTCTTCTTCTCCTTTATATAAATCGGATAGTATTCTCGCCAGAGCAGTGGCGGAGTCCAGACCTTTACGACCGCAGCGGGTGGCATCGTCTTCCCCGTTGAAGTGCCACATGGGCTTCCCCCGATATTGGAGTGGCTGCACCCCCTGCATTATGCATATTGATATAACCTCGACTATTGTCAGTCCTGATTGGGCCAGTGTCTTTATCCTGCTCATCAGGAAGTGGACTTCTCTGGTATCTTCCTCCTGGGGGCTCCGAGGGCGCCAACTTCGGCGTTTCTTCAGCGGAGCATTATTAAACTTAGGAAGGCCCGTCCGGATTGGGTCCGGAAGGGGAACGTCATCTACATAAAACCACTCCGAGGGCCAGTCTTCAGATGCCTTCTTTGGAGTGCCGGACAGGTATCCAGTCTGGGCGACGCGCCATATTTCGGCTCCGCCCAGTTGATATATAGATTCCCCCTGATTACGAGGGATGAGGCAGAATAACTTCTTCCATAACTCGAAGTGAGCCTCGCAGCCTAGGAATAATTCACAAAGGGCAACATATCCTGCAATGTGAAGCACGGAGGCGGGGGTGAAGTTATGCAACTGGAGGCCATAGAATTCCAGGAGCCCGCGAAGGAATGGGTGGATTGGAAAACCGACGCCTCTTAGCAAATATGGGATGAGGCATACTCGCTCCTCCTGAGATGGGTTACGAGATCTCTCCGCTTGCGCCCCATCATTGTAGGTGCTAGTCCGGCTCAGACGGGGACCATGTACGCCGGTGGAAGAAACCCTTGGGTCTGCAACTCTACTAAATGGCTGTGGGGGATAGAAATTCTTCCCAATCACCTGGCTTAGAGCTAAGGGAGTGAGAAGAGGAGCTGCGGCGACCGGCCATGATAGAATGGTTTCTTCCGGATGCGCCCTGTTGAATGCTTGCTTGAGGGAAGGAGGTGAGATTTGGATCTGAGGATCCCCGTCTCTTCAAATAGGCGGTTTGCCTGCCGGGTCGGGCTGACAAATGTAAAAATGCTCCGGCTCCTTGTATTCGCTCGACATGTGGAGATGGTCATTATTGAAGCACAGAAGCCAAGGAATACAACATCGATGGGAAGCCGGACACTGTTCGCTACAACAGGTGCCCTGGATTCGGAGATGGAACCCGCCTTGCAATGTCGAAGACAATCTGCGCGCCGGACTCATCGTCATTGAAGCCTGGTTCAGGGGCTACTGAGGGAGTCCTGGATAAGGGGGTATCCGGACATCCAGACTATATACTTTGGCCGGACTGTTGGACCGTGAAGATACAAGACTCAAGACTTCGACCCGTGTCCGGATGGGACTCTCCTTTGCGTGGAAGACAAGCTTGGCAATCGGGATGTTAGATCTCCTTCTTTGTAACTGACTTGGTGTAACCCTAGCCTCCTCCGGTGTCTATATAAACCAGAGGGTTTAGTCTGTAGGATGACAACAATCAGAATCATAGGCTAGCTCCTAGGGTTTAGCCTCTACGATCTCGTGGTAGATCAACTCTTGTAATACTTATATCATCAAGATCAATCAAGCAGGAAGTAGGGTATTACCTCCATCGAAAGGGACCGAACCTGGGTAAAACATTGTTTCACCTGCCTCCTGTTACCATTAGCCTTAGACGCACAGTTCGGGACCCCCTACCCGAGATCCGCCGGGTTTGACACGACAGCGGTCGCTTTGGAAAGTCTTCAAGAAATGATGATTCCTCATCTCATGACTACAAAAAGAGAACTTGCCACAAATGCAAGAAACCTGGTCACTACATGTCTGATTGTCCTCTATGGGAAAAGGAATCAAAGAAGAAGAAGTACAAAGATGACGATTCTGATGACTCAAAGAAGAATAAGAAATCCTCAAAGTATTCATCATCAAAATCTTCAAAGTCTTCATCTCACAAGAAGAGCAGTTCCAAGAAGGCCCGGGCATTCATTGGCAAGGAAATGGACTCTGAAGCTGAATCTGAGGACAATGTGGAGGAGGAATGAGGAATCAGACCGTGGTGTGGCAAGATTAGCCCTCGCTACAGCTTACGTCAGTAAGTCCATCTTCAACACTGAAGAAAATGACCTCCCCAACTCTACTGACAAAAGCTTCAATGACTATGCTCCCACCTACTGCTTCATGGAAAAAGGTGTCAAGGTACTCAAACATTCCCCCTCTGACTCTAGTGAGGATGTGAAGAAAATATGCCTTAGAGGCAATAATAAAGTTATTATTTATTTCCTCATATCATGATAAATGTTTATTATTCATGCTAGAATTGTATTAACCGGAAACATGATACATGTGTGAATACATAGACAAACATATAGTCACTAGTATGCCTCTACTTGACTAGCTCATTAATCAAAGATGGTTATGTTTCCTAACCATAGACATGTGTTGTCATTTGATTAATGGGATCACATCATTAGGAGAATGATGTGATTGACATGACCCATTCCGTTAGCTTAGCACTTGATCGTTTAGTATACTGCTATTGCTTTCTTCATGACTTATACAAGTTCCTGTAACTATGAGAATTATGCAACTCCCGTTTACCAGAGGAACACTTTGGGTACTACCAAACGTCACAACGTAACTTGGTGATTATAAAGGAGTACTACAGGTGTCTCCGAAGGTACATGTTGAGTTGGCGTATTTCGAGATTAGGTTTTGTCACTCCGATTGTCGGAGAGGTATCTCTGGGCCCTCTCGGTAATGCACATCACTATAAGCCTTGCAAGCAATGTGACCAATGAGTTGGTTACGAGATGATGCATTACAGAATGAGTAAAGAGACTTGCCGGTAACGAGATTGAACTAGGTATTAGATACCGACGATCGAATCTCGGGCAAGTAACATACCGATGACAAAGGGAACAACGTATGTTGTTATGCGGTTTGACCGATAAAGATCTTCGTAGAATATGTAGGAACCAATATGGGCATCCAGGTCCCGCTATTGGTTATTGATCGAGAATAGTTCTAGGTCATGTCTACATAGTTCTCTAACCCGTAGGGTCCGCACGCTTAACGTTACGATGACAGTTTTATTATGAGTTTATAAGTTTTGATGTACCGAAGTTTTTTCGGAGTCCCGGATGTGATCACGGACATGACGAGGAGTCTCGAAATGGTCGAGACATAAAGATTGATATATTGGAAGCCTATGTTTGGACATCGGAATGGTTCCGGGTGAAATCGGGATTTTACCGGAACACCGGGGGGTTACCGGAACCCTCCCTGGGGTTAATGGGCCTTAGTGGGCCAAGAGGGAGAAGAGGAGGGCCGGCCAGGGCAGGCCGCGCACCCCCTCCCCCCTAGTCTGAATAGGACAAGGAAGGGGGGGGGCGACGCCCCCCTTTCCTCTTTCCCCTCCCCCCTTTCCTTCTCCACCAAGGCAAGAGGGGGGAGTCCTACTCCCGGTGGGAGTAGGACTCCTCCAGGCGCACCCCTAGGGGGCCGGCCGCACCCCCCCTCCCTCCTTTATATACGGGGGCGGGGGGCACCCCATAGACACACAAGTTGATCTACGGATCGTTCCTTAGCCGTGTGCGGTGCCCCCCTCCACCATATTCCACCTCGGTCATATCGTCGCGGAGTTTAGGCGAAGCCCTGCGCCGGTAGAGCATCATCATCGTCACCACACCGTCGTGCTGACGGAACTCATCTCCGGAGCTTTGCTGGATCGGAGCACGGAGATCGTCATCGAGCTGAACGTGTGCTAAACTCGGAGGCCCCATACGTTCGGCGCTTGGATCGGTCGGATCGTGAAGACGTACGACTACATCAACCGCGTTGTGCTAACGCTTCCACTTACGGTCTACGAGGGTACGTGGACGAACACTCTCCCCTCTCGTTGCTATGCCATCACCATGATCTTGCGTGTGCGTAGGAATTTTTTTGAAATTACTACGTTCCCCAACAGTGGCATCCGAGCCTAGGTTTTATGCGTTGATGTTATATGCACGAGTAGAACACAAGTGAGTTGTGGGAGATACAAGTCATACTGCTTACCAGCATGTCATACTTTGGTTCGGCGGCATTGTGAGATGAAGCGGCCTGGACCGACATTACGCGTACGCTTACGCGAGACTAGTTTCACCGTTACGAGCACTCGTGCTTAAAGGTGGCTGGCGGGTGTCTGTCTCTCTCACTTTAGCTGAATCGAGTGTGGCTACGCCCGGTCCTTGCGAAGGTTAAAACAGAACCAACTTGACGAACTATCGTTGTGGTTTTTGATGCGTAGGTAAGAACGGTTCTTGCTAAGCCCGTAGCAGCCACGTAAAACTTGCAACAACAAAGTAGAGGACGTCTAACTTGTTTTTGCAGGGCATGTTGTGATGTGATATGGTCAAAACGTGATGCTATATTTTATTGTATGAGATGATCATGTTTTGTAACCGAAGTTATCGGCAACTGGCAGGAGCCATATGGTTGTCGCTTTATTGTATGAAATGCAAACGCCCTGTAATTGCTTTACTTTATCACTAAGCGGTAGCGATAGTCGTAGAAGCAATAGATGGCGTAACGACAACGATGCTACGATGGAGATCAAGGTGTTGCGCCGGTGATGATGGTGATCACGAAGGTGCTTCGAAGATGGAGATCACAAAGCACAAGATGATGATGGCCATATCATATCACTTATATTGATTGCATGTGATGTTTATCCTTTATGCATCTTATCTTGCTTTGATTGACGGTAGCATTTTAAAATGATCTCTCACTAATAATCAAGAAGTGTTCTCCCTGAGTATGCACCGTTGCGAAAGTTCTTCGTGCTGAGACACCACGTGATGATCGGGTGTGATAGGCTCTACGTTCAAATACAATGGGTGCAAAACAGTTGCACACGCGGAATACTCAGGTCATACTTGACGAGCCTAGCATATACATATATGGCCTCGGGACACGGAGACCGAAAGGTCGAGCGTGAATCATATAGTAGATATGATCAACATAGTGATGTTCACCATTGAAACTACTCCATCTCACGTGATGATCGGACATGGTTTAGTTGATTTGGATCACGTGATCACTTAGATGACTAGAGAGATGTCTGTCTAAGTGGGAGTTCTTAAGTAATATGATTAATTGAACTTAAATTTATCATGAACTTAGTACCTGATAGTATTTTGCTTGTCTATGTTTGTTTGTAGATAGATGGCTCGTGCTGTTGTTCCGTTGAATTTTAATGCGCTCCTTGAGAAAGCAAAGTTGAAAGATGATGGTAGCAATTACACGGACTGGGTCCGTAACCTGAGGATTATCCTCATTGCTGCACAGAAAAGTTACATCCTGGAAGCACCGCTGGGTGCCAGGCCTGTTGCTGATGCAACTGACGACATTAAGAACGTCTGGCAGAGCAAAGCTGATGACTACTCGATAGTTCAGTGTGCCATGCTTTACGGCTTAGAACCGGGTCTTCAACGACGTTTTGAACGTCATGGAGCATATGAGATGTTCCAGGAGTTGAAGTTAATATTTCAAGCAAATGCCCGGACTGAGAGATATGAAGTCTCCAATAAGTTCTATAGCTGCAAGATGGAGGAGAATAGTTTTGTCAGTGAACACATACTCAAAATGTCTGGGTATAATAATCACTTGATTCAACTGGGAGTTAATCTTCCTGATGATAGTGTCATTGACAGAATTCTCCAATCACTGCAACCAAGCTACAAGAGCTTCGTGATGAACTATAATATGCAAGGGATGAACAAGACTATTCCCGAGCTCTTCGCTATGCTAAAAGCCGCGGAGGTAGAAATCAAGAAGGAGCATCAAGTGTTGATGGTTAACAAAACCACTAGTTTCAAGAAGAAGGGCAAAGGGAAGAAGAAGGGGAACTTCAAAAAGAACGGCAAGCAAGTTGCTGCTCAAGAGAAGAAACCCAAGTCTAGACCTAAGCCTGAAACTGAGTGCTTCTACTGCAAGCAGACTGGACACTGGAAGCGGAACTGCCCCAAGTATTTGGCGGATAAGAAGGATGGCAAGGTGAACAAAGGTATATGTGATATACATGTTATTGAGGTGTACCTTACTAATGCTCGCAGTAGCACCTGGGTATTTGATACTAGTTCTGTTGCTAATATTTGCAACTCGAAACAGGGACTACGGATTAAGCGAAGATTAGCAAAGGACGAGGTGACGATGCGCATGGGAAATGGTTCCAAAGTCGATGTGGTCGCGGTCGGCACGCTACCTCTACATCTACCATCGGGATTAGTTTTAGACCTAAATAATTGTTATTTGGTGCCAGCGTTAAGCATGAACATTATATTTGGATCTTGTTTGATGCGAGACGGTTATTCATTTAAATCAGAGAATAATGGTTGTTCTATTTATATGAGTAATATCTTTTATGGTCATGCACCCTTGAAGAGTGGTCTATTCTTATTGAATCTCAATAGTAATGATACACATGTTCATAGTGTTGAAACCAAAAGATGTAGAGTTGATAACGATAGTGCAACTTATTTGTGGCACTGTCATTTAGGTCATATCGGTGTAAAGCGCATGAAGAAACTCCATACTGATGGGCTTTTGGAATCACTTGATTATGAATCACTTGGTACTTGCGAACCGTGCCTCATGGGCAAGATGACTAAAACGCCGTTCTCCGGAACTATGGAGCGAGCAACTGATTTGTTGGAAATCATACATACTGATGTTTGTGGTTCAATGAATGTTGAGGCTCGCGGCGGGTATCGTTATTTTCTCACCTTCACAGATGATTTGAGCAGATATGGGTATATCTACTTAATGAAACACAAGTCTGAAACATTTGAAAAGTTCAAAGAATTTCAGAGTGAAGTGGAAAATCATCGTAACAAGAAAATAAAGTTTCTACGATCTGATCGTGGAGGAGAATATTTGAGTTACGAGTTGGTCTGCACTTGAAACAATGCGGAATAGTTTCGCAACTCACGCCACCCGGAACACCACAACGAAATGGTGTGTCCGAACGTCGTAATCGTACTTTACTTGATATGGTGTGATCTATGATGTCTCTTACTGATTTGCCGCTATCGTTTTGGGGTTATGCTTTAGAGACGGCCGCATTCACGTTAAATAGGGCACCATCAAAATCCGTTAAGACAACGCCTTATGAACTGTGGTTTGGCAAGAAACCAAAGTTGTCATTTCTTAAAGTTTGGGGCTGCGATGCTTATGTGAAGAAACTTCAACCAGATAAGCTCGAACCCAAATCGGAGAAATGTGTCTTCATAGGATACCCAAAAGAGACTATTGGCTACACCTTCTATCACAGATCTGAGGGCAAGATTTTCGTTGCTAAAATTGGATTCTTTCTAGAGAAGGAGTTTCTCTCGAAAGAAGTGAGTGGGAGGAAAGTAGAACTTGATGATATAACTGTATCTACTCCCTTATTGGAAAGTAGTTCATCACAAGAACCGGTTCCTGTGATAGCTACACCAATCAGTGAGGAAGCTAATGATATTGATCATGAAACTTCAGATCAAGTTTCTACTGAACCTCGTAGGTCTACCAGAGTAAGATCCGCACCAGAGTGGTACGGTAATCCAATTCTGGAAGTCATGTTACTTGACCATGATGAACCTACGAACTATGAGGAAGCGATGATGAGCCCAGATTCCGCAAAATGGCTAGAGGCCATGAAATCTGAGATGGGATCCATGTATGAAAACAAAGTATGGACTTTGGTTGACTTGCCCGATGATCGGCAAGCCATTGAGAATAAATGGATCTTTAAGAAGAAGACTGACGCTGATGGTAATGTAACTGTCTATAAAGCTCGAGTTGTTGCGAAAGGTTTTCGACAAGTTCAAGGAGTTGACTACGATGAGACTTTCTCACCTGTAGCGATGCTTAAATTTGTCCGAATCATGTTAGCTATTGCTGCATTTCATGATTATGAAATTTAGCAAATGGATGTAAAAATTGCATTCTTGAATGGATTTCTAGAAGAAGAGTTGTATATGATGCAGCCAGAAGGTTTTGTTGATCCAAAAGGTGCTAACGAAGTGTGCAAACTCCAGCGTTCCATTTATGGACTGGTGCAAGCATCTCGGAGTTGGAATAAATGCTTTGATAGTGTGATCAAAGCATAACGTTTTATACAGACTTTTGGAGAAGCCTGTATTTACAAGAAAGTGAGTGGGAGCTCTGTAGCATTTTTGATATTATATGTAGATGACATATTATTAATTGGAAATGATATAGAATTTCTGGATAGCATAAAGGGATACTTGAATAAAAGTTTTTCAATGAAAGACCTCGATGAAGCTGCTTAGATATTGGGCATCAAAATCTATAGAGATAGATCAAGACGCTTAATAGGACTTTCACAAAGCACATACCTTGACAAAATTTTGAAAAAGTTCAAAATGGATCAGGCAAAGAAAGGTTTCTTGCCTGTGCTACAAGGTGTGAAGTTGAGTCAAACTTAATGCCCGACCACAGCAGAAGATAGAGAGAAAATGAAAGATGTTCCCTATGCTTCAGCCATAGGCTCTATCATGTATGCAATGTTGTGTACCAGACCTGATGTATGCTTAGCAATAAGCTTGGCAGGAAGGTACCAAAGTAATCCAGGTGTGGATCACTGAACAGCAGTCAAGAACATCCTGAAATACTTGAAAAGGACTAAGGATATGTTTCTCGTATATGGAGGTGACAAAGAGCTAGTCGTAAATGGTTACGTCGATGCAAGTTTTGACACTGATCCGGACGATTCTAAATCGCAAACCGGATACGTGTTTTTATTAAACGGTGGAGCTGTAAGTTGGTGCAGTTCTAAACAAAGCGTCGTGGCGGGATCTACATGTGAAGCGGAGTACATAGCTGCTTCTGAAGCAGCAAATGAAGGAGTCTGGATGAAGGAGTTCATTTCCGATCTAGGTGTCATACCTAGTGCATCGGGACCAATGAAAATCTTCTGTGACAATACTGGTGCAATTGCCTTGGCAAAGGAATCTAGATTTCAAGAGGACCAAGCACATCAAGAGACGCTTCAATTCCATTCGGGACCAAGTCCAAGTGGGAGACATAGATATTTGCAAGATACATACGGATCTGAATGTTGCAGACCCGTTGACTAAGCCTCTCTCACGAGCAAAACATGATCAGCACCAAGACTCCATGGGTGTTAGAATCATTACTATGTAATATAGATTATTGACTCTAGTGCAAGTGGGAGACTGAAGGAAATATGCCCTAGAGGCAATAATAAAGTTATTATTTATTTCCTCATATCATGATAAATGTTTATTATTCATGCTAGAATTGTATTAACCGGAAACATGATACATGTGTGAATACATAGACAAACATATAGTCACTAGTATGCCTCTACTTGACTAGCTCATTAATCAAAGATGGTTATGTTTCCTAACCATAGACATGTGTTGTCATTTGATTAATGGGATCACATCATTAGGAGAATGATGTGATTGACATGACCCATTCCGTTAGCTTAACACTTGATCGTTTAGTATACTGCTATTGCTTTCTTCATGACTTATACAAGTTATTGTAACTATGAGAATTATGCAACTCCCGTTTACCCGAGGAACACTTTGGGTACTACCAAACGTCACAACGTAACTGGGTGATTATAAAGGAGTACTACAGGTGTCTCCGAAGGTACATGTTGAGTTGGCGTATTTTGAGATTAGGTTTTGTCACTCCGATTGTCGGAGAGGTATCTCTGGGCCCTCTCGGTAATGCACATCACTATAAGCCTTGCAAGCAATGTGACCAATGAGTTGGTTACGAGATGATGCATTACAGAACGAGTAAAGAGACTTGCCGGTAACAAGATTGAACTAGGTTTTGGATACCGACGATCGAATCTCGGGCAAGTAACATACCGATGACAAAGGGAACAACGTATGTTGTTATGCGGTTTGACCGATAAAGATCTTCGTAGAATATGTAGGAACCAATATGGGCATCCAGGTCCCGCTATTGGTTATTGACCGAGAATAGTTCTAGGTCATGTCTACATAGTTCTCGAACCCGTAGGGTACGCACGCTTAACGTTACGATGACAATTTTATTATGAGTTTATAAGTTTTGATGTGCCGAAGTTTGTTCGGAGTCCCGGATGTGATCACGGACATGACGAGGAGTCTCGAAATGGTCGAGACATAAAGATTGATATATTGGAAGCCTATGTTTGGACATCGGAATGGTTCCGGGTGAAATCGGGATTTTACCGGAACACCGGGGTTTACCGGAACCCTCCCGGGGGTTAATGGGCCTTAGTGGGCCAAGAGGGAGAAGAGGAGGGCCGGCCAGGGCAGGCCGCGTGCCCCCTCCCCCCTAGTCCGAATAGGACAAAGAATGGGGGGGGGGGCGCCCCCCTTTCCTCTTTCCCCTCCCCCCTTTCCTTCTCCACCAAGGCAAGAAGGGGGAGTCCTACTCCCGGTGGGAGTAGGACTCCTCCAGGCGCACCCCTAGGGGGCCGGCCGCACCTCCCCCTCCCTCCTTTATATACGGGGGCGGGGGGCACCCCATAGACACACAAGTTGATCTACGGATCGTTCCTTAGCCGTGTGCGGTGCCCCCCTCCACCATATTCCACCTCGGTCATATCATCGCGGAGTTTAGGCGAAGCCCTGCGCCGGTAGAGCATCATCATCGTCACCACGCCGTCGTGCTGACGGAACTCATCTCCGGAGCTTTACTGGATCGGAGCACGGAGATCGTCATCGAGCTGAACGTGTGCTGAACTCGGAGGCCCCGTACGTTCGGTGCTTGGATCGGTCGGATCGTGAAGACGTACGACTACATCAACCGCGTTGTGCTAACGCTTCCTCTTACGGTCTACGAGGGTACGTGGACGAACACTCTCCCCTCTCGTTGCTATGCCATCACCATGATCTTGCGTGTGCGTAGGAATTTTTTTGAAATTACTACGTTCCCCAACAGGATGAATCTGATGACAATCTCAAGCCTAGCTATTCCAAAATTGCTAAAATTGCTGTTAAACAACAGAAGGATTTAGAAAAGATTCAAAATCAACTAGAAAGAAGCGATGACCTGTTGGGTGAGGAATTGAATCGAACCAAGACTCTGACAGATAATCTTCAGAGACTTCAAACTAGGTTTGACAACCTTCAAAATCATCATAACACTCTCTTAACTGATCATGAGAAGCTTTCTTATGAATTTCTTCAGAGAAAGCAAGATTCTGAGAAGTTAAAAGTGAGTTATGAAGATGTTCAGAAGGAAAATGATTCATTGCTTGCTCAACAGATCAGTTCTGCTCAGGAAGAATTTCATCCACCATGTCTGAAATGCATTGAGCGTGTGATACGTCTCCAACGTATCTATAATTTTTGATTGTTCCATGCTATTATATTACTCGTTTTGGATGTTTATAGGCTTTACTTTACACTTTTATATCATTTGTGGGACTAACCTACAAACTAGAGGCCCAGCCTGAATTGCTGTTTTTTGCCTATTTCAGTGTTTCGAAGAAAAGGAATATCAAACGGAGTCCAAACAGAATGAAACATTCGGGAGCAATCTTTTTGGAACAAACATGATCCAGGGGACTTGGAGTGGACGTCAAGCAACAGAGGAGGCAGCCACGAGGGTGCCTGGCGCCCCCCTACAGGTGAGCACGCCCCCCACCCTCGTGGGCCCCTCGAGCGTCCACCGACCTACTTCTTCCTCCTATATATACCCACATACCCTGAAAACATCAGAAGAGACCACGAAAAACTATTTCCACCGCCGTAACCTTTTGTACCCACGAGATCCCATCTTGGAGCCTTCGTCGGTGCTCCGCCAGAGGGGAATCGACCACGGAGGGCCACTACATCATCTCCAAGGCCCTTCCGATGAGTTGTGGGTAGTTTAGCACAGACCTTCTGGTCCATAGTTATTAGCTAGATGGCTTCTTCTCTCTCTTTGAATCTCAATACAGAGTTCTCCTTGATCTTCTTGGAGATCTATTCGATGTAACTCTTTTTGCGGTGTGTTTGTCAAGATTCGATGAATTGTGGGTTTATGGTCAAGTTTATCTATGAGAAATATTTGAATCTCCTCTGAATTCTTTTATGTGTGATTAAGTTATCTTTGCAAGTCTCTTCGAACTATCAGTTTGGTTTGGCCTACTAGATTGATCTTTCTTGCAATGGGAGAAGTGCTTAGCTTTGGGTTCAATCTTGCGGTGTCCTTTCCTAGTGACAGCAAGGCACGTATTGTATTTTTGCCATCGAGGATAAAAGGATGGGGTTTATATCATATTGCATGAGTTTATCCCTCTACATCATGTCATCTTTCTTAATGTGTTACTCTGTTCTTTATGAACTTAATACTCTAGATGCATGCTGGATAGCGGTTGATGTGTGGAGTAATAGTAGTAGATGCAGGCAGGAGTCGGTCTACTTGTCACGGACGTGATGCCTATATACATGATCATGCCTAGATAATCTCATAATTATTCACTTCTCTATCAATTGCTCGACAGTAATTTGTTCACCCACCGTAATACTTATGCTATCTTGAGAGAAGCCACTAGTGAAACCTATAGCCCCCGGGTCTATCTTTTATCATATAAGCTTTCAATCTACTTTTATTTGCATCTTTTACTTTTCCAATCTATATCACAAAAATACCAAAAATATTTATCTTATCATATTATCTCTATCAGATATCAATTTCGCAAGTGGCCGTGAAGGGATTGACAGCCCCTTTATTGTGTTGGTTGCGAGTTCTTGTTTGTTTGTGTAGGTGCGTGGGACTTTTGAGGAGCCTCCTACTGGATTGATACCTTGGTTCTCAAAAACTGAGGGAAATACTTACACTACTTTGCTGCATCACCCTTTCCTCTTCAAGGAAAACCAACGCAAGCTCAAGACGTAGCAAAGAAGGATTTCTGGCGCCGTTGCCGGGGAGGTCTTCGCTCAAGTCAAGACATACAAAGTACCCATCACAAACTCATCTCCCTCGCATTACATTATTTTTGGTTTGCCTCTTGTTTTCCTCTCCCCCACTTCACCCTTGCTGTTTTATTCGCCCTCTCTTTCCCAATCTCCTCTCTTTTTCGCTTTTCTTTTGTTTGCTCGTCGTCATGGCTAGTCCTCCTATCCTCGTTATTACTCCCGAACATGAAATTCTTAATTTTAAGCAAAGGGAGGGAGAAAATCTAAAAGATGCTTGGCATAGAATTTGCAATACTCAAAATAGATCTACTAGGAAGCTTTCTACTTCCGTTCTTCTTCGCAATTTTTATGTAGGCATTACTCCGTGGAATAGATGCATTCTTGATACCATTACCAGAGGGAATTTTTTGGATAGCCATACCTTTGATGCTTATAATGCTATGTTAGATTTGTTTGGTCCTCCTCCTCTCTTGGTAAATGGGACTATTTTGACTCTAGAACATGTGATGCAAAGGCTTGAAATTATTGAAAATAAAGTCGCCACCGTTGAGTTAATTGAAAATCTAGAAAAAAAGGATTCATAACCAAATTACCCAATATGGATCTAGGGTTGGAGTTACTTTGAAATTTTTTAAAGAAAAAGAACCTATAGTTAATGAAAGAATAGATCTTGATTCTATGAGAATTGTTAAACTTGAGGATAGCATTACCAACTTAGGGTCGGCCTTTTCATCCGTGAAAAACACTCCAAATCCTCCTACCAAAACTACCAAATTTATTTATGTTCCTAAAAATAAGGGTGAATCTTCTAATAAGGGAAATGCGGATCTCAAATCAATAAGTGTTCATCCCAATTGTCTCTCTATCATTAAGGAACCTTTTGCTACAAATGAATTCGTTGAATTCTTGCCTAAGGCTTAATCATTGCTAAAAAGTGAGAAACCACTAAAGATTATAAGTGCTCTATTGAGGAATTGAGTGCCAAAGATGGCACTACTTAGATCTATCCTCGCTTTTATGCCTAGCTTGGGGCGTTAAACAATAGCGCTAGTTGGGAGGCAACCCAATTTTATTTTAGTTTTTTGTTTTTGCTTCTCTTTAGTAATAAATTTTTCATCCACATTCTGTTTAGATGTGTTTTTATGTTTTAATTAGTGTTTGTGCCAAGTAGAACCTATAGGATAACCTACGGTGATAGTTAATTTGATTCTGCTGAAAAACAGAAACTTTGCGCGCACGAAAATAATTTTAGTAATTCACAGAAACATGATTTTGTGTTGATTCTTTTTTCTGTAGATCAATAGACAAATTTCCCAGGACTTCCTATTTTGGTAGGATTTTGAGAGTTCCATAAGTATTAGAGAGTTACAGATTGCTACAGGCTGTTCTTTTTTTGACAGGTTCTGTTTTTCGTGTGTTGTTTGCTTATTTTGATGCATCTATGGCTAGTATTAAGTGGTATGAACCATAGAGAAGTTGGAATACAGTAGGTTTAACACCAATATAAATAAAGAATGAGTTCATTACAGTACCTTATGTGGTGGTTTTTCTTTCTTGCACTAACAGAGCTTATGAGATTTCCTGTTGAGTTTTGTGTTCTGAAGTTTTCAAGTTTTGGGTAAAGATTTGATGGACTACGGAATAAGGAGTGGCAATAGCCTAAGCTTGGGGATGCCCATGGCACCCCAAGATATTCAAGGATAACCAAAAGCCTAAGCTTGGGGATGCCCCGGAAGGCATCCCCTCTTTCGTCTTCGTTTATCGGTAACTTTACTTGGAGCTATATTTTTATTCGCCACATGATATGTGTTTTGCTTGGAGCGTCTTGTATGATATTAGTCTTTAATTTTTAGATCACCACAATCATCCTTGTTGTACACACCTTTTGGGAGAAACCCACTTGATTGGAATTTATTAGAATACTCTACGTGCTTCACTTATATCTTCTGAGCTAGATAGTTTTGCTCTAGTACTTCACTTAAATCTTTTAGAGCACGGCGGTGGCTTGATTTTGTAGAAATTATTAATCTCTCATGCTTCACTTATATTATTTTGAGAGTCTCTTAGAACAGCATGGTATTTTCTATGGTTATAAAATTGGTCCTAGAATGATGGGCATCCAAGTTGGGTATAATAAAAACTATCATAGGAAGTGAATTGGATGCTGAGGGAGTCCTGGACTAGGGGGTGTCCGGATAGCCGAACTATCATCTTTGGCCGGACTCCTAGACTATGAAGATACAAGATTGAAGACTTCGTCCCGTGTCCGGATGGGACTTTCCTTGGCGTGGAAGGCAAGCTTGGCAATACGGATATGTAGATCTCCTACCATTGTAACCGACTCTGTGTAACCCTAACCCTCTCCGGTGTCTATATAAACCGGAGGGTTTTAGTCCGTAGGACGAACAACAATCATACCATAGGCTAGCTTCTAGGGTTTAGCCTCCTTGATCTCGTGGTAGATCTACTCTTGTACTACCCATATCATCAATATTAATCAAGCAGGAGTAGGGTTTTACCTCCACCGAGAGGGCCCGAACCTGGTAAAAACATTGTGTCCCTTGTCTCCTGTTACCATCCGCCTAGATGCACAGTTCAGGACCCCCTACCCGAGATCCGCCGGTTTTGACACTGACATTGGTGCTTTCATTGAGAGTTCCTCTGTGTCGTCACCTTTAGGCCCGATGGCTCCTTCGATCATCAACAACGATGCGGTCCAGGGTGAGACTTTTCTCCGCGGACAGATCTTCGTATTCGGCAGCTTTGCACTGCGGGCCAACTCGCTTGGCCATCTAGAGCAGATCGAAAGCTACGCCCCTGGCCATCAGGTCAGATTTGGAAGTTTGAACTATACGGCTGACGTCCGCGGAGACTTGATCTTCGACGGGTTCGAGCCACAGCCAAGCGCGCCGCACTGTCACGATGAGCATGATCTAGCTCTACTGCCGGACAGTGCCCTAGAGGCCGCACAAGTGTCCGCTCCGACCCTTAGCTCAGAGCCGACTACGCCGATCGAGGACGGGTGGCTAGACACCGCCTCGGGGGTTGTTACCTCTACGGTGATAGAGCCGAATACCAACCCTGTCCTTTGTGAAGCTCGTGACTCCAAGGGGCTAGACTCCTCTCCGGACTCCGAACCTCCCGCGCCCCTGTCAATCAAATCCGATTGGGCGCTGGTTATGGAGTTCACTGCCGTGGACATCTTTCAGCACTCGCCCTTTGGCAACATCCTGAATTCACTAAAGCCTCTCTCTCTATCAGGAGAGCCCTGGCCGGACTATGGTCAGGAAGGTTGGGATGCGGACGACGAAGAAATTCAACCCCCACCCACCACCCACTTTGTAGCCACCATCGATGATTTAACCGACATGCTCGACTTTGACTCCGAATACATCGACAGTATGGACAACGATGCCGGAGACGACCAAGAACCAGCGCCTACAGGGCACTGGAAGGCCACCTCAACTCACGATGTATATATGGTGGATACACCTAAAGGAAGCGATAACGATGAACAACGGGACGCTGCGAAGGATAATTCCCTCGAAAAGCAGTCAAAACGGCGAGTAAGCGCCGCTCAAAGTCCCGCCTCGACAAAGACAGCACCCATAAAGACCCAGCCATAGAGGAGGGCGAACCGGCGGACGACGAACATGCCCTCGAGCAACCATCCGAGTAGGATAACTTGGATAAAAAATCCGTCCCCGGCGAAGATAACAGTGCGAACGATCTCACGCCGGACACATTGTTGGAGCAGAAAAACCTCCACAAAAGGCTCGTCGCCACTGCACGTAGCCTGAAGAAGCAGAAACGGAAGCTCAAAACAGCGGTTAGATGCACTCAGAATGAGATGGAGCAAAGTACTCAACACCGCAGACAAATACGGCGATAGCCGCCAAACAAAGAGCTACCTGAAGCGCAAACTACTACCCGAATTTGACGAAGAGGCCGTAGAGCCCCCACAATCAAAGAACAAAAAGGCCGCCCGGTCGGATAGACGACCACATGGCAAACATAGAGCGGCAAGCGGCACCGTACACAAGCCGACACGCGATCCACATAAGGATCCGCACCAAAAGGATGGCCCAGTCAGGTCTATCTATGGGCCAAGAAACCAAGCGCTAGAAAGCAATGCAACACGTCGAGTATTCGAACATCACGGCACACCCAAATACAGGGGCGCCGCACACCCCCTATGTTTCACCGATGAGGTGTTGGATCATGAATTTCCAGCGGGATTCAAGCCCGTAAACATAGAGGCATACGACGGAACAACAGACCCTGGAGTCTGGATCGAGGATTACATCCTGCACATACACATGGCTAGAGGAGATGACCTCCACGCCATAAAATACTTACCCCTCAAGCTCAAAGGGCCAGCCCGGCATTGGCTCAAAAGCCTCCCAGAAAATACCGTTGGAAGTTGGGAAGAGCTCGAGGATGCATTTCAGGCAAATTTTCAGGGGACTTATGTCCGCCCTCCGGATGCAGACGATTTAAGTCACATAACTCAACAGCCCGGAGAGTCAGCCCGCAAATTCTGGAATAGGTTCCTCACCAAAAATAACCAAATAGTCGACTGTCCGGACGCCAAAGCCTTAGCAGCTTTGCAACACAACGTCCGAGACAAATGGCTCGCCAGACACCTCGGCCAAGAAAAGCCGAGAACAATGGCAGCACTAACAAGCCTCATGACCCGCTTTTGCGCAGGAGAGGATAGCTGGCTGGCAAGATGCAGCACCAGCGACCCAAGTACATCCGAGGTCAGGGATGGAAATGGGAAACCACGACGCAGCAAGGACCAGCGCCGGACCAAGGGAAACAGCCCAAAGAGCACGACAGTCAACGCCGGATTCAAAAGCTCTCGGCAGAACAACAAAAAATTGCCTCTTAAGGACAACAACGACGAGCTATCCAACCTAAACAAAATCTTGGACAAGATATGCCAAATCGACAGTACCCCCGGGAAGCCTGCAAACCATACCCACAGAGATTGTTGGGTCTTCAAACAATCCGGCCGACTTAACGCCGAACACAAGGGGCTCGACACACCAAGTCAGGACGATGACGAACCCCACAAGCAGAGCACCGGAAAACAAAAGAATTTCCCACAAGAGGTCAAAACAGTAAACTCACTTCAAGTGACAACAGGGAAAAATAGAGCGGCGCCCATTGAAATACGCGTCGCACGGTCCACCCCACCGGAGTCCCGACACTGGATGTCAAAACCAATCACTTTCGACGATCAGGATTACTCCGGAAGTATTCGGAATGCAGGATGGACTGCTTTGATATTAGATCCTATAATCGACGGACTACAATTTACACAAGTCCTAATGGACGGCGGCAGTGATCTAAACCTTCTATATTAGGACACAATCCGTAGAATGGGGATAGACCCAACCAAAATTCGCCATAGCAACACTTCCTTTAAAGGAGTGATGCCAGGCCCATATGCCCATTGTACGGGCTCTCTACCACTAGAAGCTGTGTTCGGCTCATCCGACAACTTCCGCCGCGAAAAGTTAGTCTTCCACATCGCCCCATTTAAAAGTAGCTATCAAGCACTATTGGGACGCGAAGCTTTTGCCCGCTTTAACGCAATACCGCATTACACATCTCTCACACTTAAAATGCCCGGTCCACGCGGCATCATCTCATTAAAGGGGAACTTCGAGTGTTCCTCGAATACGGAAGAACGTGAGACTGCCTCGACAACCACACACGAATCCGGCTTTGCTGGTCAAAGCACCTAAACAGGTCATTCAGACCCCGGACACTGTTAGGCGAGTCCGGTATAAATAAACAAGGGGCTTACTAGCCGCGTACCCCCTTACAAAGGGCTCCACGCATGTACAACAAGAGACAATAAAGCTCAATTTTATTCATTTTTTGAATCATACTCTGTTTATTTAATATAAATTTTTCGCACAACCTTTCTTCAACTAAGTTCTTCTCTTTTACAGATGAACACCGTGCTACACCCGTCCAGGATACGGCACAACGGAGACACAGGCGCAGACATGCAGTAGGGACCCGTTGCAAGGATTCTTTTCAGATTAAGACCCTGCGCAAACCTTTTTTACTGTCTTTTGTTGATACACATCCCCCGGTTTCCTGCTATAACCGAGGAGGAGGCTGGCGTTTTGGCATCGGCCGCGTCAGAAATTTTTGCGCGTACCTGGACACTAGGGGCTTAGGGCATTGCTCTTCCCGTTTTCATAAAGACCGAATACCTCAGGGAGTGTTCGGAGTCTCGAGTTAGGCCGTATATGCATCAGCTCCGAATCATGTCTTTGGTCAAATGTTGGGTTTGCCCAGCTCCTATGTTTTGCTGCCTTACGTTCCGCTCTATCGGCTAACGCGGCACCAGGAGAACTACTGCGATTGTGTCCCGGTTCGTCCTGGTGAGCACCTTAGTAGAGAAAGCCGAAAACTGACTGTCATGATATAGCGTGAGACTGGTCAACCACTCGATGACCCACCGGAATGTTTAGAATTCCTCTGCTTTAATGAAGGACCGTTTCCCGGTCAGGCACATACGCGCCCCGAATTCGGAGAGCGTGGTGCCCCTAGGGGCTATATAGTAGCCCCACCATCGAACTCCTATGGCTAAGTGAAAGTGATAAAGCATTATAGTCCGGTTGCCTAGTTTGCTACGCTATCACCTCCTTCACAGGACCAAGACGTTGGATTAAGTGTGAAAATGCGCTTTTTTTGCAAACACCCCCGCACTATGTGCGTGGGGGCTGAAGCCGAAGACTGCCATCTTTCAGGTTATATACACATATACATTAACGGCCGCACAGGAGGTATTTCAATACTTGAACGCACAAGTATAAAAATACCTTATATTAATTGAAACATGGTTTCACAAATCATACATGTCATTTGAACATAACATCCTTCGAGCACTGCGTCTCTATTAAACGAGCGCCCTGCAGGACTTCCTCAAAATAGTGCTCGGCAGGTACTCGGCTTCTGTCCGAATCCTGGGATGCAACGTCGGTGGCCTTCATCTCTACCCAGTATGTTTTGACACGGGCGAGAGCCATCCGCGCACCCTCTATGCATGCCGACCGCTTCATTGCATCTATATGTGGCACCGCACCAAGGAACTACTGCACCAAGCCAAAATAACTCTTCGGCTCGGGCTTTTTCGGCCACAAATGAGTCACGACATCCTTCATGGCAAGTCCGGACAACCTATTCAGCTCAGCCCATTTGGATAAACGATCGGTCAATGAAAGCGGACGCTCTGGACTATGGAACTGCGACCAAAAAATCTCTTCCATTCCGTGATCCTTTTGGCCTCAGAAGTGTGCGACCGCATCTGCGGCACTCGCCACCAAATCCAGATAAGCATCCTCCGCACCCCACAGCTGGCCCAACTTCTCCGCAGAAAAAAGGGCTTTCCAGCCGCGATGTCCCTGGCTTGACGTAGCTCCTCCTTTATAGCTCTCATCGTGGAGTGGGCATCCTTGGCTTTGGCGGTGGCCTTCTTCAGGTCCTCTTGCTCCGCTCGGCGTTCTTTTTCAAGAAACTCGCAGCGGTCAGTAGCATTCTTCAACTTCCCGGCCATCTCGGCCATTTCCTCCCTGCTTCGGCAGTGAGCAGCCTGTTCGGCTTTTAGCTCCTCGGCCGCCCTCAAGGCAGCCGCATCACTTTTTCTGGCTTGCTCCTTGACTCGGGCTACCTCCGCCCGAAGGTTCTCCATAGCAGCGGCACCATCTGCATAAAGCATACATGTTGTAAGGCATGGGCGTCAAGCTCCCTTACCAGGTGTCCGCGGAGAAGTTGCATACCTTGTGACTCGTCAAGCCGCTTATTGACAAGCGCGATGTCCGCATCCGCCACGTCAAGTTGCCGCTTCAGTTCGGCAAATTGATCAGTCCGGCTGACCACCGGACGCTCCGCCACCTATATAGGACGGGCGACATCTTATAACTGAGATTATGATCCTCGGCACGCTGTCACTTTCGACAATGTACCGAGTCTCAGGGGCTGCTATCTATACAGGGCGCATTCTATATGCAAAACTGTCAGAAGGTATATCATTTTCGCGTACCTCAAACCCCATCAGTAAACTTCTGACGGCTTCATGCAATCCGCTCTAAGCGGATGAAAACCTTTCAATCACCGTACCCATTAACGCACGGTGATCTTCTGAGATAGACGCTCGCCCGAGCAGATCCTTCAGCTCCTCCGACCGTACACCAGTTGGTGATGGACCTCCCGGCCCCGCCGGACTCGGGGAAACCCTTCGCGATGACACCTCAGGGTCGTCCGCCCCGCATGATGGTACGGCAGATGGAGGCGTTTCGCTCTCCATCATCTCCGGACGAAGATCCCCCAAAGATGAGCTCTGCTGAGAAGGGCTGAGATCCGAACTACAAGGTAAAGCTTCGGTTATCTTCAGAAATAAAAACAGGGATGTCCCTTATTACAAAAATCCCCTTTCTACTTACGGCTCACTGGAGGGCTGATTCCCTTGGGGAAATAGTGCGGCCGGAGCTTCTCCCGGCGCAGGACCCTCTGGTGAAGATTTCTTCCTGCTCTTTGAGGCCTTGGCCTCCGGATCTTCAGAAGCGGTCCTCTTCTCCCCCTGGAGCGAGGATTCTTGATCCCCCCTTCCTTGAAGGCCTCCTTTGCGGAGGCAGTAGCTTCCTTGTTCCCCCCTTCGCCTTCTTCAAAAGGCGCAACCGCCAGCATCTTGGTTAACACAGGATCCGGCGTGGTCTCAGGGAGGGGGGCCGGACACCTTATAAGCTTTGCTTTCGCTATCCACTCCTGTTCAAGGGACAACTCCTTAAAGGACAAGTTTATGTTAAATGTACGGATAGCGTGTCCGGGTACGGGACTACTTACTTGAGTATCCGGGCGATTGCAGCTCAGACCTGCATCCTCGGTCAAGTCCGGACACTTTTCTTGTGATCCGAAGAACAGTTTATACATCTCCACGGGTGTCGCACCCATAAAATGTTGAGAGCTCGTGGTCCCTCCGGATTAAATTCCCACAAGCGGAGGGGGCGACGTTTGCAGGGCAGAAGGCGCCGGATCAGCATGACCTGCGCCACTACGACCAGATTGATCTCTCTCTCTTGGAGGTCTCGAATATGGCCCTGCAGCAGAGGTACATCCTTGGACGGCCCCCAGTCAAGCCCTTTGTTGACCCATGACGCCAGCCGTTGTGGAGGACCTGAGTGAAAGGCAGGTGGCGCCACCCATTTGGTGCCCCTGGGAGCGGTGATGTAAAACCACTCCTGTTGCAACAAACCAAGCTTCTTTTGAAAAGAGCCCTCGGGCCATGGAGCGTCAGCACTCTTGCTTATAACAGCCCCTCCGCACTCTGCCTGCTGCCCCTTGATCATCTTCGGCTCCACTTTGAAGGTCTTGAGCAACAATCCGAAGTGAGGGGTAACACGGAGGAAGGCTTCGCATACGACAATGAAAGATGAGATGTGGAGGATGGACTCCGGATCCAAGTCATGGAATTCCAGCCCATAGTAAAACATGAGCCCCCTCACGAAGGGGTCTGTCGGGAAGCTTAAACCCCGAAGGAAGTGAGACACGAACACCACGCTCTCACCAGGCTCGGGAGTAGGAATAACCTGCCCTTGGGCAGGCAGCCTATGCGAAATTTCGCCGGTTAGGTACCTGGCGCCTCTCAGCTTTAGCACGTCTTCTTCCGTGCCGGAAGAAGGCATCCACCGGCCTTGCAGGTTGGAGCCGGACATTGTCGAAGGTCCAAAGCGCCTGAATTTGGAGCTTTGGGTGTTGGAACTTGAGGCAAAGGGCGGATTCGGTTGAGATTGAAAGAAAGGAGCAGGCCTTGGTCTCGTTATAAAGAGGTTGAATACCAAGAGCCCTCCCCATGGCCGTTCGAGACTCGACTTCGATAGAGGGGGCGTGCCAACGGGCATGATTGGGTTACCCACGCCCGTATTGATGAGAATCCCGGAATAAGGGGACACGATCTTTGCTTTGACAAGACGTGCCAAGGAAACCGCTTCGCTAAACGTGCTGAGGTGGGACAGTAAAAACGATTCGAATAAAGGCTTGGTCGTGGTGTGATGTCATGCCACGAAATACGTCAGCAGATTGAACTTGTGTAAATACGGTGGTATGTGGAACTTATTTTGCAGAGCCGGACACTATCCCGGTGTTCAAAAATCTTCTATGAAGTATTCGGAGAAGGAACCCGCCTTGCAATGCCGAAGACAATATGCGCGCCGGACTCGTCGTCATTGAAGCCTGGTTCAGGGGCTACTGAGGGAGTCCTGGACTAGGGGGTGTCCGGATAGCTGAACTATCATCTTTGGTCGGACTCCTAGACTATGAAGATACAAGATTGAAGACTTCGTCCCATGTCCGGATGGGACTTTCCTTGGCGTGGAAGGCAAGCTTGGCAATACGGATATGTAGATCTCCTACCATTGTAACCGACTCTGTGTAACCCTAACCCTCTCCGGTGTCTATATAAACCGGAGGGTTTTAGTCCGTAACGAACAACAATCATACCATAGGCTAGCTTCTAGGGTTTAGCCTCCTTGATCTCGTGGTAGATCTACTCTTGTACTACCCATATCATCAATATTAATCAAGCAGGAGTAGGGTTTTACCTCCACCGAGAGGGCCCGAACCTGGGTAAAAACATCGTGTCCCTTGTCTCCTGTTACCATCCGCCTAGACGCACAGTTCGGGACCCCCTACCCGAGATCCGCCAGTTTTGACACCGACAGATGCTATGATCAATTTGATACTTGATAATTGTT
This sequence comes from Triticum dicoccoides, assembly GCF_002162155.2. Lineage (NCBI taxonomy): Eukaryota > Viridiplantae > Streptophyta > Magnoliopsida > Poales > Poaceae > Triticum > Triticum dicoccoides. The sequence continues at coordinate 171,014,265 of NC_041391.1, read as the reverse complement.
TTTAGATATGGAGGTAGTGATATTAGAGTCATGCTAGTTGGGTGATTATGAATTTAAAGAATGCTTGTGTTGAAGTTGGCAAGTCCCGTAGCATGCACGTATGGTAAAAGTTGTGTAGCAAATTTATTGCATAGAGTGCTCTTTTGATCGCCTTCCCTTGAGTGGAGGTCGGGGGCGCGCGATGGTTAACTCCTACCAACCTCCCCCCTAGGAGCATGCGTAGTAGTACTTTGCTTAGAGGGCTAATAAAACTTTTGCAATAAGTATATGAGTTCTTTATGACTAATGTTGAGTCCATGGATTATACGCACTTTTACCTTTCCATCATTGCTAGCCTCTTCGGTACCGTGCATTGCCCTTTCTCACCTTGAGAGTTGGTGCAAACTTCGCCGGTGCATCCAAACCCCATGATACGTTACGCTCTATCACACATAAACCTCCTTATATCTTCCTCAAAAAAGCCACCATACCTACCTACTATGGCATTTCCATAGCCATTCCGAGATATATTGCCATGCAACTTTCCACCGTTCCGTTCCGTTTTTCATGACACGCATCATCATTGTCATATTGCCTTGCATGATCATGTAGTTGACATCATATTTGTGGCAAAGACACCATGCATAATTTTTCATACATGTCACTCTTGATTCATTGCCAATCCCGGTACACCGCCAGAGGCATTCATATAGAGTCATATCTTGTTCTAGTTTTGAGTTGTAATTCATGAGTTGTAAATAAATAGAAGTGTGATGATCATCATTATTAGAGCATTGTCCCCAAATAAAAAAGAAAGAAAGGCCAAAAAGAAAAAAAGAAAGGCCAAAGAAATAAAAAGAAGAAGAAAGGCCAAAGAAAAAAATAGAAAGGCCAAAGAAAAAAGAAAAAAGAAAAAAGAAAAAAAGAAAAGAAAAGAAAAAGGGGGCAATGTTACTATCCTTTTCCACACTTGTGCTTCTAAGTAGCATCATGTTCTTCATATAGAGAGTCTCATATGTTGTCACTTTCATATACTAGTGGGAATTTTTCATTATGGAACTTGGCTTGTATATTCCTACGATGGGCTTCCTCAAAATGCCCTAGGTCTTCGTGAGCAAGCAAGTTGGATGCACACCCACTTAGTTTCTTTTGTTGAGCTTTCATACATTTATAGCTCTAGTGCATCCGTTGCATGGCAATCCCTACTCCTCATGTTGACATCAATTGATGGGCATCTCCATATCCCGTTGATTATCCTTGTCAATGTGAGACTTTCTCCTTTTTTGGTCTTCTCCACACAACCTCCATCATCATATTCTATTTCACCCATAGTGCTATATCCATGGCTCACGCTCATGTATTGCATGAGAGTTGAAAAAGGCTGAAGTGCGTTAAAAAGTATGAACCAATTGCTTGGCTAAAACCGGGGTTGTTCATGATGGGAGTATTTTGTGTGATGAAAATGAAACATAGCATAACTATATGATTTTGTAGGGATGAACTTTCTTTAGCCATGTTATTTTGAGAAGACATGAATGCTTTGATTAGTATGCTTGAAGTATTACTATTTCTTATGTCAATATGAACTTTTATTTTGAACCATTTGGATCTGAACATTCATACCACAACAAAGAAAATTACATTGATAATTATGCTAGGTAGCATTCCACACCAAAAATTATGTTTTTATCATTTACCTACTCGAGAACGAGCATGAATTAAGCTTGGGGATGCTTGATATGTCTCCAACGTATCTATAATTTTTGATTGTTCCATGCTATTATATTACCCGTTTTGGATGTTTATGGGCTCTACTATACACTTTTATATCATTTTTGGGACTAACCTACTAACCGGAGGCCCAGCTCAAATTGCTGTTTTTTTGCCTATTTCAGTGTTTCGAAGAAAAGGAATATCAAATGGAGTCCAAACGGAATGAAACCTTCGGGAGCGATCTTTTTGGAACAAACGTGATCCAGGGGACTTGTAGTGGACGTCCAGCAACAGAGGAGGCGGCCACGAGGGTGCCCGGCGCGCCCCCTACAGGTGGGCGTGCCCCCCACCCTCGTGGGCCCCTCAAGCGTCCACCGACCTACTTTTTCCTCCTATATATACCCACGTACCCTGAAAACATCAGAAGAGACCACGAAAAACTATTTCCACTGCCATAACCTTCTATATCCGCGAGATCCCATCTTGGAGCCTTCACCGGCGCTCCACCGAAGGGGGAATCGATCATGGAGGGCCTCTACATCATCTCCAAGGCCCTTCCGATGAGTTGTGAGTAGTTTACCACAGACCTTCAGGTCCATAGTTATTAGCTAGATGGCTTCTTCTCTCTCTTTTAATCTCAATACAAAGTTCTCCTTGATCTTCTTGGAGATCTATTTGATGTAACTCTTTTTGTGGTGTGTTTGTCGAGATCCGATGAATTGTGGGTTTATGATCAAGTCTATCTATGAGAAATATTTGAATCTCCTCTTAATTCTTTTACATGTGATCAAGTTATCTTTGCAAGTCTCTTCGAATTATCAGTTTGGTTTGGCCTACTAGATTGATCTTTATTGCAATGGGAGAAGTGCTTAGCTTTGGGTTCAATCTTGCGGTGTCCTTTCCAAGTGACAGCAGGGGCAGCAAGGCACGTATTGTATTGTTGCCATCGAGGATAAAAAGATGGGGTTTATATCATATTGCATGAGTTTATCCCTTTACATCATGTCATCTTTCTTAATGCGTTACTCTGTTCTTTATGAACTTAATACTCTAGATGCATGCTGGATAGCGGTCGATGTGTGGAGTAATAGTAGTAGATGCAGGCAGGAGTCGGTCTACTTGTCACGGACGTGATGCCTATATACATGATCATGCCTAGATAATCTCATAATTATTCACTTTTCTATCAATTGCTCGACAGTAATTTGTTCACCCACCGTAATACTTATGCTATCTTGAGAGAAACCACTAGTGAAACCTATAGCCCCCGGGTCTATCTTTTATCATATAAGCTTTCAATCTACTTTTATTTGCATCTTTTACTTTTCCAATATATATCATAAAAATTCCAAGAATATTTATCTTATCATATTATCTTTATCAGATCTCACTTTCGCAAGTGGCCGTGAAGGGATTGACAACCCCTTTATTGTGTTGGTTGCGAGTTCTTGTTTGTTTGTGTAGGTGCATGGGACTTTTGAGGAGCCTACTACTGAATTGATACATTGGTTCTCAAAAACCAAGGGAAATACTTACGCTACTTTGCTGCATCACCCTTTCCTCTTCAAGGAAAACCAACGCAAGCTCAAGACATAGCAGCGTGAATCTGCTAATTCATCATCTGAATGTTCAAATGCTTCTATTGCTGCAAATTCTTCAACTGTCTCTGTGGTCACAAATTCCTCATCTAAAGATACCACGAGTATCACCGACGATAATGCAGGGCTGAAGGAATTGTATGTGACAGGAATTTACAAAAGCCTCAAAGGGCATCAGACTCTATGTGATGTGCTCAAAAAGCATATCTTGAACAGGAACCCTAGGAAAGAGGGTATTGCCTTTGAGAGGAAACTCAATGCTGATGGGACCTACTAGAAACTTGAGCAGTATCCCAAAACCTCATGGGTTGCTGCAAAAGGACCTCCTGTAGATCCATGCACTTTATATGGCTTTACTTGTGATTCTTCATATTCCTCTGATGATATCACTCCAACTATAAATTGTTTAAGAATCAGAATGGTGAAGTATTTGCTCGATATGTTGGAACTAACTGCAGGAACGGCCCCCCTATGAAGAAAATCTGGGTCCCTAAAAGGTGCCTTGAAAATCTTCAGGTGAATGTCATCATGACACCACCCATGAAGAATAGGAACCCCAGATCAAATTCTTCATATGGATCAAAATCTTCATATGGATCCAAGTCCTCATATGGACCAAATTCTTCATATGGATCAAATTCCTCACATGGAACAAAATCTTCATATGAACATTGAGGGAGTCGTAGACTAGGGGGTGTCCGGACAGCCAGACTATCATCGTCCGCCGGACTCCAAGACTACGAAGATACAAGATTGAAGACTCCGTCCCGTGTCCGGATGGGACTTTCCTTGGCGTGGAAGGCAAGCTTGGCGATACGGATATGTAGATCTCCTACCATTGTAACCGACTCTGTGTAACCCTAGCCTTCTCCGGTGTCTATATAAACCGGAGGGCTTTAGTCCGTAGGACACAACATACATTTCAACAATCATACCATAGGCTAGCTTTAGGGTTTAGCCTCCTTGATCTCGTGGTAGATCCACTCTTGTACTACCCATATCATCAATATTAATCAAGCAGGACGTAGGGTTTTACCTCCATCGAGAAGGCCCGAACCTGGGTAAAACATCGTGTCCCTTGTCTCCTGTTACCATCCGCCTAGACGCACAGTTCGGGACCCCCTACCCGAGATCCGCCGGTTTTGACACCGACATTGGTGCTTTCATTGAGAGTTCCTCTATGTCCTCACCAATAGGCTCGATGGCTTCTTCAATCAACAACGTCGTCCAGGGTGAGACTTTTCTCCCCGGACAGATCTTCGTATTCGGCGGCTTCGCGCTGCGGGCTAATTCACTTGGCCATCTGGAGCAGATCGAAAGCTACGCCCCTGGCCGTCAGGTCAGATTCGGAAGCCTAAACTTCACGGCTGACATCCGCGGGGACATGATCTTCGACGGGCTCGAGCCACAGCCAAGCGTGCCGCACTGTTACGATGGGCATGATCTAGCTCCGCCGCCGAACAGTGCCTTGGTGGCCACACAAGAATCCGCTCCGGCCCTTAGACCGGAGCCGATCGCCCGGATTGAGGACCGGTGGTTGGACACCGCCTCGGGGGCTTCAACTTCCACGGCGATGGAGCCGAACACTAACCTTGTCCCTCGCGAAGCTCGTGACTCCGAGGTGCCGGACGCCCTGCCGGACTCCGGACCTCCCACGCCCCTGCCAATCGAATCTGATTGGGCGCCGGTTATGGAATCCACCGCCGCGGACATCTTCCAATACTCGCCCTTGGGCGACATCCTAAATTCGTTAAAACACCTCTCGCTATCCGGAGAGACCTGGCCGGATTACGGCCAGGACGGTTGGGGTACGGACGATGAAGATATTCAGAGCCCACCCACCACCCACTTTGTAGCCACTGTCGACGATTTAACCGACATGCTAAACTATGACTCCGAAGACATCGACGGTATGGACGACGATGCCGGAGATGAACAAGAACTAGCGCCTACAGGGCACGGGAAGACCACCTCGTCATACGGCGTATACATGGTGGATACCCCAAAAGGAAGCGATACCGAGGACCAACGTGGCGCGGCAGAAGATAATCCCGCCGACAAACAACCAAAACGGCGACGCAGATGCCGCCGTAAATCCCGCCTCGATAACAACAGCGCCCCTAATGACCCAGCAATGCAGCAGGGCAAACCAGTGGACGACGAACACGTCGACAAGCAACCGTCCAAACAGGACGAGTCAGATAATCAGTCCAGGCCCGGCAAAAATAACAGTCCAGACGACCTCACGCCGGACACTCCGCCGGAGAATAAAAACCTTCGGAAAAGACTCGTCGCCACCGCAAGAAGTTTGAAAAAGGAAAAACGGAAGCTCAAAACAGCGGAAGATACACTCAGAATGAGGTGGAGCAAAGTGCTCAAGACCGCATACAAATACGGCAATGGCCATCAATCAAAGAGCTACCCGAAGCGCAAGCTACTGCCAGAATTTAACGAGGAGGCCATAGAGCCCCACAGTCAAAAAACAAAGAGGCTGCCGGGTTGGATAGACGGCCAGATGATAGGCCAAAATCTGAAAGCGGCGCCGCACATAAACCGACTGTCCGGACGCCGAAGCCTTAGCAGCTTTTAAACACAATGTACAAGACGAATGGCTCGCCAGACACCTCGGCCAAGAGAAGCCGAGGACAATGTCCGCGCTAACAAGCCTCATGACCCGCTTTTGCGCGGGAGAGGATAGTTGGCTAGCAAAATGTAGCACCAGCGACCCGAGTACATCCGAGATCAGAGATGGAAAAGGAAAATCACGGCGCAGAAAAGACCAGCGCTGGAATAAAGAGAAAAGCCCAAAGAGCACGGCGGTCAACGCCGGATTCAAAAGCTCGCGGCCAAACAACAAAACACCGCCTCTTAAGGATAACAACGATGAGCTATCCAACTTAAACAAGATTTTGGGTCGGATATGTCAAATCCACAGTACCCCCGGAAGGCCTGCAAACCACACCCATCGAGATTGTTGGGTTTTCAAACAGTCCGGCCGATTAAACGCCGAACACAAGGGGCTCGACGCATCAAGCGAAGATGATGAAACGCCCCACCAGCAGAGCACCGGAAAACAAAAGACTTTCCCACAAGAGGTCAAAGCAGTAAATTCACTTCATGTGATAATACGGAAAAACAGTGCGGCACCCGCTAAAATGGGTCTCACACGGTCCAACCCAGCGGAACATAGAGATTGTACATCAAAACCAATCACTTTCGACCACCTGGATTATTCCAGAAGCGTTCGAAATGCAGGATGGACTGCCCTGATATTGGATCCTATAATCGATGGACTACAATTTACACAAGTCCTGATGGACGGAGGCAGCGACTTAAACCTGCTGTATCCAAACACAATCCGCAAGTTGGGGATAGACCTTACTAAAATTCGACACAGCCGCACTTCCTTTAAAGGAGTGACGCCAGGCCCTTACGCCAAGTGCACAGGCTCCTTATTACTAGAAGTTGTGTTCGGACCACCGAACAACTCCCGACGCGAAAAACTAATCTTTCATACCGTCCCATTCAAAAGTAGCTGTCAAGCACTCTTGGGACGAGAAGCTTTTGTCTGCTTCAACGCCATACCACATTACGCGTCTCTTACACTTAAAATGCCCGGTCCACGTGGCATCATTTCATTACGAGGGTCATTTAAAGACCCCAGACACGGCTAGACGAGTCCGGCACAAAGAAGCTAGGGGCTCCCTAGCCGCACACTCCTTCACAAAGGGGCTGTGCATATAAGCAACAACGAGCTTATATAGACTCCGCTTTACTTATTTATTAATATTTTTTCATATACCTTTTTTTTCTCTCGCACGATTTCCTTTCAAACTAAAGTTCCTCTCTTTTTACAGACGAACAACATGCACACCCGTCCAGGATAACGGCACAACGGAGACACAGGCGCAGACGTGCAGTAGGGACCCGTCGCAAGGATTCTTTTCAGATTAAGACCCTGCGTAAACCTTTTTTACTGTCTTTTGTTGGTATAATCCCCTGGTTTCTCATTATAACCAGAGTGGAGCCTGGCGTTTTGGCATCGGCCGCGTCAGACGACCTTGCCCGTACCTGGACACTAGGGGCTTAGGGCATTGTTCTGCCCATTACTATAAAGACCGATCACCTTAGGGAGTGTTCGGCGTCTCGAGTTAGGCCTTATATGCATCAGCTCCGAATCATGTCTTTGGTCAAATGTTGGGTTTGCCCGGCTCCTGTGTTTTGCTGCCTTACGTTCCGTATCATCGGCTAACGCGGCACCAGGAGAACTACTGCGATTGTGCCCCAGTTCGGCTGGGCTAAGCACCTCAGTAGAGAAAGCCGAAAACTGACTGTCATGATACAGCGAGAGACTGGTCAACCACTCGATCGACCACCGGAATGTTTAGAATTCCCCGCTTTGACGAAGGACCGTTTCCCGGTCAGGCACACACGCGCCCCGAATTCGGAGAAGCGTGGTGCCCCCAGGGGCTATATCGTAGCCCCACCCTCGAACTCCAATGGCTAAGTGAAAGTGATAAAGCATCATAGTCCGGATTGCCTCGTTTGCTACGCTACCACCTCCTCAACAGGACCGAGACGTCGGATTAAGTGTGTCAATGCGCTATTTTTGCGAACACCCCCGCACCATGTGCGTGGGGGCTGAAGCCAAAGACTGCCATCTTTCAGGTTATACAAATGTATACATAAACGGCCGCACATGAGATATTTTAATACTTGGAACGCACAAGTATAAAAAGCGGTTACATCATAATCATTGTTTTACAAGATAAAACGTTCATTTGAACGTGACATTTTTCGAGCACCGCGACTCTATTACACGAGCACCACGCATAACTTCCCCAAAATAGTGCTCGGCGGGTAACCGGCTTTCGTCCGAACCCTGGGTTGCAACAGCGATGGCATCCATCTCTGTCGAATGTGTCTTAACACGGGCAAGGGCCATCCGCGCACCTTCTATGCAGGCCGACCGCTTCACCTCCTTGATATGCGGCACCGCCCCAAGAAATTGCTGCAATAAGCCAAAATAGCTCGTCGCCTTGGGCCTCTCTGGCCAGACATGAGCCACGATATCAGTCATGGCAAGTCCGGACAACCTGTTCAGCTCAGTCCATTCGGCCAACCGATCGGTCAACGGAAGTGAACGATCCGGACTATGGAATTGAGACCAAAATAGCTCTTCTGTCTTGTGATCCTCCTGACTCCGGAAGTGCACAAAGGCATCCGCCGCACTTGCCGCTAAGTCCATATATGGATCCTCCGGACCCCACAGCTGGCCAAGTTGGGCATACTTTGGATCCGTAAACCGGCAACGCAGCAGAAAAGGCCTGCCAGCCACAATAACTTCGGCTTGGCGCAGCTCCTCCTTCATAGCCCGCATTGCAGAACGGGCATCCTTGGCCTCGGCGGTGGCCTTCCCCAGGTCTTCTCGCTCCGACAGGCACTCCTTTTCAAGAGCCTCATGGCAGTCGGTAGCATCTTTCAATTTCACGGCCAATTCGGCCATCTTTTCCCTGCTTAGGCAGTGTGCAGCCTTTTCGGCTTTCAACTCCTCGGCCGCCCTCGAGGCAGCCGCATCACTCCTTCGGGCTTGCTCCTTAGCTTGAGCAAGCTCGGCCCAAAGGCTCTCCACAGCAGCAGCACCGTCTGTATCACACCATATATATTGTCAGAGGCGGTCTTTGGCTCCCTTAAATAAGTGACTGCAGAGAATTCATTTACCTTGAGACTCGTCAAGTCGCCGGTTGACAAGCACGATGTCCGCATGCGCCACATCAAGTTGCCGCATTAACTCGACAACCCCACTAGTCCGGCTAGCCCCCGGACTATCCGCCACCTGCATAGGAAGGGCGACATTCAATACCTGCGATTTTGATCCTCGGCACGCTGTCGCTTTCGACAACCTACCGAGTCTCAGGGGCTACTATCTATACAGGGCGCACTTCTATGTGCAAAACTGTCAAAAAGGTGCGTCGTTTTTACGTACCTCAAACCCCGCCAGCAAACTCCTGATGGCATTATGAAATCCGCTTTCGGAGGACGAAATCCTTCCTATCACGATGCTCAACAATGCATGGTGATCTTCTGAGATGGACGCCCTCTCAAGCAGATTCTTCAGCTCCCCCGGCCGAACACTAGTCGGCGCCGAACTCTCCGGCCCCACCGGGCTCTGGGATACCCTCCGTGATGATACTTCAGGCTCGTCTGCCCTGTCCGACGGCGCAGCAGACGGAGGCGTTTCGCTCTCCATCATCTCCGGACGAAGATCCCCCGAAGACGAGCTCATCTGAGAAGGTCGCAGATCCGAACTACAAGGTAAAAAATTTCGGTTATCCTCAGAAGCACAAATAGGGATGTTTTCTTATTTATGAACTCCCCTTTTCCTACTCACGGCTCGCTGGAGGGTTGATTCTTTGGAGAAGATTGTACGGCCGGGATCTCCCCGGACGCAGGACCCTCTGGTGAAGATTTCTTCCCCCGCTTAGAGACTTTGGCCTCCGGGTCTTCGGAGGCGGTCCTCTTCTCCCCCTGGAGGGAGGGATTCTCGATCCTCCCTTCTTCAAGCGCCCCCTTGGGCAAAGTGATAGCTCCTCTATTTTCCCCTTCGCCTTCTTCTAAAGGCGCGGCCTCCAACATTCTGACCAGCACGGGCTCCGGTGCGGTCTCTGGGAGGGGGGGCGGACACCTTATCAGCTTTGCTTGCGCTACCCACTCCTGTTGAAGGATAACGGGTTAAAAGGCGGATTATAGATAAACAAGCAAATGGTACGTCTGGACACTGAGCTGCTTACCTGAGTATCCGGGCGATTGCAGCTTAGGCCTGCATCCTCGGTCAATTCCGGACACGCCACCTGCGGTCCGAAGAACAACTTATACATCTCCACGGGTGTCGTACCCATGAAGTGTTGGAGAATCCGTGGTCCCTCCGGATTGAACTCCCATAACCGGAGAGGACGGCGTTTGCAGGGTAGAAGACGCCTGATTAGCATGACCTGCATCACCACAACCAGATTGATCTCCCTCGCCTGGAGGTCTCGAATCCGGCCCTGCAATAGGGGCACGTCTTTTGACGGCCCCCAATTAAGCCCTTGGTTGACCCACGACATCAACCGGCGTGGAGGTCCCGGGCGGAATGAAGGCGGCGGCTTTTGCTTGCTGCCCTTCGGAGCGGTGATATAGAACCACTCCTGCTGCCACAAGCCGAGCTCCTCTTGGAAGGAGCCCTCGGGCCACGGGGCATCGGCCCTCCTGCTTATGGCCGCCCCGCCGCACTCTACTTGACTCCCCCCAATCATCTTCGGCTCCACATTGAAGGTCTTCAGCCACAGGCCGAAGTGGGGGGTGACGCGGAGGAAGGCTTCGCAGACGATGATAAATGCGGAAATATGGAGGATGGACTCTGGAGCCAAGTCATGAAAATCCAGCCCGTAGTAGAACATGAGCCCTCTCACGAAGGGATCCGTCGAGAAGCCTAAACCCCGACGGAGGTGAGATACAAAGACGACGCACTCACCGGGCTCGGGAGTGGGTATGGCCTGCCCTTGGGCGGGCAACCTATGCGAAATCTCGTAAGACAGGTACTTGGCCTCACGCAGCTTTAGCACGTCCCCCTCCGTGATGGAGGAGGGCATCCACCGGCCCTGAAGGTCGGAGCCGGACATTGTTGAAGGTCTGAAGCACTCGAATCTGGGGCTCTGGGTGTTGGAACTCGAAGCAGGGAAAGGATTCAATGGAAGATTGAAGAAAAGAAACGAGCCTTGGTCCTCTTATAAAGGGGGAAAATACCAAGAGCCGTCTCCGTGACCGTTCGGTAATTCACCTTCGATAGAGGAGGCGTAGCGACGGGCGCGGTTGGGTTACCCACGCCCGTATTGATGAGAACCCCGGAATAAGGGGAACACGATCTCTGCTTCGACAAGACGTGCCAAGGAAACCGCCTCGCTAAACGCGCTGAGGTGGTATAATAAAAAACGATTCAAGTAAAGGCTTGGTAGTGGTGTGACGTCACGCCGCAAAATACGTCAGCAGATTGAGCATGTGTACATTTTATTCTCTCTACGGTGGAATGTGGAATTTGTTTTGCAGAGCCGGACACTATCCTGGTGTTCATGGTCTTCTCTGGATTATTCAAAGGAGGAACCCGCCTTGCAATGCCAAACATTATGCGCGCCGGACTCATCGTCATTGAAGCCTGGTTCAGGGGCTACTGAGGGAGTCCTGGACTAGGGGGTGTCCGGACAGCCGGACTATCATCGTCCGCCGGACTCCAAGACTACGAAGATACAAGATTGAAGACTCCGTCCCGTGTCCGGATGGGACTTTCCTTGGCGTGGAAGGCAAGCTTGGCGATACGGATATGTAGATCTCCTACCATTGTAACCGACTCTGTGTAACCCTAGCCTTCTCCGGTGTCTATATAAACCGGAGGGCTTTAGTCCGTAGGACACAACATACATTACAACAATCATACCATAGGCTAGCTTTAGGGTTTAGCCTCCTTGATCTCGTGGTAGATCCACTCTTGTACTACCCATATCATCAATATTAATCAAGCAGGACGTAGGGTTTTACCTCCATCGAGAGGGCCCGAACCTGGGTAAAACATCGTGTCCCTTGTCTCCTGTTACCATCCGCCTAGATGCACAGTTCGGGACCCCCTACCCGAGATCCGCCGGTTTTGACACCGACAAACATCATCATGCTAACACTTTTGTTTCGTAGGGAAAGTCTAAGGGCCATAAATATGTGCATTATTCTTCAAACCATTATGTTTATAAGTCCTCGAAGAATTTCTCTACTTATTGATATGCTTATCCTAACCACTCTTCTGTGAACCGAAGTGCACTGGCTTCTATGCCATCTTTTTCTTACGGAGGTCGCAGAATGATGAATTCTTTGCAACCCCTCCAGATGTGGGTGGTGAAGAAAAAGAACTAATCTCTTATGTAGGGTCAGGTCTCCAGATGAACTTAATCGTCTGAAGAAATTGCTGGAGACCTGAATGTGCTTGAAAGGACGCAAGCTAATCATGTAGAAATTAATCACTCATTTCTCACGTCCTCATACTGCTATATCTGTTACTGTTGATGAAATTGATATCATATTCTTCACTGATGAAGTATATGGGTTCGTAAGTTGCACTAATTCATCTGCAGGATGAACAACCCAAAGCTACCGAGGGGGTCCTTGACAGTGGATGTACAAATCACATGGCCGGTGATAGGAACTTGGGGATGGACACTGACTTGTCACCATCACATCTGAAGCATATCACCTACACTGACAAAGGCAAAAGCAAGGTATTGGGTCTAGGTAAGGTTGCAATCTCAAAGGATAGACACATGGACAAAGTCATGCTTGTCGAGTCCTTAGGATTCAACCTCATATCTATCTCAATGCTTTGTGATCTTGATATGGTTGTAGTCTTTGACAAATATCATTGCATTGTGCTAATGGAATCTGACAATTCCAAAGTCTCCGAAGGCTTTAGGAAAGGAGACTTGTATATTGTTGATTTCTCTGCAGGACCACAGCCTGCCACATGTCTACTTGCAAAAGCTTCAGAATGCTGGCTATGGCATCAGCGACTTGGTCATGCTGGGATGAGGAACTTGCATACACTCGCGAAGAAGAAGCATGTCATTGGCATCGAGGGTGTCAAATTCCTCAAAGATCATCTTTGTGGGGCTTGTGAGGCTGGAAAGATCACCAGAGCCAAGCATCCCTCGATGACTATCATGACCACTTCTCATCCCTTTGAATTACTTCATATGGATCTCTTTGGCCCTACTCATTATGCCACGTTCTCTAGTTATGCATCACTATATGGCTTTGTCATAGTTGATGACTATTCTCATTACACATGGGTGCATATCATCACTTACAAAAATGAAGTGCAGGAAGTCTTCAGACGATTTTCCTCAAGAGCTGCAACTAACTTCGATGTGAAGATCAAGCATATCAGGAGTGATAATGGAACCGAGTTCAAGAACACTGGCCTCCATGAATATCTTGATATACTTGGTATTACTCACGAGTTATCTGCTACCTATACTCCTCAGCAGAATGGCGTCGTGGAGCGCAAGAACAGAACTCTTGTTGAGATGGCTTGCACTATGCTTGATGAATACAAGACACCTCAACGCTTTTGGCCTAAAGCAATTGATACTGCGTGCCACATCATCAACAGGGTTTATCTTCACAAATTCTTCAAAAAGACCTCATATGAACTCCTCACTGACAAGAAACCCAATGTAAGTTATTTCAAAGTCTTCGGTGCTAAATGCTGGATTAGGGATCCTCACCATCACTCTAAATTTGCACCGAAAGCACATGAGGGTTTTCTGCTTGGTTACGGAAAGGACTCGCACACCTACAGAGTCTTCAACATCAATCATCACAAGATTGTTGAAACTGTAGATGTGCAGTTCGATGAAACTAATGGCTCGCAAAGAGAGCACCTACCTCCTGTGCTAGATGAAATGTCACCTGAGGAATCCATCAAGTTCAAAGCTACTAAGGATATCATCCCTACCGAAGAATCTGCCGAAGAAGTCATTCCGGATCGTGAAGAAAATCACGCTGGTGCTGCTAAAGAAATTGGTCCTGAAGAAATTGCTGGGCCTAAGCAAAGTCGTCAACCCGCACATCCTCGCATTGCAAATGAAGCGCAGATCGAGAAGATCATCAATGACATCAACGCACCAGGTCCTCTCACGCGCTCAAAAGCTTCACATTTATCTAACTTTTGTGGGAATTTTGCATTTGTCTCTATCACAGAACCCACAAAAGTTGATGAAGCATTCATGGAATCGGAGTGGATTCAAGCCATGCAAGATGAATTGCATCAATTCGAGTTCAACAATGTGTGCGAGCTTGTCAAGCGACCAGACCCACGCAAGCACAACATCATCGGTACCAAATGGATCTACTGCAACAAACAAGATGAAAATGGCCTTGTGGTGAGGAATAAGGCTCGTCTTGTAGCTCAAGGCTACACTCAGGTTGAAGGAATTGATTTCGATGAAACTTTTGCACCTTTTGCTAGACTTGAGGCTCTTCGCATATTGCTTTCTTATGCCAACCATCATAATATCATCTTACATCAAATGGATGTGAAAAGTGCATTCCTCAATGGTAAGCTTGAGGAAGAAGTATATATTGCTCAACCACCAGGTTTTGAGGATCCAAAATTTTCAGATCATGTCTATAGGCCCTCTATGGCCTCAAGCAAGCACCTCGGGCATGGTATGACACACTGAAGGAATTCCTCATGAAGAAAGGCTTCAAACCCGGTTCACTTGACCCAACTCTTTTCACTAAAACATATGATGATGAATTATTCGTGTGCCAAATATATGTTGATGATATTATCTTTGGCTGTACTAACCAACGATACAGTGATGAATTTGCCTATATGATGAGTGAAGAACATCAAATATCTATGATGGGAGAATTGAAATTCTTCTTAGGTCTTCAAATTCGTCAACAATACAATGGCATATTCATATCTTAGGAGAAATACCTCAAGGATGTGTTGAGGAAATTCGGCATGCAAGATTGCAAAGGTGTCAAAATCCCTATACCCACAAATGACCATCTATGCACTGATGAAAATGGTAAAGACTTCGATCAAAAGGTATACCGCTCCATGATTGGCTCTTTATTGTACCTATGTGCATCTAGGCCGGATATTATGCTTAGTGTTTGCATGTGTGCCCGATTTCAAGCTACACCAAAGGAATCACACCATAAAGCTGTGAAGCATATTCTTCTATATCTAGCTCACACACCAACACTTGGATTATGGTATCCCAAGGGCTCTTCCTTTGATCTCATTGGATATTCACTCTGGCTATGCTGGTGATCGGGTGGACCGCAAGTCAACGTCAGGCACATGTCATTTCCTCAGACGATCCTTGGTATGTTGGTCCTCGAAGAAGCAGAACTGCGTATCACTCTCTACTGCAGAAGCTGAGTACATTGCTACTGGATCTTCCTGTGCTCAATTACTATGGATGAAGCAAACCCTCAAGGACTATGGCATCAATGTGAAGAATGTGCCACTCTACTGCGACAACGAGAGTGCTAGCAAGATTGCTCACAACCCAGTTCAGCACTCGAAGACAAAGCACATCCATATTCGTCATCATTTTCTTCGTGACCATGTGTTGAAGGCCGACATCTCCATCGACCACGCAAATACTGAAGACCAGCTAGCCGATATCTTCACAAAGCCCTTGGATGAGAAGAGATTTAGCAAGTTGTGGTGTGAGCTAAATATCTTAGAATCTTTGAATGTTCTTTGAAAAGGACACACATCCTAACACTTATGCTGACTTGATGACTTAGACGTGCAACACACGAAGTAACGTTTTTCTCCAATCAATGAAGACTAACCCTTTAAGTGTCAAGAAATTAATGAAGAAATTGATTCTCAGAACCCTACGACAATTGTACACGGTGTCTGAATTCATCATTCTTATATGGTGGGTTACGCCACCAACCAAAGTTGAAAATCTTCAATTTGAGTTTTTCTTCGTTTTTGAAATTCCTCAGTTTTTCAATTTCTTCAACTTTGCATTGTCTTCACTCTTTCCGTCGTTGTTCTTCATTGGCTATATATATACTTGAGTTTTTATGTCCTCTACAGCATTCACTTATTGCTAATTCTTCAAGTTGACTTTTTTGCTAAGTGAATGTGATCAGACCCTTTCCCCCTCTATGCTAAACTCAACCCAGTCTATTCACAAATTCTTCATGTGCGTTCTATTTGAAACCCGTTCAAAATCTTCACTGCGTCCTTGTCAGTTGAAGAAAATTGCGAATGAAACTTTAAAATATTCTTATCTGGATTTTTGGCTTTTGCCGCTCAAACCGTTTTACATCCCACGATAAAACTTATCTATTCACCCACAATCTTACACGATCTACACCACACTGTACGTGGGTGACACATGTCGCTAGGATGAGAAGGGTCAGGGGCACGTTCATCCATTTTTCCTCAGGCGAACGGTTTTTCACTGCGGCTATAAATACCCCTCACCCTCCTCAGACTGCATTTACCCCGATCGATCTCACTCCCCTTGCTTGAGCTCTCAAGCCCTAGCGCCGCCGCTACCTTCATCATCGCCGGTGAGGAAGAGCTTCACTGCCTCGACCTCGTCGCCGTCGTACTCGCGCCGGCCGCGGACATCTTCTCTCCGCCACCGCTGTAGCCATCTTCCTCTGCCAAGTTAGGGCGTGGAAGATCTAGACAGACGAACTTCTCAATCTACACTTCCTATTCGTCGTGTTCTTCGTCAAGGGTAATTAAAAGTTACTTTTACTGCCTTTGTTACTACTGATGATTTTCATCTCAAAAGGTGTTTATTCTTCAACTTCCACACTCTAAACACCTAGCACAATCTTCTGCTCCTGATATGTTTCTCTAAGTGACGTTTTTCTTCATGATTCCTCAATTGTGTGAATCTCACAATTCGCACAACTCTGGAACCTAAGTCAAAGAACGCTTAGTGAAATTCTTCAAGGCACATCTGGTCAATTTCCTCAAACTTGTTCCGTTTTGCAAAAACTTCTGAGAACGCGTATCACCTCTCCAAATTCTTCGCACCTATACTCTATTCACAGGTACACACGTCTGCTGCTTAATCACTATAGGTTCTCATCAACTTAACTCATTTGCAGCGTTCCTCAAAGAAAAGCTGCATACTTCCTCAGAGAACTCTATTGTTCAAATTCCTCAGCTGAAGAAAATGGCAAATGGTAAAAGACGTCAGAAAGGAGGAAAGAAACTAGAAGTCAACACAACGTTTGAGATCCCTGATGACATTTACGCAGGGTATTGCACACCTGACGAGGCAACTCACGGGAAAAAACCAAGAATGAGCGCAAAGTGCGCATACAGAGGATTGAACGAAGATGGGCACGGGAATGGAGGGAGTACAGATATGTTACTCCTAAATATATGAAGAAATTCGCTCTTCACCCTCCATGCTCAAGACCTCCGTTGGCACCTGGCCAAAGAGCTGATCCAACAAGCCTTAAACGTGGTGAGGATTATGCTGATGAAGGGGCCAGGCGGCAAGCTAAGTTGGCCAAGCAGGCCAAAGAAGCAGTGAAGAAATTCAATGAAGATTCTACTGCTGCCACTGCTAAGGCTTCTTCAAGCGAGAAGGCTATGCCCAAGAAGCCTGCTCGAAAATCAACTTCCTCAGCAATGCCCTCACGGCCAAGTTCCTTAGCAATGCCCTCACGGCCAAGCTCCTCTATGCCATCAAGGCAAATTCCTCAAGTTGCCCCAGTTCCTCAAGCTCCATCAGTTCCTCGGGCTTCAAAACCCTCAGCTCCTCCGGCAAAGTCTTCAGCACCTGTGCATCTCGCCACTTGCCAAAGGACCACAGGCATCTCAATTGCCTCAGGAGCTTATGCAAGTTTTTCAGTTCCTCATCTGTCTTCAAAGAGCCCAACTTTGCTGAAGACCAAGGCCACTGCAGGACGAGGCACTAGACCAAGTCCTCACAAGAAACAAGTGGCCTTTCAAGTACCATCTGATAATGATGAGGCTGATGATGATGAATTAGTTGATATCATCAAAGATACACAGCAAAGGGCCGCTAGAGCCAAGGAAGTGTTGTGCCTCTTCTATTGGATCCGGAGAAGATCCTGGATTTCATTGACCTCTGTTACAAAGATCCGAACACTCCTCTGCCAGAGCTAGACCTCACTCCTGGACAAAGTCACATGTTGACGGCGTTCATAGCTGAAGAAAAATGGAAATATGATCAAGCAAGAGCTGCTAAGAAAGCCCAGTACAAGAAGTAGCGCTATCTGAAGGATAACATTCTGAGGTTATCGCCTGAGCAACTCATTGCTATGCAAACTGAGATCAAGAAGCTCAGTGATGAATTTGATGCCTACAAGGCTGAATGGCTGGGAGCCAAAGTCAGATTCGCCAAAATGGCGAAGAAATTCACTTCAATTGTTGTTGACCCGTCGCACACTGAGATTCCCTCGGCTGAAGCATCTGCTCAGCCAACTGAAGAACATGCCAGCACCACTGAAGAAATACCAGCCGTTGAAGAACGTCCAGGGCAACCACTAGTTTTGCTCCTGAAGAACAAGCCAGGCCAGCTGAAGCATCTGAAGTTGTGCCTGAAGAAATTGCACAAGACAGGCCAACTACATCAGTTGTGCCCGAAGAAATTGATCCAATTTCCTCTGCTCCGCCTGCACCAACACCAAGCCTAGTTCTTCCTTCTGCTCTGGAAGTGAAGAAAACAAAAGCTGTGAAGCGAGCCGCTTTGAAGAAAAGGAAAGCATCTATTTCCTCAGAATCTTCTGCACCCAAGAAGGCAAAGATTTTGACAAGCTCAATTGAGAATCCTATCGGTGTTGTTCCTCTCTCAAGCATGCCATCAAAGGAACTCATTCCTTTTGGTGAAGATTATGAGATTCAAAATGAATCTGATGAAGAAAATCCCTCTGCTGCTTCGACAGAGCAGATGGATGAAGAAATTGAAGTTGACACTCTCACTTCAACTCCCCTGGTATCATCGCCAATGCCTCAGTTCACAACTGAAGAGGCAGACGTTGAAGAAATGGAAGAGGATGAAGATGTCGACATTGGGAGCACCACACCTGTGATGAACGATGACTTTTGGGACAGTCAGCACCCCAACTCTCCTCTGTTCACACCGCTTCAACAAATTCCTCAGTCCCCAGTCTCTACAGAAGTTCAGATGGGCTCTGATGAAATTCATACAACCCCTTCCATTCCTGAAGAAATTACAGCCACTAGTGCTGATGACAAAGCTGCTGAAGAAATGGAGACCCAGGCTGCTACTGAAGAAGAAGCTGAAATTCCTCAGCTTGCAGATCTAGAGATTAAGATTCCTCAGGCTGTGTTGCAACTGACTGATACTCCTCAGCCAAAACCGAAGAATCCTTTCTCCAAGACACCAAAATTTAAGGTTGATGCCTTCTTCAATGAGCATGTGTTCTTCACTGACTACAATCCTTATGACTCTGCTCGTTTGAGAAGGAAGCGTTTCTGGACTGCCAGCCAAGCAAACTTCTATTCTTCACTGCTTTTCAACAAAGACAAAGTCTTCGACCATGAGCACATTCCTCATGTGGATATGGAATCACTGCCGTGCTTCGCGCCAGTCCTCGGTGCTATTCATGATGCTGGATTGCTAAACTTCTGCACTGATATCTATGATTGGAATGAAGAACTCATTCTTCAGTTCTATGTGATGTTGCACAACACTGGAAATGCTGAAGATGTGAACTCTTGGGTGTTGGACTGGATGACAGAAAATACTCATTTTAAAGCACCGACCACTAAATTGCTTCATGCCATGCCTGCCAGTCCTCCCCCAGAAGGTGCACGTCTTATCTACAATGAAACTGAATTGTCTGATGGCTTCATGCAAGTCTTGATGAAGCCATTGAAGCTTGGTCAAGCCTCAAGGACAAAGTTCCTGGTGAAGGAATTGCAATATGTGCCTAGGACTGCATACCACATTCTGACCAAGACATTGAGTCCAATCAAAGGCCATGACCCGAATGATGAAGAAGTTGTTGGCATCATGAAGAATCTGCTATTCAATATAATGCATGGTATTCCAGTGAACTACCATGACTTCTTCATGAGGACTCTGGCAAACGTTGCAATGTCTCCCTTTGAGTTGAAGCCTTATGCTCCCTGGATTATGAGATTCCTCAGATCAAGGTCTTCACTCAACTACAAAGCTGACACACTCAACCATGGCAGTTACTTGCCCCCTATTGAAGTCCTCAAGCGGACATTTTCCTCAGCTGATGAAAAGGGCAAGGCCACTGCAATTATTGATGACGGCATTCATCCATTGGATGGACAGTTCCGCAAAGCTGCCTCATATTCCACCAATGATGACTCTGCTACTCATGACTCTGTCGCCAATGCCTCAAAGCAAAGTCCTCAAGCCACAACTCCAAGGGTGATGACTGATCGTGAGCTTCTCCTCAGTCTTCATCAAAAGGTGGATCACAATCATAAATGGGGCAAGCGTCAGTTTGATGCTATTCTTCACAACATGACTTCCACATACAATTCAGTGAAGAAGAACCACTACTACCTCAATGAAGTTTTTGATCGCACCTGGGTTGTTCTGACTCATCTCTACGGTGATGAAGATCTCAAGCAGATGGGCTTCAAGCAGGACTTCAGCTGGTATAAGCCTCCGGCGAAGAAATTCAAGAAGGTTGAAGTTCCTCCTTTGGTGCCTAGCTCATATTCCTCATCGCGCGAGACTAATGAAAATAAAGACTTGGACGACACTGCGGTAGGCCCTACTCCAACAACCAACCCCAACAACGCTGGCGCTCCTCCATCGACTTCGTGATGAAATTCTTCAGGGGCGTTAGTCCTCACTTTTCGTCCCTTTTGGTCATTTGATGACAAAGGAGGAGAAATTTGAGTTAGTCTTCAAGCGGGTCTATCTATATGGGCGTTTTTTGTTAAGTTGCAACCCTCGCTCTTCTGAAGTGTTTGTTGATTGAGTTGTAAACTTAAGTCCAGTGGTGACCTGATACTTTTATCTTGTTTTCTGCATGCTATTTCCTCATATATGCTATGCACGCATGCTGAATTACATCAGTCACCACATTTCATCATGCATTTCAAATTCTTCATTCGATATGTTAAATGCGTGTATGAATTACAAGATATAGGGGGAGATCTCCATGATTCTACTCTTCAAATGTGCATTGCTTCAAAAGCAAATTCCTCACTATGCACTTCTTCAGGGGGAGTTCTTATATATCTTGCAATCAAATTCCTCAATATTGAGCATTTTCAATTCATGTTTATCCCCGTTGAAAACTTAACCTATATTGTCATCAATCACCAAAAAGGGGGAGATTGTAAGTGCATCTAGTGCCCCTTAGTGATTTTGGTGTATTGAAGACTTATAGGTTAAGGGACTAATATGTTTGTGAGTGTACACAGGTTCTATAAGTCGATGAGGAGTTTGATATTTACAATGAAAGTCGACCCCTAAAAATGAATGTCTTCAGCTGAAGACTTTGGTTCTCCTGAAGACTTTGAAAGTGAAGAAATTGGTGTGACCGTGAAGACTTGGATATTCATGCGAGGACTATCAAGCGTGAAGACTTTTGTTTTCGTAGTTTCATTTTCTTCTTCTTGAGTCATAGGAAACACCGTACTATTAAAGGGGGTCGAGTTAATACTAAGGAAACTGATTCCCAAGTGATGCTCATCTCAAAATCCTACACCTACCCAATCCTTCGAGTGAAGCCATTGGAAATCTCATATCAGTTCAGTCAATTTCTTCAGTGACAGAGACGAAGATCTTCTGGTCTCTGAGGAATTTGTTCTGACTGAGGAATTAGGAATTCGCTAGTGTGAATTGCGTACACAGTGAGGAACATGATAGCCCTGAGGAATTCGAACCTCAAATTCGACCGTTGTTGTGCCATGCGCCAGTTGTCCAAAATATCCTACCACCTAACTGTCATATCATTGAAGGGCATTTATGTCTTATCATGTCGGGCTGCTTCCTAGGCTATAAATAGCCTCCCCTACAACCACTAGCTGGTTGGCTGCTCTGAGAGAAACTGACACTTGTCATTTGAGAGCATCCCATCCTTCGGGACTTTGAGCAAAAATCATCAAGTGAGAAAAAATCAAATCCCAAACCCAAAGTGATTGAGCATCACTAAAGAGATTATTCTTGTGTGAACCGACGCTTGTTACCTTTGAGGACTGTGCATCCTCCAGACGGTTAGGCGTCATGGTCTGAGCATCCAAGAGGAATTGTGGATCACCGAGTGACCTAGTCTGTGAAGGTTTGGAACTCACCTGTGAAGACTTACCACTACTGTTGGGCGAGGTCTGTGTGATCTTAGCTCACGGAGAATGCGGTGAGGACTGTGTGTCCGGGACTGTGTGTCGTCGAGTTTAAATACTCAGCCGCTTCAACCAGACGTACAACTGTCACAACAGTTGGAACTGATCTACCAAATCATTGTCTTCACCAAGCCTACTGGTTCTATTTCCTCAACCCTTTCATTTTCTCAGTTATGTGTTGATGAACCTGATCATTACTGTTTGAAGACTTGGATTGAAGACTTTCTCTAATTCCTCAAACCTATTTCTTCAGTCAGTTTGTCTTCGTCCTGCTTATCCCGTGTTTACGCTTTCTGTACTCTGTGTTTTGTCTTTCATTTCATCATGATGACTATGATGTTGCTCTGTTATGCTTATACATGAGTACTTATTCCGCTGCAAGTAGTTCTTTGCTTAAGAATTTCCTCACCCTGAAATTCCTCAGTGAAGAATTCATAAAAATCGCCTATTCACCCCCCCCTCTAGTCGACGCAACGCACTTTCACAAATCTACAAAAAAAAGAACAACTAACAGGTTGCGACAAGTGACGCAAATGCATTGCGCCACTTGTCACATTCGAGGAAGGTGGGAGTGACCTTTGCAAAGGGTTCCCCTTAATTAGGGATTTCGGCTATGAAGACCGGAGAGACTTTTCGAGCATTTGGGTTGTCCTATGCAAAGTTCTAAATGCCGGATGTAGCCCCACAATAGCCCAACTATGGCATTTTTTGAGGGAGCTCCTAACGGGCGCCTTCTGTGCCAGTTACCATACAGGCGCCTATAAGGAAATTTAGTGGACAGCTTTTTCGAATCCCAGCTGGAAGCTGAATCGCTAATTGTTTCGCTAACTGTTTCATGTACAATTTTGAGTAGTCGACTGTTTCGTTAACTGTTTGAAGTCTGCACTTCCTAGCTAATTGCTGTTTAGCCCCACATAAAAAAATTAATTGCTGTTTAATGAAAATATAAAAGTAAAATAAGAAAAAAAGCAAAAAAAACGAAAATTCAAGAAAAGCATTAAAAAAGTCGAAAAGAAATTTCATTGAATTTTTAAAAAGTTCACGCATTTAAAAAAACATGGAAATTGGGAAAAAGTTCATCAAATCTAAAACAAATAGCTCATCGAATTTGAAAAAGTAGTTCATCAATTTTGAAAGAAGTTCATCAAATTTGAAAAAAGGTTCATCAAATTTGAAGAAAAGTTCATCAAATTTTAAAAAGTTCATCAAATTGAAAAATAGTTCATCTATGTTGAAAAAAGTTCATCCAATTAAAAAAAGTTCATCAAAATTTAAACAACAGTTCATATGTTTTGACAAAAGTTCATCAAATTTGAGAAAAGGTTCATCGAATTTGGAAAAAAGTTCATCTAATTTGAAATTTTTTATCGAATTAAAAGTTTCATCAAATTTGAAAAAAGTTTAACGAATTTAAAAAAGTTCATCAAATTTGAAAAAAAATTCGAATTTGAACAATAGTTCATATATTTTTTTAAAATCACCAAATTTGAAAAATAAAATTCACACCTTTTCGAGAAAAAGTTCGCGAATAAAAACCGGGCAAAAAACCGAAAGAAAAAAAAAGAGTGAAAACCATAGGACATAGGCCAAAGCTAACGGAAAGAAAAAGAAAAACTAGAGTGATCTTTGATGCACTAACAAAAAGATGGGAAAAAGAAGTAGGTAGTCACGAGCTATGAGGCGACCCAGCTGCTTTATTGCGGAAAAATGGACAAGCCCAGGCGGGAGCAGGGTGTGCGCCGGTTTGCCGGAATCAAAGAAACAGGCGCTTAAGGCGCCTGATAGGAAGTGCCATTTTTTGAGCCTTCCTGTTATGGGCATGCCTATCTCGCATGTGGCGAGACATAGGGGAGCCTTGCCTGAAGCGAGTGCTAGGTTGGGCCGGCCCGGCCCGTGATTGCCCAATTGTGGAGTTATTTTCACTCTTTTTCTTTCACATTTTTTTATTTTTACCTTTTCTTTTACTTTTATGTATACTTATATATTATAAAGTAATTTACATAAAGTTTTCAAAATATTAACATTGTATTTGTAAAGTGTTGAATGTGTCGATAAAATATTTCCGATGTACAAAAAAATGTACAATCTGTATAGAAAATACCAGATACAAAAATATTCAAAAATTTTAATCTTATATTTGCAAAAAGTTAAACGTGTACATAAAGAAATGTTTCTGAGGTATAGAAAAAATGTACAATGTGTATGGAAAAAGTAGACATAAAAAAATCTGTTTTAAGAAATGTTAATCATGCATTTCCAAAATGTTAAGGATGTATATAGAAGATGTTCCTGATGTATACAAAAATATAAAATGTGTATGGAAAATTAGACATAAAAAGTATGGATGTGCAAAAAATGTTGATCATCTATTTCCAAAATGTTAAACATTTATATAAAATATGTTCCTGATGTATGCGCAAAAATAATAAAAATGTGTATGGAAAAAAGTAGATACAAAAAATATGTTTTGTCGATTTTTTTTATTAATCATGTATTTGCAAAATGTTAAATATGTATATATAAATGTTTGTGATGCCTATGAAAAATGTACAACTAAAAACAAAGAAAACCAATAAAATGAAAAGGACAAACAAAGAAAAATGAATAAAAACAAAGAAAGAAAGAAATGCAAAAAAGGTGAAAACCAAGAAAAAAAAGGAAAAACGAAGAAAAAACCTTGAGAGAAACAAAAAAAAGGTGACAAAACAAAGAAAACCGAAAAGAAAGAGCAAAAAACAGAGGAAAACTAGAAAACCTGGACCAAAACAAGTAGAGTGAGCGAGCCATCGATCCCGAAGCAAGCGAGCGAGGAGGAGTGGGTCGGCCCTGCTAGAACGTGATGCGATTTTTCTTCAGGCGAGCGTACGATACAAGTCGCCGTGTCAGCCATTTTTACGAGCAAGTGGGCTACCCATCGTTGGAGGTGTGGGTGTTACCATGAAGGCATACCAACACCATGATCCTTGAGATATCACAACGAATGCTATTCTTAACCACTAGTGGTAGACTTGAGGCAATTTCCAAACCTTCATGAACTTTTCCAGGGACAAATCACAAAGTTGATTATCAAGGTAACCCTTCCATTTATAATGGGAAAGGGAATTTTCTCAATGTGGAAAGTTGAGATGCATGGTCATATCAAGGGCACCTCTTGGATATGTTGGGGGTTGTGGTCGATGGTTTCAATCCCGTCAACCCAAATAACCTAACTTCTCAAGAAGCCTTTGATGAGCAATTCAATGATTCCACATGCATGCTGATAAGAAAAGGTTTGTCTGAAGGAGAGAAGGAACCTTAATTTCATATCGAATCCACCGATGACATATGGGATAGTATATATTTGGCCAAGACTGGGACCTCACACCAACTCTCAATATATGAAAATGGCCAAAAGTGAGACACACTTCTATGTGTTGGAACCGAATGAGAAACCTCAAGATCTTCATGACCGACTTAAGGCCCTTGCTGTGAAGCTTCAAAGCTTCAAGTGTGGAAAGTTTGATGATGGACTCATCATCACCAACCGGTTTCTTGTTGAGACGTTGTTGACAGCTCTTGCTCCTCACTATGATGGCATGGTATTTCACATAAGACGCGAGTTTGGTTCTCCGAAGATGATCCCAGATGATGTGATTGCTACTTTCAGGCAACATGAAGAATATGTGTCCAATGGGAAGAAAGGGCCGCCATGACAAAAGGTCTGACCAAGCCAAGCCTAGAATTGAAGGCTAAGCATGTACGAGTTGTTGAATCAAGTGATGAGGAAGAAGGTTAAGAAGAAGAAGAACAACAAGGAGGAGAGGTTGACTCCGATGAATGCCCCTCGTATGATCAAATGGCTCTCTTTGTAGCGAGTGTGGTTTCAGAAAACAATGGCAAGTTATCGGTGAAGAAGTGAGGTCTTGCTACAATTGCAAGTCACCAAAGTACTTTTCCGATGAGTGTCCGTATGAGAAGAAGGAAGACAAGCCAAGATCCCCTAAATCATCGACGAGCAGGAAGAAGACGATCGGTCAATTACGCGTTCGCAGCAGCACATCAAGTAATTAGCTGACCTGAACCATCCTCGAGTAGTCGGGTCTCGCCACCATTTCTCTGTTGCAAGTGGCCAAGTGTCAAATGTGAGGTGGTACACGGCAGCATGTGGAAAAAACATGATGGCTTTCTGCTGACGAGAGAGCCGACTGCCGCAGGTTGCGGAGCCCAGGTACATCAACGTGTTGAAACACACGCTTGATCCCCAGCCTGACACGCCAAAATACTCAGTGTCGCTTGATCCTGTGTGTTGTGTCCTTGCCTTTTGTGCCCACACGGCATGTTCTTCAGTCGGCACTAGCAGAAAAAGAAAAACAGCGAGATCAGTGATGCAGTACATACTACACCGGACAACAAAAAGGAAGCGATGCCAGCGCTGCAGTTTCTGAAAGCCTTCATCATATAGAGTGCCTGACACAGAAAATTCAATTCTACTCCGGAGGTTTCGCAAAAAAAAAAAAAAAAATACTCCCGAGCTCACATACACCCAGACAGTAAAATCCGGGGAAAAACAGCAGCCAAAAGCTTTTCCTGAAAAAGTGACGTCTATGGTGTCCTGTCCAAAAGGGAAAACAATCAATGCTTCAAAAATGACCATTTCAGAGCACCAATTTTCTTTCATAGCACCACCGATTTCATTTGTTCACGATTTTTTGCATGTAGGTAGAACACTCAAACATGTTTTTTTTTTGATAAATTTTCGGGTTTTTATTGTTCACAAGGGTGCATGTGAGCTCAGGAGCCAAAACTATCCCCCTGGCACATGCTATTTTTTCTCCTAATTAGAAGAGGAAAATTGTTAACCGAATATAAAATTATCAATGATAGAGTGCATCATCTAAATAATAATAATTGTAACAATAATGATATAGTGCACCTAGCATCATCAATCATCACCCAAGAACTTCCAACTCAAATAATAAAGAAATCATCACCCAAGAACTAAAACTAATTCGGTACAAAAAGGAAAATGCTCAGTCATTTAAACGCTTGTTGCTATCATAACCCATAACTGTGTGCAAAATTTAAAAATGATCTCAAACTATACAACAGTTGAATCCGTCTGATGTCCACATAATGGTTGAAAACTTACAATGTTAATAGCTTAATAAAAGATAATCTCGATGAGGGTGAACGTTCCGCTACCAACTTAAATATTTTTTAAGATAAAGAAGTAAGATATAAACACATGGTTCTGTCCCTAAAGACCATGACCATGCCAGCATGATCCGAGCCAACTGATCAACCAGCCTGCCACTACCAAAACTCACACGTTACCCAGTTTACTTTGAATCGTTTCCGAACCACAATATAATAAGTGCGCCAGTGGAGGCAGGAGGACGAAAAACAACAGCAAACGTAAACATCAGACGAAGCTCGCTCGAATGATATGGGCAAGTAACCCCTCAGGTCAAGAGGAAGGAAGAGAGAACAGATCACCAGCAGGTCAACCATCCACCCCGTCCATTAAGCAACAAAGATTGCTGCTCTCCATCGCAAGCGCCTTTCAGAATATCCTGCAAATCGTTACCCAACTGTTCTTTTCCTTTCAAAACAGGGCATTCCCTGTTCACAAAAAGGCAAGGATATGTCAAGAAGTAAATTTTCTGGTCAAGTGCCAGCGGGAAGAGCTTAGAGTTGTTTTGAAGCCAGTAAGAGAAGTGAGTAGATTAAGGCATGTTGTACAAATTAAGTAAGGACTGAGTCAAGGACGGCTACACAATCTAAAATGCAGTTTTTTTTTTCTGTACGGGCGGCGTTCAGGAAGATTGGACAGTTGACTTTGTCAGTAGATTACAGCAGACAATAGTGGAATAATGAAACGCCGGTGTGAACTAGGAAGCTGCTGGTGTGCTGGTGGCAGTTGTGTAAAATCCAATTTTCATGACCTTGATTTCCTTCATGGTGACTACGACTACAAGTGGACGAAATAAAATGGGAGCAAAATCTGCTTCGTTCCTTCCCCATCACACGCTTTCATGATTAGACCACCATTGATGCATACAGTCAGGGCACAACTTTAGCTCTTGCTTACATGCTAGTTTCACCAGAAAACCATGCAGACACTCCATTTCTCCAACAAGAAATGCAGCAAAATATTAGGCATACCTTCCTTTGGCCTTACTCTTGTGCTGCTGGTCTGCTTGGCCTCTCCTATCAGTTCCTGCACGGAGCAGGAGAACGGCGCCCTTCTCCAGTTCCTTGCCGAGCTCTCACAAGACGGCGGCCTTGCTGCCTCATGGCGGAATGGCACGGATTGCTGCAAGTGGGAAGGGATCACCTGCAGGCAAGATGGGACGGTCACCGCTGTCTTGCTGCCTTCGAAGGGCCTTGAGGGGCACATCTCACAATCCCTTGGGATCCTCATTGGGCTGCAGTACCTTAATCTCTCTGGCAACTCGTTGTCCGGTGGTCTGCCGCTGGAATTGCTATCGTCCAGCAGCATTACTACCCTTGATGTTAGCTTTAACCGGCTCAACAGAACACTCCAAGAACTGCCATCGTCAACCCCTGGCCCTCTGCAGGTACTAAACATCTCAAGCAACTTATTTGCAGGACAGTTTCCATCCACCACATGGAAAACAATGGAGAATCTGATTGCAATCAATGCCAGCAATAACAGCTTTACTGGGCAGATACCAACTCAATTCTGTAGCACCTCGCCATCCCTCGCTCTGCTGGATCTGTGTTTCAACAAATTCAGTGGCAGCATCCCCCCAGGACTTGGTGATTGCTCCAAGCTGAGAGAGTTCAGGGCTGGGTATAACAACCTTAGTGGAACACTCCCAGATGAACTCTTCAATGCTACCTCGTTGGAACACCTGTCTTTTCCTAACAATGGATTACATGGAGCTATTGATGGTACAAACATAGCTAACCTCAGAAATCTTGTAGTCCTTGATCTTGGAAGAAACAACTTCAGTGGCAAGATTTCAGATTATATAGGCCAGCTCAAGAGACTGGAAGAGTTCCATTTGGGCAATAACAACATGTCAGGGGAGCTCCCGTCTTCTCTTAGCAACTGCACAAATCTCATAATAGTTGACCTCAAGAGCAACAACCTCAGTGGAGAACTTACCAAGGTCAATTTCTCCAACCTGCCCAATCTAAAAACATTAGATCTTTGGTTAAACAGCTTCACAGGTACAGTTCCAGAAAGCCTATACTCATGCAGTAATCTGACTGCACTGCGGCTATCAAGCAACAACTTACATGGGCAGCTCTCATCGAGAATAGGCAATCTGAAGTATCTCTCCTTCTTGTCACTTGGTAAAAACAATTTCACAAACATCACAAATGCAATTCAGATCCTCAAGAGCAGCACGAATCTTACCACCCTACTTATCAGGAACAACTTCAGGGGGGAGCGCATGCCAGAGGATGACATAATTGATGGCTTTGAGAATCTTCAGGTTTTGAGCATTGCAGGTTGCCAATTGTATGGAACAATACCTCTATGGATATCAAGGCTCAGAAATTTGGGGATGTTACTTTTAAATAGCAATCAACTCACAGGACCAATACCAGGCTGGATAAACTCCCTAAGCCATCTCTTCTTTATGGATGTGTCAAATAATAGTCTTACAGGAGAAATCCCATTAACCTTGATGGAGATGCCAATGCTAAAATCAACTGAAAACGCAAATCATCTGGACCCAAGGATCTTTGAGCTGCCTGTATATGATGGTCCATCACTTCAATACCGTGTTGTTACATCTTTCCCAACAATGTTGAATCTGAGCAACAACAACTTCACAGGTTTGATTCCCGAACAGATTGGTCAGTTGAAAGTGCTTGCTTTACTTGATCTCAGCTTCAACAAGTTAACTGGGCAGATCCCCCAATCTATTTGCAACCTGACAAAGTTGCAACTGCTAGACTTGTCCAGCAACAACCTCACAGGTGCTATCCCAGCTGCATTGAATAGCCTGAACTTACTTTCAGCATTCAACATTTCAAACAATGACCTAGAAGGGCCTATTCCATCTGGAGGCCAGTTTAATACATTTCCGAATTCTAGTTTTGATGGGAATCCAAAACTGTGTGGCTCTATGCTCACTCATAAATGTGGTTCAGATTCATTATTTATGTCCACCAGAAAAAAACGAGATAGGAAGGCTGTTTTTGCGATTGCATTTGGTGTGTTCTTTGGAGGGATCACAATTCTTCTGTTTCTGGCGTGTCTCCTTGTCTCAATCAGGCAGAAGGGTTTTAGGGCAAAGAATAGAAGGGAAAGTAACGGAGAGGCTGAAGCAACTTCATTCTACTCTAGTTCAGAGCAAACATTAGTGGTGATGCGGATGGCACAGGGCCAGGGTGAAGAAAACAAGCTCAAATTCACTGACATTTTGAAAGCTACGAACAACTTTGACAAGGAAAACATCATTGGATGTGGAGGGTATGGGTTAGTCTACAAGGCAGAGCTACCTGATGGCTCCAAGCTGGCAATTAAAAAGCTCAACGATGAAATGTGTCTGATGGAAGGAGAGTTCACTGCCGAGGTTGATGCTCTCTCCATGGCACAACATGAAAATCTTGTACCGCTGTGGGGTTACTGCATCCAGGGAAACTCAAGGTTTCTCGTATATTCCTACATGGAGAATGGAAGCCTAGATGATTGGCTGCATAACAAGGATGATGATGGCTCATCTCTTGACTGGCCGACTCGGCTGAAGATCGCAAAAGGAGCTAGCCTGGGACTTTCTCATATCCATGATGTCTGCAACCCTCAAATTGTCCACCGAGACATCAAATCTAGTAATATCCTACTGGACAAAGAATTTAAACCTTATGTTGCAGATTTTGGGCTAGCCAGATTGATTCTTCCCAACCAAACTCATGTAACAACTGAACTTGTCGGTACTATGGGTTACATTCCCCCTGAGTATGGGCAAGCATGGGTTGCTACATTGAGAGGCGATATGTACAGTTTCGGAGTAGTACTGCTTGAGCTGCTCACTGGAATGCGACCTGTTGCAGTCCTATCAACATCAAAAGAACTTGTCCCATGGGTGCTGCAGATGAGGTCCGAGGAAAAGCAAGTTGAGGTCTTGGATCCAACACTTAGAGGAACAGGATACGAAGGGCAAATGCTGAAGGTTCTTGAAGCCGCTTGCAAATGTGTCGACCAAAATCAGTTTTCGAGGCCAACTGTCATGGAAGTAGTCTCCTGCCTGGTCAATATAGATGCTGATCCGCACATGCAAAGATCAGCCAAAATACAATGAACTAAAAACATGATAGACAATCTTTGCATTTACGAGCATGATGTACTTTTAACTTTCTTAGTTTCACTAGAATTACTACTTCTCATAATTTTAGAGCAATCAACGAGAAGTTGTACTTTGGGCAGGGTCATGTACCAGAGGCAATATTCTAATCAACCCAAAGCTTCCCATGTTTTGCATTCATATCTGTCATTACTGGTGTTCAGCCAGGAGATTTTCATGGCATATTTTTTTAGTTGTACTCGGCCAGTCGGCCTACTAATCTTGTAGATGGAAATTTTCACTATAATATACATGAACAACTCGCCCCAAAATAGAAAAAATTCTGCACACACACACACAAAAAGAATCTGTTCAGATTTGAACAATGACAGAAACAAGAACTGGTAAAAAATCGATAAAAGTTGTTTAGAGGTGAACAAGAAAAACGCCAGGGATGTTATCATGATAGTAAGTTTGATAATTGTTGATAGTTGGTACAAAATGGTTAGAATGATACTAAGTATGGTTGTTTTCTAACATTGGCATACAGAAAACTCCTCGTTTCTGGCGAAACGCAAGAGATTACAGCACAATGCTTCCTATATATTTTAAGATCATCTTTGTATGCACTAACTAATGTGCTATAGCTGCATAGTGGACGAAGGCAACGAGGAAGCCAACTCCAGATTGTCAACATATTTAATCCGAAAGGCAAATCCAGTCGGCACAGTTAATTCGAAATTCATGTCCAAGAGTACCTTTACAGAGTCCAGGAGGCACATGCTTGGTGATTGGTGAACAATGCCATACACAACAACACTTCAGCCCAACTGCCCCGTTTATATGTACTGGTTCTCGTATTGTTCTAGTAATTACAGGTGCCATGGATACCAATGGACATCTCCACGAGACCACGACCTTGACAGCGAGCACCACGTCGGCCGGGTCCCAAAACAACAGTCTTAACGGGTCGCCATTTTAAGCTATACGTACTAGTACTTCTTTAAGGATTATTTTAGGAAATTCATCTTTCTTGAGATATTTCTTGAAGTATTATACCCCATATGCTAAAGTCTGACAAGCATGCGGCAAAGTATAAACGAGTGGAATGGTTGTCATTTCTCGGTGAAGGATTGAAATGGTTCCATTTAAGTGAGATGTTATGTGCTGGTTCGGGCTGTCTGCTTTGGATCAGACAATTTTAGGAACTGCCGGAGTTGGACGCGAACTACTGAATTATACTACAGACAAGAAAATGTTCGGTTTGTCCAAAATTCGAAAGAAATGAGAAGAGATTTAATAATACGGGTACCATGTATTCGACACTATCAGAATACGAGAGGGATCACGATCAGAAGCACCTAGGCAACGTACCAGGTCTAAGGATTCACGCGGCCGAGAGACCACCCAGCTCGCCGCTCCGGCACACACGCACACGCGTCAGAACGCGTCCCGAGACTGATATACGGGCCCGAAACCAGCTTCTTGACGGCCGCTGTAACGGTGTAAGAACCGGCATCCGGGTCGGCATTCCGCCGAACGGCCTGGGCGCGCCCCTGCCGAGGCGGCCGGCGCTGGGCCAGACAGGCCGGCATTGCGTCGGAGGAATAGATGGCGCCGCGCGCGCGTGGAATGGAGTGAGCGTCGGAGCGACGATGCCGCGCGAGTACGGAGGCATGCGACGAAGAGGCTAGAGGCACTTCCGGTGAGAGTGGTGGCCAGTGAATCGCCGGGCCCTGAGCGAGGAGCGACGGCGATAGAGCGCGGCGAATGTCCAGGCCACCTGCATAAATGGGCCAGGCCCAGGGCCGATGGGAGGCGCGCGTTTGCCCGAGCAAGCGCACCTACGCACGAGACCTGTTGCTAACAAAAAAACGCACGAGACCTTTCTTCTCAAAAGAAAAACAAACGCACGAGACCTTTGCCTTCAGAAAACCTACGCACGAGATCTTCTGTATGACGCATTTTGCCGCGGTGATCCTATTTAATTTTTATTTTAATAATTTTAGTCTATCATTAATATTCTCAAATGATAAGTGCCACATGTGTGACACGAGGTACTCCAGCCCTAAAAGTTGTAAATCTGAAAAGAAAAAATAATCCCAAAAAATAAACTGAAACTTGCCATCAGAAAAGAACGTTGCACTTGACAACTGAAGTTGCCATTCTCTGTCACTAAACTTGCTATGAAAAATGTTCGGAGTTTTCATGTGTTCATGCCGCACGTGTGGCACTTATCACATTGCTTAATATTTACAGAAAATACTTGTGTTTATTGATCATAATCCAAGGTCCTAAGACAGATTAAACGGCATGCGCCGCCGCCTGGGCCAATCCAATCACTCACTCCCATCCGCCAGTCCTCCACCATATGTGATGCCCCATCTAGGCGTTCGCTCGTGCTCGGCTGCACGTTGGACCGCAAACATGCTTCTAATTTATTTTTTTGCGAAGAGCAAACATGCTTTTAATAATTACCGAAAAAAATAGACTAAGACGTGGGATGGATACTCCTGTCCGGAGGTGTAATTTCTAAGTTGTAACCAACTCAGACAGTTCAATCTTGAGACAAGATACAAGTTTTCTTTTTAACATGCAAACTATCCTTTTTAATTTCCATCGATTGTCCATCCTACCATGAACTCCATGGCACGTACACCCTCCGTTTCGATTTACTCATCGTGGTTTTAGTTCAGATTTGAACTAAAACCACGACGAGTAAATCGGAACGGAGGGAGTAGGAATTTTATGCCTTTGGCTAGGCATCAATTTGATCGATCGGCTAGCATGTACACCTACATTAGCCGGAGCTTTGTCTAGATGGGTTCGTACATCACCACCTTCGAACGTCGCTGTAATGGGCCACATCGATGGCCCCCCTCAACTTCCAGGGTCAGCGAAATCTAATTTCATGGGAGCTGGGTCATAGGTTTTGCTTAACAGTTAAATAGTACCACCTCACCCCTTCATAGCGAATCGCATCGATTTATATGCATTGCAAGTTGTCAAGAGAATCAATAAGGTGCCTTGAGAAATAACAAAAACAGGATGAGGCGTAAGTTCGGTGGCCGTATTTGCAAATAATAAGAAATAAAGAAACTCATGATTCGGTGGCTGCATTTGCCAATAAGAAATAAAGAGACCTAAGGTTCGATGGATGCACTTGCAAATAAGAAATAAAAAGACACATGGTTCGATGAATGCACTTGCAAATAAGAAATATAGAGACCCATGGTTCGATGGCTGCACTTGCAAATAAGAAATAAAGAGACCCGAGCTTCGGTAGTTGTACTTGCAAATCTATGTACATACTTTTTTTTTACTGATAAAGGAAGATAATATTCTTGGTTTGGTCCCTCTTTCATGTAGCTCACTCAATAAACAATGAAGATAGCTTGGTGTGGGTTAGTTCTTATAATTAATCTATGTCAACATGGTTTCAATAGCCAAATCCACGCGGGGTGTGAAAAACCAGGGGCTGATGAAAGGACGCTAGGTGGTGATGGCATGCTTTATTCCTTCTTCAGAATTCTGATGCATCTTCTCAACTTTTTCCTTATTCCTTCCTTCCCTGAAACTGACAGGCCAATGTGTTGTGAAAAGTTGATCCAATCTATGGTGATACAAATCTTAATTAATAATTTTTCTTTACTAGATGTCCCCAGTGAAGATCTGGATTCATAGAAAACAAACAAATAAGAGTTTGTGTTCTGTTGTTTAAGTGCCTGTTCGGCAACAGACCGCTCTAGCTACTCCGCTCCGCTAAGTGCTGGAATGCGGAGCGACAAAATGGCAGCTCTGCAAAAATGAACGGCGCTCCGCTCCGCTCCGCCACTTCAGCTCCGCGGAGTTGGAAGCCGGAGTGTTCCCGAACAGAGCCTAAATTATGTTTGCTACGGACAACGGTGCTAACTATGCAAATCGACACTGGATTCATTATTGTTTTATTTTCCTTACCCTACATTCATATACGTATGCTTGTATTCTTTTCTGCTTTATAGGTTTTTGGACATGTTTCGACATTGTTTTCGAGTAATCACACTGCAGTCTCTTAGCAGGTAAGGCTGATCACTTCAAAAAATTCCCATATATCTCGAGTAACTATAGAAGCAGGTGT
The DNA here is from genome assembly GCF_002162155.2 of Triticum dicoccoides. NCBI lineage: Eukaryota > Viridiplantae > Streptophyta > Magnoliopsida > Poales > Poaceae > Triticum > Triticum dicoccoides. The sequence goes on along the minus strand of NC_041391.1, from coordinate 170,978,700 downwards.
AACAATGTCTATGTGCTCACGAACGAAATACCAAAGCATATTCTTCTAGATCTAGTACGAGTTCACTCAAATTATTATCCGTTGTATTGTTAACTTGATCTTCGTAATTTGTATTTGATCAATTATGTTTTTTCCCATTTTAATATAAATTTCCTTTTTTGTACATTTATTGTGAAATGTGTTTATGCGCCACGGCAGGTCCCCTCTAACATATATTTTTCGTCCGTTTTACTGAAGATGTAAGTGTACTGAAAGATTAACTCGGATTACTCTTCTTTCAAGGGAGTAGGTCACATGTATATTAGCTTATGTAAATTATTAATTGTCATTGCCTATTTCTGTAATGGCTGGATTTTTATTTAGAAGCTAGTTTCTAATTTTGATGCATTGCCATGGATTTGCATTTTTCTGTTAAAAAGTGACCTTTTTTTTTTCCTAAAGGACGATTGCTTTTTTTATTAAGACCTTTGTGTGGATATTATAGTTTATGATAACCTGTCAAATCATTAGAGAACTTTCATCAATTTTTGCTGGTATAATTCTTCAATATCATTTGAACTTCTTAGAATCATCTGGTGGTGTAGACGATGATCATCAGGATGCTGGTGTGCCATAGTTCTCTTCTTAGCCCGGTTTGCCTTGATTATTGTCTTGCTTTTTATCTGCAGGCCTTTGCTCATACGTGATACACTTATTTGGATGGTTAAATGAAGGACTATTCTTCCACATGTGAATCAATTGCAATTCTCAATAAGGTAACTCTTCTGTTCCACAGTAAACTTTTAGGCGATCTGTATTGAAAACTGCATAGAAAGTTAGTGAAGATGGTGCACTACTAGAAAAAGGGCTATAGATAGGATTGACACTAATGGCGCACCAGGGAAGTAGTACGCCACTACTATATACTAATGGCGCACCAGTTGGTGATGCGTCATTAGTGTGGAAGACACTAATGGCGCACCACACAAAAGGTGCACCACTAGTGATAATTTTTTTTTCATTTTTACATACATACTAATGGCGCATCCGACCGAAGTGCGCCATTACTAGTTCTAACTAGTAATGGCGCACCAGACAAGGAGTGCGCCAGTACTGAATTTTTTTTATTCTTTTTTTTGCAAAACTACTAATGGCGCACCGAGTAACAGTGCGCCATTACTACTACGCGGTGCATCATTAGTATATATATATTTTGCACTACTACACGACTATCTCGGTTACGGATATCTCGCGGGGCAGGTAGTCCACGGATTTTCTGGATGCGTAAGGTGCATGGATGACACAACGTATCGCCAGCTAGATAAAGATCCCGGGTCTTCGAAAATCGTGTTCATGGGACATCGACGTCCCCCTCGCCGCCGACGATCAACCGCACCCTCCCCCGCTCCACCGCCGCCGACGATCAACCGCACCCTCCCCCGCTCCACCGGCCGCCGCCGCTGACCCCCGGCCCGCACCCTCCCCCACTCCACCGTCGCCGATGACCCACCGCACCCTCCACTCCACCTTTTTCATATTCATAAATATTTTCAAATAACAAATTTGAACATATTTTTAAAAAAATTATTACTGTTTTTATAAAAAATATTACTGTTATGATTTAAACAAGTTTGAACATA
>NC_041391.1:170975982-170976578 GCF_002162155.2 Triticum dicoccoides | reverse complement strand
CCGGCCCGCACCCTCCCCCACTCCACCGTCGCCGATGACCCACCGCACCCTCCACTCCACCTTTTTCATATTCATAAATATTTTCAAATAACAAATTTGAACATATTTTTTTAAAAAATTATTACTGTTTTTATAAAAAATATCACTGTTATGATTTAAACAAGTTTGAACATATTTAAACATAAATAAATATCAAACAACATTTTAAATGCATAAAAATAAAAATTGGGGAGCCTAGGAATCGAACCCAGGACCTCCTAGTGTGTGTGCTGCATGCTGACCAGTCAAGCTAGTGGGTGGGTTCTAATGTAGATTGGGTTAGTTGGAATATAACCTGAGGGCTCGAACTGTAATAAAAAACATTCTAATGGCGCACCGCTGCTGGGTGCGCCATTAGTAAGCTTTCCCCCCCCCCACTCCACCTATTGCCCTCCCTCCCTTCCTCCCCACTCGACCTAATTTGCACCCTCCGCCCCAACCGTACGCCGCCGCCGCGCCTGCACGCCCCCTTCGTCCCCTCCGTCCCCTGCCGCCGCCACCCCGACCCCCGCCGGAATCCACCCCCGCCGCCTCAACCGCGTCGGCCCCTGCCCTGC
>NC_041391.1:170885522-170975736 GCF_002162155.2 Triticum dicoccoides | reverse complement strand
CCTCCCCACCGCCCGCCTCGCCTCCACCCGCCGCGCTCCCCTCTTCAAAGCTCGTGCCTTCCACGCCACCCCCCACCACCAGCCCTAATTGCTGACACTCCCCTCTTCCATAATTCTCTTTGCTAGATCACAGTTTGGGGAAACTAATTATCCTGTACTCTGAACTCTGCAAATATCTGCATCTTCCCTCTTTGTTCATCATGTACAACTCTGCAAATATGTACAACTCTGCAAATATGGTGCATCATGATCTTTCCCTCTTTGTTCTGCATACGAGTAGATTTTTCGAGACAGTGTATGGGGTTCAGAAGAAATTTAGTTTGCAGTCAAGGTTGTACATTCGTTTGCAGGATAATTGCAGGTTGTTTGATGCTTGCCTAGTATCTGTTCATGTAGGAACTGAAGCTGAATGTAGGATTTAGAAGCTGAATGTAGTTTGTCTGAATGTTCTTATTTTTTTGTGTGTAGTGGTTTATCTGAATGTTGAGAATACAGATCCATAATTGCCAGTTCGTGGTTCTTACTGTATTTTGGAATGATGGTGGTACCTGTTACATTTCTATGGATGGCAAACTAAGAATAAAACAATCCAGAGATTTGACCATGCCCATAATTTCAGGACACAGATTTTTTACCAGTGTTGTCCATCATAAAATGTGCTTATTCTGCATCCGCAAATGGTCCAACACGCAAACCACCCCCAATCAGAAGAAGTTATAGAAAGTACGGTTAGACAATGCTACCCCAAATAAGTTATTGTTGATTGTATCATGATTCCTGGACTATATTGAGAGTTTGATACCAGGGCAAATAACTACAGGGCTTCAAGCCCACAAACAACATGTGTATAAGTGCGGTGAAACGGAAAATGTTTGAGATATGTGTATACAAAGCAATATCATAGGCGGGTGCTAGGACAACATCAAAGATGTTTGCAGGTTTTATTCTATTGTCCTGTATTACAACTGTTTCCCTTCTGAATTTACCATTGAAAGATCTTAGTTTTGACCGCAATTTTTCCCTATACATTCGTTTCCAGATGACCAATCTTTCCCTGTTTGTGTTTCTGCGTAACAGGTTCGATCGCGGTTGGAGAAAAATTGAGGCATTTGTTGGCTCCAAGACAGTGATACAGGTATATACATGTGCTCTGCTTTCATGTTGATGCACTTGCTCCTTTCTTACATATTTGTGCCTAACGAACGCGGTCATCAAGTTTACTTCCATGTTATTGCTAGTAGTAACCTGACAGCAAGCTCTCATTTTGAATGGTTATTAGTACTACTCTACGGAAATAATAGGTTGGTGCTGCAATAGGCTTTCAGATTATGTCCTTATTTGTTGAATATATGCTAGAAAGGACTTTTTCTGAAGAATGCTTGAAAGGCAGAGTTCAGCAAACAAATTATTTGTCCCCTTAGGAAGCTCTCACACAATCGGGAAACTCGATCTCTACGATGCCAAAAGAACCTACAGATTGTTTCATCATTTATTGAGGATCTGCGTCACACAGAGGATCATACTGATAGGGTTACCCAGCCAAAAAATTCTCATGTAGTATAAGTATTGCCTCGTCAGTGTGGTAAGTAGAGATGATGGTAATTCTTGTCGACGAGGATTTCTAAAGGTCAAACATAGTAATCTTTGACCAAGTTTATAGAGAAAATCATTTATATCTGCATTAAGAAGCATATACAGTATGAAAATATATCTCATGATGTATCTATTGATATACACTTGGTATTCTAAAATTCTAATGAGTCAATCTCAAGGGCCACCACAACAGAACACAATTTAGTTGGAATATACCTAATGCAGCAGGAGAGCAACACTGACCAGTCTAGCTTGAACATTGCATTGAAGTGATTTTTGGTGTCAAATCACTCAAGCAGTAACATTTTCAAACTGAACTTGACACAATACTATTCAGTTAATTTGCTTGGACAGTAGTATGTATGCTCATCACTTTATGTATGGTGTTATGCCCTGTTATCTCTGTTCAGTTGACTAATGAAGCACTAGGCTCATCCATGGTACAAGTTCACCTGTGAACACTTGAAATTAGTCAGGACATCCCGTACTGATAGATGTAAATTGTGTCCAGTAGGCTTTGAAGCACTGGTTTTTCCTGTTTCTAACTCTGAATCTGATATAAACCATACGGTTGGCATAAGTGGTCTTTTGTATATGTGCTGATGCTTTGTTAATATAAAGCTATAGATGATGTTGTACTTGTGATGATGCTACTTGTGATCTTCTGAAATGACCCATTGGCGACTTCATTATGCGGGGATAATGATATTGCAGGTACCCCGAGAGGCCCTTGAGTTTGCCAGAATGTCGATTAACTTCCGTTCCGGCAAATTCGGGTACTCCATATGTCCTATTTTCAGCAAAGGTCATGCTGAAATTTTCCGTGAATTTTAGCATGACTTTGCTAAAAATAGGACATATGGGGTACTTGCGACTAATGCCTATTATCATGCATGTTTTATGATCTGTTGTAAGGGTACTAATTGGTCTCTTCTGCTGCTTATCAGAGATGGTGGGAAGCAGCCACCGCCGCTCTGCGACACCGCAGTACGAGTTGGATGCTTCCGAGTTCTTCACTATCATACTTGAGACTTCAGTATCATCCATGACGCGGGTATATAAAACGAGAGATCTCCCCTTCACCCATCTCATTATGATATCTGTTGTTTGCTACATCACTCATTGTCCCAAACTGTAGAGGCTGCCTGACAGTTTTATGAACATGCTGATGGGTGAAGATCCGCCAAATAATGTGAAGCTGCGACAGGCCGGCAGCGGGTTTCGCAGGCAGTGGGATGTGGAGTTGGTGATCAAGGAGGGCCACATGTACTTGTCTTGTGGGTGGGAGAAGTTCTACCGTGCCTACGACCTGCGGCTGGGGTACTTCCTTCTCTTCAGGTACGATGACGACGCCACCATGCTCATCGTGAAGGTGTTCAACACGACTATGTGTCGCATGCGATACGCTGACGATGATGATGCCGGTACGTTCTGCCTCTTCTTATTCCTCTACATTTGGCTTTGTCTCACATTGATTGTTAACGGTCATTGTTGCATTTTGGACAGGTAATGGGAGCAGCAGCAGCGACACTGGCTACAGCCAAAGCAGCAGCGACTATGGCTAGCGAAAGCAACAGTGATTCTGGCTGTAGCGAAAGCAGCAGCGATTCTGGCAGCAGCATAGACAACAAGAAGGATGATCCGGACTGGAGTGCGGGAGAAGAGGAGCAGAGTGGGGATGAGGAGATGCAGGATGACGATGTGCATCAGGCTGAGGATGACCTAGCGCTGGTGGTGGCTGACCAAGGGCAAGAGATGGTGGTGGCTGACCATGGGCAAGAGATGGTGGTGGCTGACCATGGGCAAGAGATGGAGGTGGCTGAGGATGACCTAGCGATGGTCGTGCCTGAAGGTGGCCTTGCGATGGTGGTGGTGCCTGACAATGACCACGCACCGGTGGTGGCGGCGGCGATCCCACAGCTGGGCGACATGACCACGCCAATTGTGGTAGAAGACTACATCCCACTGCCTCCACTGCCTCCACCGCCTCGCCGCTCTTGGCGCATCAGGCTGAGGAAGGAGAAGGAGAAGGAGAAGAACAATGCATGAGAACTGAACTTTGTCAGGTATGTCAGATCTCCAAAATGATATATATATACTTAGTTACCTATGTTATCTCTAATATGCTTAGTTTCCTATAGGTTAGCTTCATTTTACCTAAGTTGGCTCTAATATGCTAACTTAGAGCTTATATGCTTAGTTTCCTATAGGTTAGCTCCAAAATAACTTATGTTAGCACAAAATGATCAAGTTTACATAATAAGCTTATAGTCTTTTTCTTATTCTTCTTCTTTTCCAAAATGACATAGGTTAGCTTCATTTTACCTAAGTTGGCTCTAATATACTAACTTAGAGCTTATATGCTTAGTTTCCTATAAGTTAGCTCCAAAATAACTTATGTTAGCACAAAATGATCAAGTTTACATAATAAGCTTATAGTCTTCTTCTTATTCTTCTTCTTTTCCAAAATTCTTCTTATTCTTCTTCTAGTGTTCTTCTTCTTCTAGTATTCTTCTAGTCTTCTTCTTTTTCTTCTTCTAACTTCTTGTTTATCATTTTGCAGATTTGATTTAATTCACGGAAGCTTGCATGGATGGAGTGCTTCTTTTCCATTTGTGTTTTTATTTTGTATCAATGTGAAACTTTTGTGAATTGATGGATAACGGTGTTGGATGAACAATGTGAAACTTTTGTAATATGTAACGATGGAACTATGTGTTGGCTATGTATGTATATATGATGGAACTTGTGTGTTGGCTATGTATGTATATATGATGGAACTTGTGTGTTGGCTATGATTGTTATATGGATGCTTGTTGTATATATATGTGTTGGATATCTCATAGGTGAAATAGTGACCTGAGATTAAGAAAAAAAAATTAAAAAATTGTTACTAATGGCGCACTACCATGTGGTGCGCTATTAGTATAGCAGACACTAGTGGCGCACTGTGGGAAAAACTAATGGCGCACTGCCTGGTGCGCCATTAGCATACCAGGTACTAATGGCGCACCAGTGATGCGCCATTAGTAAAAAATACTAGTGGCGTGATACTAATGGCGCACCGGTAGTGCGCCATTAGTAGGCAAAACCGGTGCGCCATTAGTAGGCCTTTTCCTAGTAGTGGTGCCATCATAGTGCCTTTTAGATTATATAAGTGTGTTTAGTATCCGGGTTTTTTCTGGTTCATTTACTAGTTGAAATATGTATATATATATATATAGATATAAGAAATGTATTATCATATATAGATATGAGAAATATTATCATATTTTCTGGTCCTACAGTAAAGTTATGTACTCCACTACATATATGATGTTTGTTTGGATGTTGAAGATGCCAGTCACAAGGGTAAACGAGCTGTACTACGTCTGAGTTCCTTCTAAAAGAATGCTGGCCACACGAGAACGGATCATAAACCTGCTATCAAGCTCGGGTCTTCACATTGAGATACATAGAATAGGGTGTCTATGAATAACTAATGACGCGTTTGGTTGCTCGCATCAAGCTGAACCAGGTCCACATGGGAAGAATTTGATTTGTTTGGTTGCTATGCTTAGTTGAATATCCAGTCATATGCTCTTGTATGATCACTCACTTGGTTGTTTGGTGATGAGTGCTAGTTATTACGCAATCATATCATTTTGAGTGCTCCACCAAGATGTATGTGACATGGAAGAGTAACCCATGATCCTAATCGATTGTGCATTTGCATTCATATGCAATTTTTTTAATAATGCACAAATTTAGGGGGAGCTCTTCCTTATCACAAACTTCTCAAAGCAATGATGTATATCATTCATTATATCTTTTGTCGAAGCTTTGATCTATATGTTGTCATCAATTAGCAAAAAGGGAGAGACTGAAAGTGCAACTAATCCTCGGGTGGTTTTAGTAATTAATAACAATATATATGTCATTGATCTAATGAACATTGATGATAGATTTCAGAAAAGATCAATGATTGGTATGTCAAGGACTAATGGATGTGGACCCATCAAAATGTCAAGGACAAGAATTGACTGCCCCAAGACTCTACATTTTTGGTTTAGTGATCCAACATCGCATTGAGTCCCTTAGGAAAGCCAATACTATTAAAGGGGGAGATGAGGTATTGTTGATGAGGTTGTTGCTCAACTACTTTGTGACATTGCTCCAAAAACCCTCAATCACTTTCTCAAATGCATATGTCCAAAACCCTAATTCTTCATTTTGGTCCCACCGATAACACCTATTCCGAACCCATCGAGATGATCATTCCATTGCCACAGCCAAAACCCTAGAAATTCGGTTTGACCGAAAAGGTTTTCGGTCCCATCGAGATGGCCTAACCAAGTTTCTGTAATGAAGTTGCTTCATTTTGGAATCACCAAGATGAACCAATCGGAATTTCCGAAACGAGGTCTTGCCCTAGCCATTGCATTTCGGTCACACCGAGTTGGTATAATCGGTCTCACAGAAACGCTTAACGGTCAAGTCTTTTACACTAGTCGGTCTCACCGAGATTTCATGTCGGTGCCACTGAGTTGGGTTAAAGACTTGTAACGGTTGGATTTTCGGTGTTGCCTATTTATACCCCTCCACCACCACTTACTCTTTAAGAGAGCCATCAGAACGAAACACAACTTCCACCATTCATTTTCTGAGATAGAACCACCTACTCATGTGTTGAGATCAAGAGATTCCATTCCTACCATTTGAACCTTGATTTCTAGCCTCTTCAAGTTGCTTTCCACTCCAATCCTTCTCCTACCCAAGCCAAATATGAGAGAGAGATTGAGTGTCGAGGAGACTATAATTTGAAGCACAAGAGCAAGGAGTTCATCACCAACACAAACATCTATTACCTTTTGGAGAGTGGTGTCTCCTAGATTGGTTAGGTGTCACTTGCAAGCCTCCAAGATCATGTGGAGTTGAACCAAGGATATTGTAAGGGCAAGGAGATCGTGTACTTTGCGAAGATCTACCCGAGTGAGGCTAGTCCTTCGTGGACGGAAGCCATGGTGGAATAGACAATGTTGCTTATTCGTGAACCCTTCATGGGTGGATCCCTCCGTGGACTCGCGCAGCCGTTACCCTCCGTAGGTTGAAGTCCCCATCAACGTGGACGTACGATAGCACCACCTACCAGAACCACGCCAAAAATCATCGTGTCTTCATTGCATTTGAAATCTCCAAACTCCTCCTTTACTTACATGTGCAATGTGTTACTTTCCGCCACTATACTCTTAGAATTGCATGTGTAGGGTGATACTAGACTTGGTAATTGCTAAAATTTGCCCACAACTAAAATTGGGAAAAGGTTAGACTTTTATTTGGTCAAGTAGTCTAATCACCCCCCCTCTAGACATACTTTCGATCCTACAAGCTCCAAAACGGTTCCTTCAGGAAGTATACGACACCATAGTGTTGCCACCTCCTGATCCAGGAATCGAGGTTTCACTCAGAGCATCAAAGGGATCAAAGAGGAAACTGCGACGGCGCCTTCAAGAAGGGGACAACACCATAGACGTCGTCGTCGTCGACCTGGCAGGGCCAGAATGGGCTTTCACCTCGGCAAGGCCTCTTCATCACCCAGACGAGGTACATGAAGCCACCGCTCGCAACACCACCATCACCGGTCGTCATACCCTGCCCACCATGCCACCCACACGACATTGGTAGCCAGAGCACACCCGAACCACGAGCTCCACCCACGAGCCCCATGGCTCCCACCACCAAGGCCGTCGCCCTGGCTTCCAAGCCCAACTCCACCCCACCTGAGATGCACAGATATGGCGAACAGAGATATGGGCGGAAAAAGACCCCTCTTGTACCACTCCTGGATGGCCCCTAGCCTCGAAAACCACCCCTAGGTCGGTCAGATCTGGCCACCACCGCCCTGTTCTGCCCCTCTCGGGCAAGGACAAGCTCCCCGGTGGGAGGCAAGGATGACTCCACAGCCCTCCTGGCGGTGAAGTCTTCCCTCAATGGTGGACGAAGGCTGGGAGAGGACTAGCCCTCTAGCGAAAGTAGCACACACACGCCGAGGGAATGAAGCACAGGTCGAAACGGCCCGCCCGTGGATGAGCCAAGGCCGGAGTAGAAGCCAACTGACGCCGTGGGAAGATCCATCGAGCCACCGTATAGCCACCGTGCCATGAAGAGGTAACCGCACCCGGACCTCACTGCGCCACTGCCGCCCATGGCTGGAGCAACACCCATGCCGCGGCTGCCCCTACCCGCGCCACCCACTAGATACCAGCCATGAGTACCGGCTGGGCACGCAACCACCCGAAGCCATTGCTTCGCAGCCACCACCCACCCCTAGAGATCAACCAAAGCTGAGGAAGGCTAGCGGAGGCCCTCCAGTGCGGCCTGCAGCCCCACTAGGCCCAGATCCGGACCAAGGGAGTAGCCACGGGAACGCAGCCGCCGCGATGCAGGCCGCTGCTAGGAGCGCCGTCGTGCCTCTGCACACCACCACCGTGAGCTACAACTGTAACACTTCCAGGCCTCGCACGCGCCTGCTGCCTCTGACGAGCCGGCCGCCCGCGTCTGTGTGAAGGAGAGAAGGCCCCCCCGCCGCCATCCGCCGCTAGGGGCTTTTCCCTGGCGGTTTCGGCCGGCGGCAGCGGCAGGGAAGGGAGGAGGGGGGCCTGTGGGCGAGGGTGGCGGCGCCGCCCGAGCCGTCCGCAGGGGGACGACGTGGGGGGCAAGAGGTGATGTGCTCTTTCTTACTTGCAGTACTAGTCCTGATGCTACATTCCATCGAACATGACCTAGATAGACCGGGCGCCGGTGCTGCCCGTGCTTGTTTGCGCCCATTCTATTCGCATCAATTCACACACCTCATGTCGGTGCCTTCCTTTGCGTAAATCGGCCCGAAATCACCCAATCGGCCTTCAGATTGTTGTCAGTTGCAGGTGGGACGGATGACGGCTTCCTTGTCGACAGCAGGTCGGATGAGCGCGCCAGAGGGGATGCATCCTCCTCGACGTCCACAACATCCTCCATTGGAACTTCCTTCACTGCCACTTCCTTCTCGTGTTGCTTCCGTCGTCGCTCCCTCCAGCTGAAGTTCTCTGCCTTGCAGCTCATTCCCACGAACGGGGCCCCCATGGACGACACCAAGGCATCATCCATGCCGGCGGTCGGGACGGGGTACCCGATGACGACATCTAGGGGCGGATGGGGGCGGCGGTGTGGATGGGGGAGCAAGGGAGGAGGACAACGGCGGTTCAGACACGGGAAATGGAGGACGTACGCGGGAGGAGGGCGCTAGATCTGATTGAGGGAGTCCTGGATTATGGGGTCCTCGGGGAGCCGGCCTATGTGACATGGGCCAGACTGATGGGCCGTGAAGATACAAGACAGAAGGCCTTCTTCCGTGTCCGGATGGGACTCCCCTTTGCGTGGATGGCAAGCTTGGCGTTCGGATGTGTATTTTCCTTCTCTATAAACCGACTTTGTGCAACCCTAGTCCCCTCCAGTGCTTATATAATCCGGAGGGTTTAGTCCATAGAGATCATCATAATCATACAGGCTAGACATCTAGGGTTTAGCCATTATGATCTCGAGGTAGATCAACTCTTGTAACCCCTATACTCATCAAAGTCAATCAAGCAAGAAGTAGGGTATTACCTCAATTAAGAGGACCTGAACCTGGGTAAACATCGTGTCCCCTGCCTCCTGTTACCTTAGATCCTGAGATGCATAGTTCGGGACCCCCTACCTAAGATCTGCCAGTTTTGACACCAACATTGGTGCTTTCATTGATAGTTCCACTGTGCCGTCAGTAGAAGGCTTGATGGATCCATCGATCGTCTACAACAACACCACCTTGAGGGAGACTTTTCTTCCCGGCCAAGTTTTCATATTCGGCAGCTTCGCACTGCGCGCCCACTCGATTGGCCACCTCGAGCAGATCGACAGCTATGCCCCTGGTCATCAAATCAGTTTTGGAAATCTGAACTATGTCGCTGATATCCGAGGGGACTTGATCTTCAAAGGGTTCGCGACGCCGACCACCGCTCTGGCCTTAGATCTGGAGCAAACTGCTAGGTCCGAAGATGGGAGCTCGGAACCCACCGGACTCTCTACAATTGTGGAGCTTACTACCGCAAATCCAGATAGGAATGTACTGTCGGCAAGCCTGGAGTCTATCCGAACTCCCCTCGTCACTGAAAGGCCGGACTCGACCCTGGATCCAAATTCTGGGCTCTCGAGGTCTGCAGCAAGCGAGCGCGACCAGGAGGCTTTCGCCTCACTTAGCGCCAAACACTCTTGTCTTTCCATTCAATCCTCGCCTTTAAACGAGGCTCTGGACCTAATGCAATCCCTTGCCATTATAGAGGAATCACTGCCGAACTACGCCCATCCCAGACAAGGGGCTGAGTGTGGGGAATTTTACGTCCCACCCACCACCCGCTTCATAGCCACTGTCGAGGACTTAACTGACATGCTTGACTACGCCTCCGAAGACATCGACGGTATGGACGACGATGCCGGAGACGAGCAAGGCCAAAACCCGTCATTCACCGGACATTGGACGACCACTTCCACATATGACGTGTACATGGTGGACACACCAAAATAGGATGACGGCAATGGCGGGAACGATCCAGTCGAGGACAAGCCCGATGAGGCACCACCAAAGAGTTGACGTCAGCGGTGCCGTTCAAAATTGCACCGCGAAAAAGACAGTAATGTCGGCACCGGAGACAATAACACTCCGGATAATGCCAAAGACCCCAAAGCCCCCATCGAACCAACATCCGAACATGATGATTGGGAGGAGGGGCAAGTCGACCCCGACGAACCGATCGGGAACAACGACTCGGAAGATCGTAACTATCTACCACTCTCCGAGGATGACGTGAGCCTCGGCGATGAAGACTTCATCGTGCCAGAGGAACCCCTTGAAAAAGAACGCTTTAAGTGCTAGCTAATCGCAACTGCGAGAAGCCTAAAAAAGAAGCAGCAACAGTTCCAAGCCGAACAGGATACGCTCAACGACAGATGGACTAAAGTCCTGGCAGCCGAAGAATATGGCCTCGAACGCCCAACAAAGAGCTACCCGAAGCGCAAGATGCTACCCCAATTCGACGATGAGGCCCTGGAGCCTATACCGCCAACACGTAACGCCACGGACGTACCTGACCGACCGCCACGTGGCCGGGACAGAGCGGCAACTCAAGCCGAACACCACCCCGCACCACCTCGCCGTAAAGGCAGAGAAGCAGCGGCTCTACGATACACCTACGACCTATGACATGACCTGGACAATAGAGCCGGTCAGACCAGATCAATCTATGGATCACGGGGGCGTGCCCTAGCACGAAAAGATGGCCATCAGGTCTGGCGCGACAAGCACAACCTTACCCGGGCCGAAAACCGCATACGGACTTCGTCTAAACTGCGTCGTGACGTTGCCCGATACAGAGGCGCCGCCCACCCCCTATGCTTCACCAATGAGGTAATGGAGCACCAGTTCCCAGAAGGGTTTTAACCCGTGAACATTGAATCATGCATACGACGGAACGACTGATCCCATGGTCTGGATCGAAGAGTTTCTTCTCCATATCCACATGGTTCGCGGTGACGATCTCCATGCCATCAAGTACCTTCCCTTGAAACACAAGGGACCAGCACGACACTGGCTAAACAGCTTCCTAGAAAACTCTATTGCTAGCTGGGAAGATTTGGAAGATGCCTTTAGAGACAACTTCCAAGGCACTTATGTCCGGCCCCCAGATGCCGATGACCTTAGTCACATAGTCCAGCAGCCCGGAGAGTCAGCCCGAAAGCTCTGGACCAGGTTCTTAATCAAAAAGGACCAAATTGTTGATTGTCCGGACGCCGAAGCCCTTGCGGCCTTCAAGCACAGCGTCCGGGACGAGTGGCTCGCCCGACACCTCAGCCAAGAGAAGCCGAAGTCCATGGCAGCCCTTACTGCACTCATGACCAGCTTTTGCACGGGAGAAGATAGCTGGCTAGCTCGTAGAAGCAATAGCACCAGCGACTCTGGCACCTCCGAAGTCAGAGACGGCAACGGTAACCACAACGCAACAAAAACAATCGTCAAAACAAAAATGACGATACCGAAGATACGTCGGTCAACGCCGGATTCAGTGGCCCTAACTCCGGTCAGCGGAAAAAGCCATTCAAAGGAAACAAAGATGGTCCATCTAGCTTGGACATAATACTCGATCGACCTTGCCAGATTCAAGGCACCCCTGACAAGCCTGCCAATCACACCAACCAAAAATGTTGGGTCTTTAAACAGGCCGGTAAGATAAACACCGGCAACAAGGGGAAAGGGGCGCCAAGAGAGGACGACGAAGAGCCTCGACCACCGAACACAGGGGGATAGAAGAAATCTCCCCCTGCCCCGAGGTAAAATCGGTGAATATGATATATGTCACTCACATCCGTAAGCGGGAGCGCAAGCGCGCATTAAGGGACGTCTACGCCATAGAGCCGGTCGCCCCAAAATTCAACCCATGGTGGGCGTGTCCGATCACCTTCGATCGAAAGGACCACCCGACCAGTATCCGTCATGGAGGTTCGGTAGCTTTGGTCCTTGATCCAATCATCGACGGATTCCACCTTACGCGAGTCCTTATGGACAGCAGCAACAGTCTCAACCTGCTTTATTAGGACACTGTCCGCAAAATGGGTATTGATCCGTCCAGAATCTAGCCCACTAAAACTACCTTTAAGGGAGTAATACCTGGTGTAGAGGCCCACTGCATGGTCTCAATAGCATTGGAAGTCGTCTTAGGTTCGCCAGACAACTTCTGAAGTGAAGACTTGATCTTCGATATCGTCCCCTTCCGCAGTGGCTATCACGCACTGCTCGGACAGACCGCTTCGCCCGTTTCAATGCGGCCCCGCACTACGCTTATCTAAATCTCAAGATGCCCGGACCACGTGGTGTCATAACGGCCAATGGAAACATGGAGCGCTCCCTCCATACTAAAGAGCACACCGCAGCCCTCGTAGCCGAGGTGCAGTGTGGCCTTATCAACCGCATACTTCATCGGCCATCAAGCTATCGGACAATGTTAAACGAGTCCAGTCTGTTCTGCATATCGACAGCTCGGTAACTCCAGAGCTAGACTAGCAGTTTCGCCTCCGTCGATCGCCCCACACATCCGCAAAGTTTGTACCGCGTGTGCATAATTATGCACTCAAAATACCTTGGGCATCAATGGAGGCACAATATGGACAGGTCTATAGTACGGTTTGACCCTATACGACCTCGTCCTTGTTCTTTGATCATTTTTTCTCCTTTACCACAGGTGCATTAAAACCTATCCACTCTTCGGACTTACAAGGAATCTCTTTGAGCCCGGTTTCTACAGATAACCGAAGGCTATTCCTCTCAAAGAACCTTCTCTCCAAGGCGAAAGCAGCGCAAACGTGCGGCAGGATGTCCGAAGGATTTTCCAGACCAAATTTTATTCAAGGACCTATATAGAGCTCTTCCCCCTATTCTTAAACCGCTGGCATGTAAAATGGCCTTTATGATTGTGGTACCCTCTGTAAGATCACGTTTTGACGTATCAATCAGACTCTAATGAAGATAGTTTTTTCCAATCTTATTCGGTATTGACTTATTTCAGAAACTATATTTTGTCTCCATAGCTGTTTCAATCATACAGCTCGGCACAAATTACCAGGGGCTCTATGTGGCCGCATATGCATTGCCAAACAAAGTCCGAATAGATTTATAGTACACTTTGGCATCCCGAACATGGCATTATATGCATAGGCTCCGAAGCATGTCTTTGGTCAATAGTTGGGTTGCCCGGCTCCTGTGTTTGCTACCTTACGTTCCATTTGTTCGCTAAGATAGTAAAGGGAGAACTACTGTGATTGTGTTTCTGGTTCGCCCGGTCAAGCACCTCAGTAGAGAAAGCCGAAAACTGACTGTCATGATGAGGCGAGAGCTGGTCAGCCATTCGGCGACTTACTAAATCTCTAGCGATTTTTTCTGTATTACACGAATGACTGGTTTTTTTCCAGTCATGTGCGTAACGCATCCACATTTGGATAGCCGCGTACACACGAGGGGCTACCTTATAGCCCCATCATCAAACTCCTATGGCTAAGTGAGAGTGATAAAGCCGCATAGCCCGATTGCCTGGTTCGCCGCACTGACACCTCCTTTACGGACCAAGACGTTGGGTCAAGTGTGATCATGTGTTATTCCGAACACCCCCGTAGTATCTACGTGGGGGCTGATGTCGACGACTGGCAAACTCTTAGTAATACAAAAAGGCCGCATAGGAGGAAAAAACTTTTCAAACAAAGGCACAAATATATTACAAAGCCTTAATACATAATAAAATGTCTGGGCAGTTCAGGTACATTCACTCGAACATAATGTCCTTTGAGCACCGACCCTCTATCAAGAGGGCACCCTCTAGGATGTCTTCAAAGTAGCACCCGGGCATATGGTGGTCCTTGCCTCCGGTAGGGCCCTCGACTGCCACAACGGCGGCCTTCATCTTCGCCCAGGGCATCTTGACCTGGGCGAAGGCATCCGCGCACCTTCTATGCACGCTGATCGCTTGACTGTGTCAATTCAGGGCAGTGCATTGATGATTCACTGCACTAGGCCAAAATAGCTGCTCGTAATGGGTTCGGTTGGCCATAGCTGGACTATGACGTCCTTCATGGCTGCTCCGGACATCTTATGCAGCTTGGCCCACTGCGTCATCGGGTCGTTCAACGACGCTGGGCGCTCCTACTGAAGGAAATATGCCCTAGAGGCAATAATAAAGTTATTATTTATTTCCTTATTTCATGATAAATGTTTATTATTCATGCTAGAATTGTATTAACCGGAAACATAATACATGTGGGAATACATAGACAAACATAGTGTCACTAGTATGCCTCTACTTGACTAGCTCATTAATCAAAGATGGTTATGTTTCCTAGCCATAGACATGTGTTGTCATTTGATTAACAAGATCACATCATTAGGAGAATGATGTGATTGACTTGACCCATTCCGTTAGCTTAGCACTTGATCGTTTAGTATGTTGCTATTGCTTTCTTCATGACTTATACATGTTCCTATGACTATGAGATTATGCAACCCCCGTTTACCGGAGGAACACTTTGTGTGCTACCAAACATCACAACATAACTGGGTGATTATAAAGGAGCTCTACAGGTGTCTCCGAAGGTAAATGTTGGGTTGACGTATTTCGAGATTAGGATTTGTCACTCTGATTGTCGGAGAGGTATCTCTGGGCCCTCTTGGTAATGCACATCACCATAAGCCTTGCAAGCAATGTAACTAATGAGTTAGTTACAGAATGATGCATTACGTAACGAGTAAAGAGACTTGCCGGTAACGAGATTGAACTAGGTATTGGATATCGATGATCGAATCTCGGGCAAGTAACATACCGATGACAAAGGGAACAACGTATGTTGTTATGTGGTTTGACCGATAAAGATCTTCATAGAATATGTGGGAGCCAATATGAGCATCCAGGTTCCACTATTGGTTATTGACCGGAAACGTGTCTCGGTCATGTCTACATTGTTCTCGAACCCGTAGGGTCCGCACGCTTAAGGTTTCGATGACAGTTATATTATGAGTTTATGAGTTTTGATGTACCGAAGGAGTTCGGAGTCCCGGATGAGATCGGAGACATGACGAGGAGTCTCGAAATGGTCGAGACGTAAAGATCCATATATTGGAGGACTATATTCGGACTTCGGAAAGGTTCCGAGTGATTCGGGTATTTTTCGGAGTACCGGAGAGTTACGGGAATTCGCCGGGGAGTATATGGGCCTTATTGGGCCATACGGGAATAGAGGAGAGAGGCCAAAAGGAAGGAGGCCTGCGCCCCCCCTCTGGTCCGAATTGGACAAGGGGCGCAGCCCCCCTTTCCTTCTTCCTCTCCCCCTCTTTCCCCTTCTCCTACTCCAACAAGGAAGGAGGGAGTCCTACCCCCGGTGGGAGTAGGACTCCCCTTGGCACGCCCCCTCCTAGGCCGGCCTCCCCATCCCCCCTTGCTCCTTTATATACGGGGGCAGGGGGGCACCTCTAGGCACAACAACAATTGATCCCTTGGATCTCTTAGCCGTGTGCGGTGCCCCCTCCACCATAGTCCACCTCGATAATATCGTAGCGGTGCTTAGGCGAAGCCCTGCGACGGTAGAACATCAAGATCGTCACCACGCCATTGTGCTGACGGAACCCTCCCTCGACACTCGGCTGGATCGGTGTTCGAGTGACGTCATCGAGCTGAACGTGTGCTAGAACTCGGAGGTGCCGTAGTTTCGGTGCTTGATCGGTCGGGCCGTGAAGACGTACGACTACATCAACTGCGTTGTTCTAACGCTTCCGCTTTCGGTCTACGAGGGTAAGTGGACACACTCTCCCCTCTCGTTGCTATGCATCACTATGATCTTGTGTGTGCGTAGGAAAATTTTGAAATTACTACGTTCCCCAACAGTGGCATCCGAGCCTAGGTTTTATGCGTTGATGTTATATGCACGAGTAGAACACAAGTGAGTTGTGGGCGATACAAGTCATACTGCTTACCAGCATGTCATACTTTGGTTCAGCGGTATTGTTGGATGAAGCAGCCTGGACCGACATTACGCGTACGCTTACGCGAGACTGGTTTTACCGCCGTGCTTTGCACACAGGTGACTAGCGGGTGTCTGTTTCTCCAACTTTAGTTGAACCGAGTGTGGCTACGCCTGGTCCTTGCGAAGGTTAAAACAACACTAACTTGACGAACTATCGTTGTGGTTTTGATGCGTAGGTAAGAACGGTTCTTGCTCAGCCCGTAGCAGCCACGTAAAATTTGCAACAAGAAAGTAGAGGACGCCTAACTTGTTTTTGCAGGGCATGTTGTGATGTGATATGGTCAAGACGTGATGCTATATTTTATTGTATGAGATGATCATGTTTTGTAACCGAAGTTATCGGCAACTGGCAGGAGCCATATGGTTGTCGCTTTATTGTATGAAATGCAAACACCCTGTAATTGCTTTACTTTATCACTAAGCGGTAGCGATAGTCGTAGAAGCAATAGATGGCGTAATGACAACGATGCTACAATGGAGATCAAGGTGTCGCGCCAGTGACGATGGTGATCACGACGGTGCTTCGGAGATGGAGATCACAAGCACAAGATGATGATGGCCATATCATATCACTTATATTGATTGCATGTGATGTTTATCCTTTATGCATCTTATCTTGCTTTGATTGACGGTAGCATTTTAAGATGATCTCTCACTAAAAATTATCAAGAAGTGTTCTCCCTGAGTATGCACCGTTGTGAAAGTTCTTCGTACTGAGACACCACGTGATGATCGGGTGTGATAGGCTCTACGTTCAAATACAACGGGTGCAAAACAGTTGCACACGTGGAATACTCAGGTTAAACTTGACGAGCCTAGCATATAACAGATATGGCCTCGGAATACAGAGACTGAAAGGTCGAACGTGAATCATGTAGTAGATATGATCAACATAGTGATGTTCACCATTGAAACTACTCCATCTCACGTGATGATCGGACATGGTTTAGTTGATTTGGATCACGTGATCACTTAGATGACTAGAGAGATGTCTGTCTAAGTGGGAGTTCTTAAGTAATATGATTAATTGAACTTTAATTTATCATGAACTTAGTCCTGGTAGTATTTTGCAATTATGTTATAGATCAATAGCTCGCATTGTTGCTTTCATATGTTTATTTTGATATGTTCCTAGAGAAAACTATGTTGAAAGATGTTAGTAGCAATGATGCGGATTGAATCTGTGATCCGAGGTTTATCCTCATTGCTACACAGAAGAATTATGTCCTTGATGCACCACTAGGTGACAAACCTATTGCAGGAGCAGATGCAGACGTTATGAACGTTTGGCTAGCTCAATATGATGACTACTTGATAGTTTAGTGCACCATGATTAACGGCTTAGAATCGGGACTTCAAAGATGTTTTGAACGTCATGGACCATATGAGATGTTCTAGGAATTGAAGTTAATATTTCAAGCAAATACCCGAGTTGAGAGATATGAAGTCTCCAACAAGTTCTATAGCTAAAAGATGGAGGAGAATTGCTCAACTAGTGAGCATGTGCTCAGATTGTCTGGGTACTTCAATCGCTTGAATCAAGTGGGAGTTAATCTTCCAGATAAGATAGTGATTGACAGAATTCTCTAGTCACCATCACTAAGTTACTAGAACTTCGTGATGAACTATAGTATGCAAGGGATGACGAAAACGATTCCCGAGCTCTTCGTGATGTTGAAATCGACGAAGGTAGAAATCCAGAAAGAGCATCAAGTGTTGATGATTGACAAGACCAGTAGTTTCAAGAAAAGGGCAAAGGGAAAGAAAGGGAAACTTCAAGTAGAATGGCAAACAAGTTTTCACTCCTGTGAAGAAGACCAAAGCTGGACCAAAGCCTGAAACTGAGTGCTTTCACTGCAAAGGAAATGGTCACTAGAAGCGGAAATGCCCTAAATATTTGGTGGATAAGAAGGATGGCAAAGTGAACAAGGGTATATTTGATATACATGTGTTTGATGTGTGCCTTACTAGTGTTTATAGTAGCCCCTGAGTATTTGATACTTGTTCGGTTGCTAAGATTAGTAACTCGAAACAGGAGTTACATAATAAACAGAGACTAGTTGAGGGGAAGTGACAATGAGTGTTGGAAATAGTTCCAAGATTGATATGATCATCATCACACACTCCCTATATTTTCGAGATTGGTGTTAAACCTAAATAAATGTTATTTAGCATTTGCGTTGAGCATGAATATGATTTGATCATGTTTATTGTGATACGGTTATTCATTTGAAGTTAAAGAATAATTGTTATTCTGTTTACATGAATAAGACCTTCGATGGTTATACACCCAATGAAAATAGTTTGTTGGATCTCGATCATAGTGATACACATATTCATAATATTGATGCCAAAAGATGCAAAGTTAATAATGATAGTGCAACTTATTTGTGGCACTGCCGTTTGGGTCATATCGGTGTAAAGCGCATGAAGAAACTCCATCAAGATGGATTTTCAAAATCACTTGATTATGAATCATTTGATGCTTGCGAACCGTGCCTTTTGGGCAAGATGACTAAAACTCCATTCTCCGGAACAATGGAACAAGCTACTGACTTATTGGAAATAATACATACCGATGTATGCGATCCAATGAGTGTTGATGCTCGTGGCAAGTATCGTTATTTTCTGACCTTCACAAGATGATTTGAGCAGATATGGGTATATCTACTTGATGAAACATAAGTCTGAAATAGTTGAAAGGTTCAAAGAATTTCAGAGTGAAGTGGAAAAATCATCGTAACAAGAAAATAAAGTTTCTGCGATCTGATCGCAGAGACGAATATTTGAGTTACGAGTTTGGTCTTCAATTAAAATAATGTGGAATAGTTTCAAAGCTCACGCCACCTGGAACACCACAATGTTATGGTGTGTCCGAATGTCGTAACCACACTTTATTGGATATGGTGCGATCTATGATGTCTCTTACTAATTTACCACTATTGTTTTGGGGTTATGCATTAGAGACAGCTGCATTCACGTTAAAAGGGCACCATCCAAATCCGTTGAGATGACACCGTATGAACTATGGTTTAGGAGTAAACCTAAGCTATCATTTCTTAAAGTTTGGAGTTGCGATGCTTATATGAAAAAGGTTTTCAACCTAATAAGCTCGAACCCAAATCGGAGAAGTGCGTCTTCATAGAATACCCAAAGGAAACTGTTGGGTACACCTTCTATCACATATCCGAAGGCAAACATTCGTTGATAAGAATGGATCCTTTCTAGAGAAGGAGTTTCTCTCGAAAGAAGTGAGTGGGAGGAAAGTAGAACTTGATGAGGTAACTGTACCTTATCCTGAATTGGAAAATAGTTCATCACTGAAATCATTTCCAGTGATTCCTACACCAATTAGTGAGGAAGCTAATGATGATGATCATGAAACTTCTGATCAAGTTACTACAGAACCTCGTAGGTCTTCCAGAGTACGGTCCGCACCAGAGTGGTACAGTAATCCTATTCTTGAAATCATGTTACTAGACCATGATGAACCTACGAACTATGAGGAAGCGATGATGAGCCCAGATTCCGCATAATGGTTTGAGGCCATGAAATCTGAGATGGGATCCATGTATATGAGAACAAAGTGTGGACTTTGGTGTACTTGCCCGATGTTCGGCAAGCCATAGAAAATAAATGGATCTTCAAGAGGAAGACGGACGCTGGTAGTAGTGTTACTATCTACAAAGCTAGACTTGTCGAAAAAGGTTTTTGACAAAGTTCAAGGTGTTGAATACAATGAGATTTTCTCACTCGTATCGATGCTTAAAAGTCTGTCCGAATCATGTTAGCAATTGCCACATTTTATGAAATTTGGCAAATGGATGTCAAAACTACATTCCTTAATGGATTTATTAAAGAAGAGTTGTATATGATACAACCAGAAGGTTTTGTCAATCCTAAAGGTGCTAAAAAATGTGCAAGCTCCAGCGATCCATCTATGGACTAGTGCAAGCATCTCAGAGTTGGAATATACGCTTTGATAAGTTGATCAAAGCATATAGTTTTATACAGACTTGCGATGAAGCCTGTATTTACAAGAAAGTGAGTGGGAGCACTACAAGATTTCTGATAAGTATATGTGAATGACATATTGTTGATCGGAAATAATGTAGAATTATTCTGCAAAACATAAAGGAGTGTTTGAAAGGAGTTTTTTCAAAGAAAGACCTCGATAAAGCTACTTACATATTGAGCATCAAGATCTATTGAGATAGATCAAGACACTTGATAAGATTTTCAATGAGTACATACCTTGACAAGATTTTGAAGTAGTTCAAAATGGAACAGTCAAAGAAAGAGTTCTTGCCTGTGTTGCAAAGGTATGAAATTGAGTAAGACTCAAATCCCGACCACAGCAGAAAATAGAAAAGAGAATGAAAGTCATTCCCTATGCCTCAGTCATAGGTTCTATAAAGTATGCTATGCTATGTACTAGACCTATTGTATACCTTGTTCTGTATTTGGTAAGGGAATACAATAGTGATCTAGGAGTAGATCACTGGACATTGGTCAAGAATATCCTTAGTAAGGACTAAGGAAATATTTCTCGATTATGGAGGTGATAAAAGAGCCCGTCGTAAAGAGTTACATCGGTGCAAGCTTTTACACCAATCCAGATGACTCTAAGTCTCAATCTGGATACATATTGAAAGTGGGAGCAATTAGCTAGAGTAGTTCCGTGTAGAGCATTGTAGACATAGAATATTTGCAAAATACATACGGCTCTGAATGTGACAGACCCGTTGACTAAACTTCTCTCACGAGCAAAACATGATCACACCTTAGTACTCTTTGGGTGTTAATCACATAGCGATGTGAACTAGATTATTGACTCTAGTAAACCCTTTGGGTGTTGGTCACATGAAGATGTGAACTATGGGTGTTAATCATATACAGATATGAATACTGGTATTAAATCACATGGTGATGTGAACTAGATTATTGACTCTAGTGCAAGTGGGAGACTGAAGGAAATATGCCCTAGAGGCAATAATAAAGTTATTATTTATTTCCTTATTTCATGATAAACGTTTATTTTTCATGCTAGAATTGTATTAACCGGAAACATAATACATGTGTGAATACATAGACAAACATAGTGTCACTAGTATGCCTCTACTTGACTAGCTCATTAATCAAAGATGGTTATGTTTCCTAGCCATAGACATGTGTTGTCATTTGATTAACGAGATCACATCATTAGGAGAATGATGTGATTGACTTGACCCATTCCGTTAGCTTAGCACTTGATCGTTTAGTATGTTGTTATTGCTTTCTTCATGACTTATACATGTTCCTATGACTATGAGATTATGCAACTCCCGTTTATCGAAGGAACACTTTGTGTGCTACCAAACGTCACAACGTAACTGGGTGATTATAGAGGAGCTCTACAGGTGTCTCCGAAGGTAAATGTTGGGTTGGCGTATTTCGAGATTAGGATTTGTCACTCTGATTGTCAGAGAGGTATCTCTGGGCCCTCTCGGTAATGCACATCACTATAAGCCTTGCAAGCATTGTAACTAATGAGTTAGTTACGGAATGATGCATTACGTAACGAGTAAAGAGACTTGCCGGTAACGAGATTGAACTAGGTATTGGATACCGACAATCGAATCTCGGGCAAGTAGCATACCGATGACAAAGGGAACAACGTATGTTGTTATGCGGTTTGACCGATAAAGATCTTCATAGAATATGTGGGAGCCAATATGAGCATCCAGGTTCCGCTATTGGTTATTGACCGGAAACGTGTCTTGGTCATGTCTACATTGTTCTCGAACCCGTAGGGTCCGCACGCTTAAGGTTTCGATGACAGTTATATTATGAGTTTATGAGTTTTGATGTACCGAAGGAGTTCGGAGTCTCGGATGAGATCGGGGACATGACGAGGAGTCTCGAAATGGTGGAGACATAAAGATCCATATATTGGACGACTATATTCGGACTTCGGAAAGGTTCCGAGTGATTCGGGTATTTTTCGGAGTACCGGAGAGTTACGGAATTCGTCGGGGAGTATATGGGCCTTATTGGGCCATACGGGAATAGAGGAGAGAGGCCAAAAGGAAGGAGGCCTGCGCCCCCCCTCTGGTTCGAATTGGACAAGGGGCGCAGCCCCCCTTTCCTTCTTCCTCTCAGTAGGACTCCCCTTGGCGCGCCCCCTCCTAGGCCGGCCGCCCCCTCCCCCCTTGCTCCTTTATATACGGGGGCAGGGGGCACCTCTAGGCACAACAACAATTGATCCCTTGGATCTCTTAGCCGTGTGCGGTGCCCCCCTCCACCATAGTCCACCTCGATAATATTGTAGCGGTGCTTAGGCGAAGCCCTGCGATGGTAGAACATCAAGATCGTCACCATGCCGTCGTGCTGACGGAACTCTCCCTCGACACTCGGCTGGATCGGAGTTCGAGGGACGTCATCGAGATGAACGTGTGCTAGAACTCGGAGGTGCCGTAGTTTCGGTGCTTGATCGGTCGGGCCGTGAAGACGTACGACTACATCAACCACGTTGTTCTAACGCTTCCACTTTCGGTCTATGAGGGTACGTGGACACACTCTCCCCTCTCGTTGCTATGCATTACCATGATCTTGCGTGTGCGTAGGAAAATTTTGAAATTACTACGTTCCCCAACACCTACACCGCGAACTGTGACCAGAATAGCTTCTTCGTCACATGCCCCTCCTAGGCCCGGAAGAATTGTGCAGCGTCGGCGGCACTCTTTCGAAGATCCACAAAAGCGTCTGGAGAACTCCATAGTCGATTAAGCAAGGCATATCTGTGACCGTCAAACTTAGTCTGTAAAAGAAAGGGCTTACCAGACCCTATTTGTCTGGCCTGTCGGATCTCCTCGCGAGCCGCTCGGGATTCAGACCGTGCCTCTTTGGCCTCCTGAAGGGCCTCGTCAAGCTCGGCCACCTTGGCTTTATTCTCCTCCTCGAGAGACTTGCACTTTCGGGCGACCTCTTTGAGCTCTTGCTCTACTTCATATACCCTCTCCTCGAACTGGCGCCGGGTGGCCTGTTCAGCCTTCAAATCCGTAGCCGCTTTATCAGCGGCCGCATTGCTCACTCTTGCCTGCTCCTTGGCCCGGGCACATGCACCCCTGAGGGTCTCGACCTCAGCAGCGCCATCTGCAATTATGCACATAGCATCGCATGAGCTTCAACTTAGCGTTTGCACATTAATATAGGCATGAACGGGATAGTCGAAACATACCTTGTGCCTCCTCAAGCCGCTTGTTAACAAGGACAATGTCCTCATCGGCCAGCTTCAGTCTCCGCTTTAGTTCGGAAACCTCAGTGGCCTGGGCGGTTGCCGCTAACAGTGAAGCCTGTTTTTTCCAAATAGATAAGTACATTATTTCCTGCGGATTTCAATAGATCCTCTGTTCGCCCCTCTTCATGGGCCAAACAGAGTCTCAGGGGCTACTATCTATATACGAGCATCTTTTTTATATGGAAAACGGCTAAAGACATTACATCGCATACCTCAAAGCCTGTTAGCACTAAAAAAATACACTTACGTGATGATACGTGTTTGTCACAGTAGGTCACGTTTTCTGTCATGCATGTACGTCCATGAAAATTTTATGACAGAATCAAGATAGTCATACCTGTGCTGTCATAGAAGTGTTCCATGACATTACGAAAATTATCATCACGGAAGTGTCCACTTCCATGACGATAAATCACGCGTCATAGAAGTGCTTTCGTCAAAGGTGACCAACACGTGGCATCCACCGTAACTGGACGCCGTTAAGCTATCGGGTTCGGTTTTGGATCCGATAACCCGTTAACAGCCCGGATCAATGGGGATTTTCCACGTGTAAAATACTCATTGGCCGGAGGAAACACGTCTTTGCTTACCGTTGGGACAGATGCCATCCACTCATTGGACAGGAGGCGCCTATGATACGTCGACACATGGCACGGCCCAACAGAGGCCCATTCTGGTGAAAATGCCGGCCCAGCTAAAGGCCCACCATGTTTTTTCAGACACTAGTGGGCTAGCCCGTTAATAGCCTGCCATGTTTTCGGCCAAATTGTGGCCCATACCAGATCAGGCCCATTCACAACCTGCCATGTTTTGGGCCAAATTACGGCCCATATCGAACCAGGCCCGTTAACAGGCCACTGTTCTTTTGGGCCCATTCTAAGACAGGTTTGTATTTCAGCCTGTTAAATGCCCGTTTACCAGTTCGGCCCGATAATCGTTTTGGCCTGTTAGCGGCATGTGGTGCATCTGGGACATTGTCGGCCCGGTTTAACTTTAGGCCATTTAACGGTCCATGCAGACACTGGGCTATTTCTTGTCCGAAGTAACTTTAGGCCTCTTAACGGCCCGTAGTCTTCGTGGATAAATTTCAGCCCAACTGGCCTACTGGCCTATTAATGGCCCGTGTAACAGTTGGGCTTAATTACAGCCCGCGTTGAATACGGCCTGCTTACAACCCATCTGATAATGGCCCGTGACACTTATAGGCCTATGGCCCGCGTAAATACTAGCCTGCGTAAAGCCCATAATTTTATTGGGCCAAACGGGCCCGAAATATATTTTGGCCTGTTAACTGCTTGTCCTATTTGGGCCAAACATGGGCCTTAGGCAGTTTCGGCCTGTTTGGCCCGTGAATTTTTCGGCTCAACGCTAGCCCAATCTAGGTTTTAGCCTATTAAAAGCCCATTGTATTCTCTGGCCCAGCTGGCCAGAACTTTACTCGGCCTGTTAAAGGCGGGAAACAACCATAAGGTTTAGACTTGCTAATGGCCCAAGATGATTATAGGCCCATGTTTTGGCCCATATGAGTAACGGGCCGCCCTGAAGACTGACAACACTGAGATCTATTGAACCTTCCGGCCTAAATTACAGCATACCGACCAAGAATAAACCTAGACTATACAACAAATAAATTACAGCATATTACACCCCCTCGGCATCAAAGTTTGCCGCCAGTGATAATAAAGGGCAACCAGACAGCAGATTACATAAACTGGGCAGGTCGCCACCAGTGGAAGTTAACAAGCGGAGAAAATAATAGACAGAACTGACAACACTTCAACACAGTTCAAGAAAGGTTAGCCCGACCCAGCAGCTGCAGCGCAAGCAACTTAGCAACCTGATGAGACTGCGCTACTTTGGCGCTCATATCCACCAACTTAAGCTGCATAGGATCAATAAACGTCCTGTACTTACGGTTAATCTTGCAAAGAGATTGGAGTTCCAGTCGGATTTGAGAGGAAGCATGTATTTCTGCTTGAATTTCAGACTGAAGAAGTCGAACAGATTCAGGCGGCGACTTCATCGAGCTTGTGTCACTGAGTAAGTTTGACACTACATCAAGATGTGACTTCGTGGTTGTATCCCTACCCTCAATATGTTTTGCCTTCTCCTCTGGAATATGTGTTAGAGGGACAAACAATGGGTTCGTCTTACTATCATTGTGGCAATTCTTCCTAGCAGTAGTGTTGTCACCCTGAAAGAGAAACAAGTATGTAGATAACAGGTTTTGCACGTATAAGCATCAGCGGTGTCAATTCATCTCATTTCTATGTCAGAAATAAAGAGACATGGTTTAAAATAGCATTAACATAATAGGTATTGTTCATAGTTAAGACGACAGGAAATGGCATTGTGCAGGAGCGGCTAGCTTCACCAGACCACTGGATTACATATCAAGAACACAAGCATAGATGTAGTTCTAAACAACGTATAAGCATGAATGGTGAGTGTACTATCAATTTATACCATTTCAGATTGGTAAATAAAGAGACACGATTTAAATAACATTAATATAATATGGCATTGTTCATAGTTGAGACATAGCAGAATATGACATTGTGCTGTTGTTGGTAGTCTCACCACACCACTTGATTACGGATCAAGAACACAAGCATACACATAGTGCTAAAGAAGATAACTTGCTATGTTTAGTTTAATTTACATGGTACGAATAAGTAACTAGATTGTACAACTAAAGACTGAAATTGAGAACAACAAACTTATGTTTATGTACTTCTACTTTATAAAGTTCAAACAAGCAATTTGATGCAGACGACAAAAATAAACAGCATGTGCACTCATAGCTATCCAAATATAAACAACAAAGTTTGAAGGCTCGAGGAGAACAAACTTACATTAGTAGTGAAGAGAGGCTCTATAAAGGCCTTTTCCATATTGATGGGGGGGGGGGGCAATTCAAGAAGTTTACCTCACACTCTTCTTCAAGAGTATTGCCTTTATTCTACATTTTGTTAAGAGTAAATATAGATGTGAAAATTTAGGAACAAATGGCGATTATTTAACTTAAGATGCAGAGTACAAATGTAAATACATCATATAGGCAGAAGGCACTGACAAGAGCAATGCAGAGCTAAACTTCTTCAGTAACGTTGGTTTTATTCGATATTTTGGCAAGAGTAAATGTAGATCTGATGTGTAGAAAAATGGAGGACAAGGGAAAATAAGCTGCAAAGTGTACATGAAGAACTAGCTGACAAATATAAGGACAATAGATACTTACAAGAACAATGCAGAACTAAATTTCTTCATAGGCATTGGGTTTATTCTACATTAATTTAAGCATTAATATAGATGTGATAATTTGGAGCAAATAGTGGATAAGCAAGCTATAATGCACAATGATGTCATATAATCCACCAGGTATGAACGTAAGGACATCGATAGGACAATAGGTACTCACAAGAGCAAAGCAGCAACTAGCATAGTTGCGATATCCTAGGTTTTGTGTCACTGGTTCTATCGCCAATATACGTTGGGTGCTATGTGATTTCTCCGGTAGCACCACCTTTTTCAAGAACTTTGCTTGTACTCCTTCAGGTTCTGCAATCACCCTCTTCCTTTTGGATGTCTAAAACACAAGAACAACATTTGAATGAAAAAACATGGTATGACGACAAATGGAATAGGTGTTGATAATGGATGGGCATGGCATCTTCACATGTATCATGAGTAAAGTAAGAAGATGGTGGTGCAACAAAGCAAAAGAAATGCAAGACACCTTATGCAAGATATGTGCAACCAATAAAACCTTGCCAAATTAGAACAAGCACCTTATTGGGTGAACAGGATAGGCCATCTGCCTTTGACTCCTTGAGCTCAGAATAGTCATTTGGATCATATTCTGAATACGAATCTATAGGCCGGGAGCATGTGGGTTTCATTGTATCCATAATGGACCTCAATCCCTTGATGCCAAGTTTGTTACCCATTGAACTGTTCTGCAATATTCTTCTGATGTGCGCATTCTTATATTCATTGTGATTACATACAATATCTGTGAAGCATAAAAAAATAGTAGTGAGATTATCTTTGTAATGCAGAGGATATTGTAATATAATAGAGGCTCCCTGTAAACCCTCGTGTGCTATCACTGGATTCTGATGAGAGAGCCCATGTGTGCTATAATACGGTGAGTAGATTAATATAATCTGGCACAACTACACAAAAAAGTAGGCTCCCTGTTGGGGGCCCCAAATGTTGGGATGGTAGATGATAGGTTCATAATATACCGTATAGAAAGTTTATTGCCAAACCATGATAACGAGAGCGCAGAGCCAGTAGGCAGATCATAGTGTAGATAATAGGGGTACACCATAACCACCATAGATAAATAGGGAAAGCAAAACTGGCTGGAAAACATAGTGTTTTGCTGCTACTAATATGCAGCCTATCGATCACCTACAGGCCAGCTCTATTCATCTGAAGGCGCACATCTGTTACTATTAGTTTAGCCTATCAAAGACCGCGCGGCTCCCACCATTTTCCGGGGTATTATGGCAGACCAACTCAAAGTGCGGAATCATTTAGCAGAACCGGCCCAATAGAGGTGTCGACTGTTGATGTCCTTGCTCCCCTTCCTGACAAGGAACATACTGTGCTTCCCATACAGAACACCGCACGGGCCGCCGGCCGAACCACCAGCCCCCATCGCCTGTGTTCCTCCGCCACCACCACCCCCACCCCCGCCCCTAACCGTGCCGAGTTTTCTTCGTTTGGCGAGGCCCCACCACCGCCCCCACAACCACCGTCCCCACCCGAGCCCCTTCCTTCGCACCGGCGAACTCCGGCGAGCTCTCAAAAATCAACTGACCCAATTTTGAAATTTAGTCTACTGTCATTTAACTAGTGTGGAATATAAAAGGGGAAAACCATAAGCATTGTGAGTATAGTGTTGAGCATGCCATGGTGGATCTGAAGGTGCAAACCAGACAAAGGCAACTTCGCAACCAATGTTTGCTTTCAACTAACAAGTAAGTGATGGACAAGAAATCAAAGTAAAGCAGTGGCGATCTATTTTCTTGCTGTGATAAATAAGTTGAGCGGATACGAAAGAGTACTGCCTCTGGTGTGGCGCCGTGTATGCATCTGCTGAGAATTTGACGGTGATGTGGTAGCGATGGCTGTCAGCAGCGTGGAAGCAGATCTAGGAGGGTAAACGGTGGCGGCAGGGTGCGGTGGACGAGTCGGTCGTAGGAGCGGCGCCGGCAAGGTGGACGACGGCGGGGATGAAGCGAGAGGACGGGGTGCAAGGATCCCGGTCCGAAGCTGTGGATGAGAGAGGTCGATCTCTTGTAATGGCCGACGGCGTCGGGGTATCAGCTTCGGCATGGTGGAGGAGGACGGCGGTGGATGGGGTGGCGGACGGAGGAGGCTAGGGTGGAGAGGGTGTTTTGGAGCCCACGGAGTACGAATGGGGAAATGGAGGGAGAGAGGAAGGGGGGAACCATGTCTTCAGGGCACGCTTGTCTCAAATGCGAGGAAATTCACAAACTTAGCCCCCGTTTAAAGTTTCCTACATCACAGTAATATTAGTCGGTTGGGGATAGGACAGTAATCTTGCATACACCGAATATTTGCCGACGAGAGTTTGTTTTTGGCGCCCACCGTGTATAAATCAGGGAGGGATTTGATTTCGGCCGAGGAGACACTGTTTTTGGCGCCCACTGTGTATGAATCCGGGTGAGAGGTGGTTATGTCACATTTGAGTGAAATTACAAACCTACCCCTATCGAAACCTATAGAAATCGAGCCGATAGGCTTTGCATGGCAGGGATAGGCAGTAATTTCCATCTCGCAGATTTTGGTTTTGGGCGGTTACTGCGACTTTCCCCGCTTCATTCAAATTTTTGCAGAGCAAGAGTGCACGTTTACCGTGCCAACTCAATTCGAATCCAGTTCGTATTCTATTTTTGTTCAGGCAGGATCCATTTTCGATTGGAATAAATTTCTATATACATCATTTTTTATATATACTTTCAAAAGCACAACACCCTTTATACATAAATATGGTTTACAAATGGCATGATCTCAGATTCGTAAGGCTGTATCCATCTTAATTTGGATTTTCAAATATTGAAACCACTTTATGTTGAAATCCAATGTATGCATTCCTCGCTAATTGTCTCCAATTAATGTGTGTTTCATGCGGGTTTTTATTTTTTTACTTATCAAACATGTATAATGTGTTTCACACAGATAACATATAGTGTAATCCCGTTTAGACATTAATTGCATATAAACCATGCATTGTCTCTAATTAAAGAATCTATGGACCACTAATATTGATAAACTATATAACATTACACGTGTCCCCAAATTCAAATGAATATGCATGTTTGATACACAATTTGCATTATGATATTATCAATGTCGTGATCTCCAGTTTAAATAATTGAATCCCGTTTAATCCAGATATTTGTCTTATATAGCTATCACTCATGCTTATATAGGAGTATCTCTCTAGACCTATACACGTTCATCGTCTCTCGGGTATCTCTCGTGCTACCTGTATGTTGACAGTGATCTTTTATCTTCATAACACACTGACGGTACTCTCTCCCTCGAACTCCATCACTCTATCTCTCTCTAAGTATATCTCGCTCCCTGCTATGTGTCTCTAACTATGGTTCTCCATGTGAAATCTCTTTTTCTCACACAAACACAAACTTCGTCTCCCGGGGTCTCATTTCTCTCTACTATTCCCCTGTGTTCCACTCGCACACACCCTCTCACACAGAGATGTCTTTCGCTCCTTAGGTATGAGAAGCTATGACTCTTCCTCTTAAATATCTCTTTCTCACACACAAACACAAACTCTGTCTCCCAGGGTCTCATATCTCTCCACCATTGTCTTGTATGTCTCTCACACACACTATCTCTCCCTAGAGATATCTTGTGTTCCCTCATATGTCTCTCTAGATATCACTCTCATTGTGAAATATCTTTCTCTCTCGCAGACACAAAACTCCGTCTCTTGGGATCTCATTTCTCCCTGATATTTGTTTGTATGTGAGTCACATGCACCCTCTCTCTATCTCTCTCGCAACCACACACATAACTCAGCCTTTTGATCCACTCAACTCCTATCTCTAACACACACTAGCTAGCATCTTTATCTTTCTATTTATCTGTTTCTCCATCAACCTTCTTTCTCGCCTCGCCCTCACTCTTGCTTCCTATCACGCGCACTATGTATGTTTCTCTCTACATGCAGTCAAGTGCCCTCTTTTTATCTTTCTCTCACACACACATAACTTCACCCTCTGAACCACCCGACGGTCATCTCCAACACTCAAACTAGCCGATGTCCCTCTAGCTAGCATTTCCATCTCTGTATCTATCTGTAGTTTCTCCGTCAACATTTCTTTCTCGCACACACTCTTGCTTCCTATCATCCACACTATATATGTCCCTCCGTACATGCATTTATAGGTTGATCTCTTTTGCACAATCGCTGTGTCTCACTCCCTCTGCTCGCCATAGATGCATGCTCCAGCCCACGCCACTATCTCTTAATGACAAAAACACATGCTCAATTGTCGGGCCTTCTTCCCTGCACTCTCACATGCATGCATATTGTCATACCGATCCGTCTCTCCCATGTCGTTGATCTTATGACTTATGTCTTCTTTTTTTATCTCGATCATGCACGCGCACACACACGCACATCCCACGTATACATGTATACCTCTCGCACATGCACGTTCAAGGTCTCTATGTCTCCATACGTAGTTAATTACCCTCAACCCTAACGCCACATCGAATCATTCTCTTCTTGTATGCACATAACTCCCGTCTGGATGGGTAAAACACACACTCACACTTAACAATCTCCTTCTAGCTCCCCCCCTCTCACTCTTCCCCTATATCTTCGAAACTAATAAGACCATCCCTTCGTTTAATTCCCGCCTACATGCACCATCAATATATAGTAGTCTTCCTCGGTGTCTCTTGAAGAAACATGTTCTCTCGATGTCGACTCCTCTCACGCGCACACACCTTCTCTTCCCTCTCTACGGGCCTTTTCTCTCTCGCACCCCATCATTGGTGGCCTCTGCCATACACATCACCTCTTTATGATGAAGCCACACACACTTAAATTACATCCGCCACCGAGGACCCCGCGTCACACACACACACACATGCACCCCCACCCCCCTCCCACACACACACACGCACGCACCCACCCACCCACCCCCACACACACTAAGACTCCATCACACACACACACCCCACACACGCACACACTAAGACTCCATCTCACACACACATGCTCTAGGTGGAGCATTTGTTCCTACCACCCTTCATCCAACCTTACCCGTATGATAAACAACCACTTTAATTTACTTGTATAACATGGAAAAATTCCAATTTACTTTAGTAGTTAGCAAACTTATCATCTCTACTCTTATAAAAAACCTAGTTGGTGATGATGGTGTGCCTGCCATCTTGTAATATAGACCGTTCGATCTATATCTGACGGATAGAAAGCAAACTATGATAATTTTACAAAAGATACATGCACCTCTCTCCACATCCTTATCTCCCACAACCTCATTGATGAGAAATTAAAAAAGGAAGTCTCTGGAACAATCTAGCATGGTGGCCGTTGCCGCCTGCCGACGTCGTCCATCCCCATGCCTCCGCCCAGTTCGACCACCAGTCACCACCACGCTCCACTCCTCCTCACCTTATCTCTCATCTTTCATTTTTTCGATGAAATTCTCGAGATACTGGTTTTTCGATAAAGTTCTCAAGATATTATTAGTTTTTACACATGGGATTACTCCTGCATGGGTCAATCACAATATGTGTTTTGTAAAAAAATGCATATCGATGTTCCGTGCAATGCACGAGCATCTTGCTTGTAATTATATAACACAAATCACGAGCAGGAAGTGACATTTTTTTACACAACCACATTAACATGGCCAAGTAAATCACTAGCTAAAGTGTAATACCACTATACTTATATCCCGATGCAAAAGGTTGAGTACATGTCCGAAAACTAGAGTCGTACACATGCACTATGTCTCTCAGAATCTCTCTCACACACACACTAGTTACGTGATGCCCACTTAAGCAGACACATATGTTACAATTTGTGCACCCGCGGGTACATGTGATGGTGCGCATTTATTTAAGCCGGACGGCGAACCCAAATAGTAGTTGCATTCATTCCCCTCCTGCCGCCTCTTCTCTGGTCGCCGTCGCTCGGTAGCCATGGCCCGGCCAAAGGTAACGACATACACCATACTCCCGCCGGAGCAGCGCTTTAATCTGGAAATTTTAGTTGTCATGCATGCATCTTTTTGTGCTAGCACTCCTATATAAGGGTTGACCGGTCGCTTCCCGCGGACGTGCGCGGGCGGTGGAAGAGGAAGGAGAAGGGATGCGAGTGCAATAATTGAGTAGTTTTGCAAACTACCAGTACTACACCTGAAATGGTTCAAAACCAATACTCCCTTGCCAGCGCGCGCTTCCCGCATGAAACGGTCAGCGTCGCCCTGGAGCGTCAGTGCCGCATTAATTCTTGGCTAGAGCGGAGGCGACCTCTCACTGGCACCAGCTTTGAAGCAGCGCGACGACCGAGAGAGCGCCGCTTCCCGGTGCACGCGACTGCTCCACGTCGAGGCTGGCCATAGTTTGGATGAGTCTCCATCATGGGGAGCCACACTAACTACGATGATATGGATCGTTCCATCTATGAAGAACACGAGGGACTGGAACTACGAGACGTACATGTACCCAGGAGTGGACGTACGAACCTGAGTAATGTAGCACAGTAACTGAAGTAGAAAGGCACAAATAGTATGAACATGCGTGGCATATAGGCATTTATCTCTTACTACGTACCACTAAATGTTGTACGTGCAATGCACGGTGATGTTATGGAGTACATGCCTAAGTACTCTACTACTACTATAGTAATTGGAGGCACACATTAGGTTTTATATTTGTTTATGTGTATGCCCCGAGACCTTCCAACTAGACGTGTCTTTCTCTCTGGGTCGCACTTTGTATCGTTCATACCACTAGTACTACTACATGTGGTCTCCGACCCAGAAGTGGAGACGCTCTACCACATTTTTCATGTCCCACTCCTTTTGCTAACGTGTGGGACATCCAGCACGTGTCGTGTTTGGAACTCCTTCGTCGTAAGAGTTGAAACACTAGCATTCATCAGAAATAAAAAAAATATAAATCAGCAGTGATACTATACCACGCGGTTTCCTTGCCCCTCGCTATCGGAAAGAATACTTCCATTCGCCAACATATGGGACGTCGACCATCCTGGCCCACTTGCCATGCACGCAGAACTCCAAGGGAGAGTCACCCCGGTCGTCGCGCCGCAGTAATATTGACTAATGAGCCGTCAAATCACAGGCCCAACCTTTCCCACTGTGAAGTTGCTCGGACGAAGGAACCATCATGACTTCGTTGAATTCCGCTTCTTGAAGAAAACTACGGTACCAGCAGTACTGCTAGCTACAGTAGTTACTCCAGCAGAGGCCTCCTTCCGTTCATAGGATAGGAATTTTATAGGAATATGAAAAACATAGGAAGTGAGATGACATGCATCTCAATTCCTATAGAGAAAGAGATGCCATTTGATGAATAGGATAGGAATTTTTCCATTGAGTCTAGGCTAATGTACTGGTAATTTGCTCTAAAAACTACAGTAGTAAATAGTAGTATTGGTACATGCTCGTACTCAGACACAGACACACACACTAACTACTAGTACTACTACTTCTCACATGCTGGCCATATGCCGTCGTTCTCCTTCCGTGCTTGGATCTCCGTCGACCTCTCCGCAGTAGCGTGTGCGTCCTCTTCTTTCTTGCGGCGGCGGGCCTCTCTTTCCTTTAGTGTTTTCTGACTTCTCTGCTCCCTCTGTGCGGCTTTGTCCGCCTCTTGCTCTACTGTGCATTCGGCCTCGGCAGCTTCAAATTCCGCCCACATAGGTGTGAGGTCGCGAGCAGCGATGAACTCGGCACGGTGGAATGCCATCGCTTCCCTACCATTTTGTCTGCGATCGTGGGCGGCGAGGAACTCGGTGCGGCGGGATGCCATCGCTTCCTTACCGGTTAGTGTGCGGCGCGGTGGCATGAACGACGCTTGGTGAGAGCTCTGGGGTGGAGTGGTCGGACAACCATATAGTGCATTGGTTTGTCAAGAGCTCAAGGACAGAAGACGAAGGAAATTTGTATTCCCCTTCAATCCTGGTCATTTATTACTGAGTAAAATGCATTGGCGGTCATCGAACTTGTCTTGATAGCTCACTTTGATCATTATATTATATGTGATGCACACATTAGCGCACACCATCCATAGAGGCAAGTAGCATGTACGCGTGCAGACACTCACGCTCACGCAGTCAAACCATGCTAATGCATGCACATCGCCCTCTCAATCAAAGTCCTGCTCATGGTGCAACACAAACGGCGAGCCCATCACCTGCGCGCCCCGGCGGTGCCTAACATTACTGTTTAGACATTTGATGGAGGCCTCCACGAACGCTGAGCATGTATTCACCTGGCTCAACACTAACGATCATACTCGGGACTCGGCGCCTTGCTCATGTATATCGTCCATCACAACGACAATATATAAAACAGTCTAGCTAGAGAGGGTACTATGGTATGGAGTATGTACTATCGTGAGTGACCGATCATAGTGCCACTGCACATGAGTGTGTATCTAATCGATTCTTCCATTATTCGTAAGTTATGCATGGTTGTGTGGTGTCTAATGGTGGTCGTTGAAGGCTAGCTGGCGACAAGACCGGTTGCATGGACGCCTGGTTGTCAATACGTGCCGCATACGCTTCAAAGGCTCGTCATGCATGAGTTCACATTTTACCACCACGCCAGCGTCTGACCGCCCTGGCCTACCGAAACCCCTTCCATCACTAGCGCGCGGTTCCCGCCTGAAACGGTCACCGTCTCTCCAGAACGTCAATGCTGCATTCACCGGACTTAACTGCAGGTGCAGTTGGTGTGTCACTGACATGTGGGCCAGATGCCCGTTGGGCCCACATGTCAGTGACCCAACGCACCCGCAGTTAAGTCGCTAAAGCAGCGTCCACATTCACGCCCGATGAACCTACTCCGATGCTAGCCATCCATCCGTCTGCCGCGGCTCATTGCCATTCGCCCGCTATATTAACTTGAGCCCCAACTCCCAGCCATAGCCAAAGACCCACACTCAATCTCCTCTGGTCCCTTCCTTCTGTCGGCACCACTCCAACCATGGCCTCCTGGCGCTCCAAAGCTCTCTTGGACGTACTGTCGCAGGAGCAGACGAAGGACATCGGTGGCTCCGCTCCGGCGCGCTCCAAAGCTCTCTTGGATGTACTGTCACAGGAGCAGACGAAGGAGATCGCCGGCTCCCCCCGGCGGCCCTCCGCCGCCACTACCACGAAACCGGCACGCGTGCTCGGGCGCAGCCGGTAGCAAGGAAGAGTAGTACACGGTAGGTCGCCGCCGCTCTGGTCCTAGGAAGGCCACCGCTCCTCCAATCAGTCGACGCCAAGCTTGGTGGGATAAACATAGGCGGACGATTAGCCGCTTGACGGCGACATGGAGGCGGAAATCTTCAGAACCTTGTGCTCCGGAGGAGGAGGTTATCGAGGCGGATGAGGGGGAGGCAAAGGCAATGGCCGGCTTTCTCGGGTTCATGGCCGGACATGGTGGTCGGGCACCGGCGATCGTTTAGATTAGGTTTAAAGTAGGTTTTAGTATGGTTTGTGCGAAATGTGTAATGAATTTTGTCCAGTTTGTAGGAAAAGTTTTCGAAATGTAATGAATTTCATCTGGTTAATTATTTGCTTTGTTTGCACGAATTTCGTCCGGTTAGTTCATATAGTTGTCGAAAGGTATGCAGGCAGCATTGGATGGCATCCATCAGTGTCCTCGGACAGATGCCAGTGTAAATTTGGCAGGGAACAGTTATCCCTCGATCAAAATCAGATCCGCCATGTTTCGCACTCCTCCCACATAAGAGTGTAAACTCTTGCTTACATAAAAATGAAGCAAGTGGATGGCACTATAGCACGTCATATCACTCAAACTAGCCCGCCTAACGCGCGGGAAAGCACCACCCTCGTCATTTTGTTCCGGATTTCTATCGATCAATCGCACGAAAATGTTACGCTTTGCAAGTTGAAAAGAAAAGGCGGCACACTTATGACTCGTACACGTCGCACCCCCGACAGTCCGACTCGCATGCCGCTCACCAGAAGGGACACGCGTTGTCTTGCAATTTCACTGACATGTGGGACTGCAATTGAATAAACCGTCGATAGCCGAAATCTAATTGCTCGGTGGGCGTCGGCTGAGAAGAGAGAGACGGGGGAGGGACAAGAGATCGCCCGTCCGCCGCACATGGACTCCAAGAAATATATGGTGATAATGTGAGGTGGGCCACGCGGGAGTACGGACCGCTTCCAAGCCCGCTTGTGACCACCCTGGCCCACCAGAACCCCCCACCTCCCTGCGTGTGCTCCCCCCCTCAGACGCCAGCTGCCCGCATTCATAGCAAGTAGTACCAGTAAAATACTGCCCTATGAGCCCGCTTATGTGGTGGAAAGAGAGGCATTGACAAAGTCAAGGAGTCGGCTCTGCAAGAGCCCGTCTCTACACGTGCTCGTAGGTATAAAAAAACTAATTCTAAAAAAAAGAGGCATAAAAAACAATTGTGTCTAAAAAAAGAAAGGTAAAAAACATTTGAGAGGAAATCGATAGAGAGGAAGTGAGAAAAAGTTGTAACCTTTAGAGCCAACCTTATAGTCAACACTATGGTAGTATTACATGAGGAAGGAGGGAGTGGTGCACATGCCAAGTTCACTGGGCTGCCGTGTTTCACACTCCTCTGTCGTAACAGTGGAGATAGTAGCTTTCATAAAAAAATAAACAATGAATACTCGTTGCTCGTCCTCTATATCGAAAAGAATACTTTCCAATTCGCCGACATGTGGAACGTCGACCATCCTGATCCACCTGCCATGCAAAAAATTATCCTGGTCCACCCCGATCATAGCGCAGGCCTAACCTTTCCCACTGTAAGTTGGTCGGACGAAGGAATCATCATGACTTCGTTGAATTCCGCTTCTTCAAGAAAACTTACTGTACCCGCAATACTGCTACCACACGCGACACTAGACAATACTGCTAAGCCTACAATTTTAGGAGCTTGGGCTATTGGCCGATCGATGACGGATAAGTATAAGCGTACCATGAGCTCATCAGCC
The DNA here is from genome assembly GCF_002162155.2 of Triticum dicoccoides. Lineage (NCBI taxonomy): Eukaryota > Viridiplantae > Streptophyta > Magnoliopsida > Poales > Poaceae > Triticum > Triticum dicoccoides. The sequence continues at coordinate 170,937,982 of NC_041391.1, read as the reverse complement.
CCAACGTTTCTCTTCGGTGAGTGTTTTGCAAACTATAGCTGGCACATTAGCTAGCCTACTAACACCAAGAATCATCAAACAAGCCCTGCTGATATGATAAACAGTTCAAACTTACATCTAAGCATGCCATATATTACATCAAAAGCTGGTGAGGATACATCTGTTTCCATAACTCGGAGAGGGTGCATGATTCACTATCAAACAAAAGTAGCAAGTACATCCCACACAAGACAGTGCACTAGCCCTAGATGGTTTGATAACACACATCGTTCTAGTAATTAAACACAGGGCAACGCAAACTACCCTGAAGGATTAGTGCGACCAACTATTTCTTGTCATCGATCTCTCCGGCAATGACCACAACACGGACAACGGCATGGGAATCGATCTCTGGGGCAAAGTCCATAGGACTGACCACGACATCGGAATCAATCTTTGGGGCGATGTCCACAGGATGGACAGCGGCATCGAAATCGATCTCCGGGGCAATGTCAACAGGACGGACCGCGACATCAAAAACGATCTCTGAGGCATTGTCCACAGGACGGGCCGCGACATCGGAATCTTCAAGGACGTCCATCGGCACCTGCACAACCCTAACATATTAGCAAGCACATTGCAAATAATCAAAAACCACAACTATGGTAAGCCATTATTTTTTAACTTGTGCAGCTCGCCGGGGGATCCCATCCCTCCGGGGCCATCTCCTCGTCCTCAATGGGGGCCATCACCTTGCTAGGGGAATACTACTTCTCAACGACGACTATCTCCTCAAACTCGGCCTTGAGCCTCGCATAGGTGGCCATTAGAGTTTCTGGGGTAGGCACGGTGGGGCCCTTGCTGTTCTTCCAACTTTCTTTGAGGAGTTCGTCCGCCAACGTCGTCAACTCTTTGGCCAGTGCTTGTTTCTTGGAGTTCTTCGTCTCCATGGGTTGGCCCGCCAACATGGTCAACTCGTTGGTCGGTGCTCGCTTCCTGGAGATCATTGTCTCCAGTGGGTTGTCCGCTGGCAACTCTTTGCCTAGCGCTCCAGGATCCATCAATGAACTGATAAACAAAAAGCAATCAAAAGAAAACCACAATGGCAATGAAAACGGGAAAAGAATAGGCTGTGAGAATCAGTCGGTGCTTCGCAAAAAGAAGATTCTTGGAATGAAAATATAGCAGCATCACTGATTCGCCCACCTTTCCTTTGTCAGTACAGAAGAAAAATGGCAGATGTGAGTAGCCTGGAGTGAGGTTTTCTTCAAGAAAGGGGAGAAAGGGCTTCAATGAGCGTTCCAGTGAAATGATCGTTGCTTCATCTAGTCCAACTTCGAGGCCACTTTACCACTGCTGGTAAAGGTGTGGGTTTTGTGATATGACAGGTTATGATGGCCACACCGAGATGACCGGTGAGTCTCGACTGTAGCACCTCGCTGTGATTTGGTGGATGGCACGTGGGCCCGGATGCTTTGATGTCCCACATGTAGATAGAGTGGCTAGTCATATAGGAGTGCTCAATATTGTGAACCGCGACCAAGGCGGAGAGGAAAACGAGAGAACTACGTAATTAATGCATGAGTTTAATTAGGGTAGTTTTGTAAAGTACGAGATACATTCCTCCAATCACAAAATGCCTTGGTTGATGACATTTGAGATTTGAGCCAGTACTGCACGCGGTGTAGTTTAGTCACTTGTTGAAATCTCTAGAAAGGCAAATACTCCTTTCCGGTTTACAGGGCTATACTAGCAAGTACTGGTACTACAATAGTGGGCTCAAATAGCAATTTTGTCTCATTCAAGAGCCTGGCTATATGCGTGCTCCAAGGCTCCACACCATGCCCCACCCCTACACAAAGACTGCCACGCGAGCGTTTGCAACTGCCACGTTCGGGTTGTGCTTGGCTCTTTGCCTCTTCAAGAAGATGAACAATGATGTTACTACTACTTCTATAGTATCGAATCCACTGCTGCATGTCTGTCCACTGTGTGCGAGAGGGATAGCCACCGCGCGCATGGGCGAGGGAGAAGGCGTGTAGTAGTAAAATCAAGCTTCTCCTCGTTGTACGAGTTGACGCGACACATCATAGCACTGGCCCCACATGGTTGCCTCTAAACTTGGCTGAAAGACCCGCAGTGTACAATACTCCATTTGCAAATTAAAATATATATTCCTGTCTTGACCAGATGAGCGTGCAAACTAGAATCACCAGGATGACAGGTAGGGCCAGAAGATTATTTTAATAAAAAAGCATGGAGGCGACCCCAACGATTTTAAGCTTGCAGGCACGGTACACATTATCCTAGACTACTCTACACATGAAACTGCCACACGAGCGTCCGAGCTGCGCTTGGCTCTTCGCCTCTTCGGGAAGTCGAATAGTGGAGGAGTACTATAGTATGCTTCTGGTCTGACACCAATTGAACTGCTGCATGTCCACTGCGTGCGGGAGGGAGAGCGTGTAGCAAATGAAAGCTTCTCCTAGTCCTGCCAGCCACCACGCTCATGGGCGAGGGAGGGACGCAGCTTCATTGACTTACTGCTCCTGCCTTTGTGTCTATTACAGGTGGGCCCAACAGGTGGGTGGCCCACCTATCATGCAGCCAAAGGCAGGTGTGGTTAAGGCAAGAGGGCGTTGTAGTAATCAAACTTCTCGGTCTTGTACGAGTTGATGCGACACATCAAAGCACTGCACTCGATATATTTCAATAATTTGCATTTACCGATGCATTAGTTACTCCCTCCGTTCCTAAATATAAGTCTTTTTAGACATTTCAAATGGACTACAACATACAGATGTATGTAGACATATTTTAGAGTGTAGATTCACTCATTTTGCTTCGTATGTAGTCACTTGTTGCAATCTCTAAAAAGACTAATATTTGGAAATGGAGGGAGTACAACGCATGCATGCATGCGGTAACTTTCCTTTTGATACTTGCATGTGTTGATTTGATGCACCTTGCCAAATTTTGACTATAAATTTAACTAACCAAATGTTCATGCATGTCACACAAAAATTAGGGGGCTGTTTGGATTGTCACTATGTTTGTCTTATGTTGCCACATTATTTTTGCCACACTTTCCACACTTGCCTAACTTGAGTTTCTCAAATTGTTAGACACACTTTGGCTTTCCTAAGGGAATCTTGCCACACTTTTTGTCTCTATGACATGCGGGGTTCACTGCTAATAAAAAATTTCTTGTCTTAGGTGTGGCTAGAACCAACCACCCACCTAACTTGGTCAAATTTGCCTAAGGTGAGGTGTGGCAAAGTGTGGCAATATGTGGCTGGACACCAAAAAGCCCCTACATCATTGAAAACTATGTTAAAATACGAATCAAATGATATAATTTTTGTTAACATGCACTAACATTTTGTCAGTTAAATCTTTGGTCAAAATTTGGCACCAATTACAAAGGGGCCCAATAAATATTGTACTCTCACGTTTTGTTTTGAGGATACCCCCACATACTCCCTCCGTTCCCAAATATAAGTCTTTTTAGAGATTCTAACAAGTGACTACAGATATGTCTCCAACGTATCTATAATCTTTATCTACTGTTTTGGACTATATTGGGCCTTATTTTCCACTTTTATATTATTTTTGGGACTAACCTATTAACCCGAGGCCCAGCCCAGAATTGCTGTTTTTTGCCTATTTCAGTATTTCGAAGAAACGGAATATCAAACGGAGTCCAAACGGAATGAAACCTTCGGGAACGTGATTTTCTCACCGAACATGATCTAGGAGACTTGGACTCTACTCCAAGAAGCTTCCGAGGAGGTCACGTGGGTGGAGGGCGCGCCCCCCTGGGCGCGCCCCCCTACCTCGTGGGCCCCTCGGAGCTCCACCGACGTACTCCTTCCTCCTATATATACCTACGTATCCCCGTATGATCAAAGGGGGAGCCAAAAACCTAATTCCACCGCCGCAACCTTCTGTATCCACGAGATCCCATCTTGGGGCCTGTTCCGGAGCTCCGCCGGAGAGGGCATCCACCACGGAGGGCTTCTACATCAACACCATAGCCCCTCCGATGAAGTGTGAGTAGTTTACTTCAGACCTTCGGGTCCATAGCTAGTAGCTAGATGGCTTCTTCTCTCTTTTTGGATCTTAATACAATGTTCTCCCCCTCTCTCGTGGAGATCTATTCGATGTAATCTTCTTTTTGCGGTGTGTTTGTTGAGACCGATGAATTGTGGTTTTATGATCCAACTTATCTATGGAAAATATTTGATTCTTCTCTGAATTCTTTTATGTATGATTGAGTTATCTTTGCAAGTCTCTTTGAATTATCCGTTTGGTTTGGCCAACTAGATTGGTAGTTTCTTGAAATGGGAGAAGTGCATGGCTTTGGGTTAAATCTTGCGGTGTCCTTACTCAGTGACAGAAAGAGTTGCAAGGCAAGTATTGTATTGTTGCCATCGAGGATAACAAGATGGGGTATTTATCATATTTCATGAATTTATTCCTCTACATCATGTCATCTTGCTTAAGGCGTTACTCTGTTTTTAACTTAATACTCTAGATGCATGCTGGATAGCGGTCGATGAGTGGAGTAATAGTAGTAGATGCAGAATCGTTTCGATCTACTTGTCACGGACGTGATGCCTATATACATGATCATTGCCTAGATATACTCATAACTATGCTCAATTCTATCAATTGCTCAACAGTAATTTGTTCACCCACCGTAGAATACTTATGCTCTTGAGAGAAGCCACTAGTGAAACCTGTGGCCCCCGGGTCTATTCTCATCATATCAATCTATATCACTTTATTTACTTGCTTTGTTTTTACTTTGCCTTTACTTTTTACTTTGCATCTTTATATCAAAAATAAAATATTATCTCTATTAGATCTCACTCTTGTAAGTAACTGTGAAGGGATTGACAACCCCTGAGCGTTGGTTGCGAGTTGCTATCGTGTTGTGCAGGTACAAGGGACTTGCGCGTGACCTCCTACTGGATTGATACCTTGGTTCTCAAAAACTGAGGGAAATACTTACGCTACTGTGCTGCATCATCCTCTCCTCTTCGGGGAAAACCAATGCAAGCTCGAGACGTAGCAAGAAGAATTTCTGGCGCCGTTGCCGGGGAGGCTTACGCAAAAGTCAACATACCAAGTAACCATCGCAATCCCTATCTCTCGCATTACATTATTTGCCATTTGCCTCTCGTTTTCCTCTCCCCCACTTCACCCTTGCCGTTTTATTCGCCCTTCTTTCGTTCGATCTTATGTTTGCTTGTGCCTTCTTTTTGCTTGCATCTTCGCTCGCTGAAAATCTATTGATATGGGTCCACTTAAAGTGTTCTACTTGGATCATCTTCGATCCCTATGTGCTCGTGCTGAAACCCCAACTAGCTTAGTTGAGGGCAAATCTTTAGATGAGCATGCTTGTTATGTGCGACACCGTATATCTGAAAAAGGGAAACTATTATGGACTCAAATTCACTGTTTGCAATACTATGCTTGGAATTTATGTTGGGAATATGATTTTACTTGTTGTTCTGAAAACCCTAAAAAACACCTTCCCTACCAATGTGAGTTTAATGAAAACGAAATCTTATCTTCTTATGCAAAGGGTGTTTACAGTTACTATGATATTGAACAAATTGAAGAATTTGTTGCTTTTAAGGGTGCTTATGAAGTTGCTTCTTTGATTGAAAAGTATGATATTACTCTATGAATCTGAAAATTTGACATACTTAAATATTGCTATGAAAATTATGCGCATAATGTCTGTGTCAAAGAATTTATTGAGAAAATGACCGCTGCTTTGGAAGGAAATAATGATATGCATGAATCTATAGATAATGATGATTCCGATGATTTGATTGAAATATCCCTTGATGAACATGATGCTTGCTATCCTTGTGGCCATGATGCCAATATTTATGAAGACGAATTTACTATAGTTCCGTATGATAAACATGAGATTATTGCTATTGCACCCATACTTGCTAGTTCCTTTGATAAAAAGCATGATTGCAATGATTTTACTATAAGTTCTCTTGATGACAATTGTGCTAATAATATTCAAAACCCTAAGCTTGGGGATGCTAGTTTTGCTATGTCTACTACTTGTTGAAATGATCATGATTGGGGTGATTCTTCTTTTGATCTTAAAAATTTATTTAAGACCCATGATGAATATGAGATTGATAATAGTGTTTGCAATATTATTGAAAGTGGGTTTGGAAGAGTGTCAACTTTAGATCCCACATATTTGGATAATGTTCAATCTTATGATATTTTTGATAAAAGTGGGTTTGGAGAGGTCATGACTTTAGTTAATGTTAATCCCACTATTTCGGAAGAGTGTCAACTTTGCATGCATGTGGATCGTGTTGAAAATATTTTATGTGATATCTATTTTGTTGAACTTGCTTATGATCCCACATGTAACTATTATGAGAGAGGAAAATATGGTCGTAAAATTTTTCATGATAATAAATTACCTCTCGTTATGTTGAGATTGCTATTGTTTCTTTCCGCTTCCTTGCATATGCTAGTTTTTGCTTGCTATGATAATTTGTTTGCCTATAAGATGCCTATGCATAGGAAATATGTTAGACTTAGATGTGTTTGTCACGTGTTTCATGATGCTCTCTTTGTGCTTTAATTCTTGTCTTTGATGTGAGCATCGTTAAAATTATCAATGCCTAGCTAGGGTCGTTAAACGATAGCGCTTGTTGGGAGGCAACCCAATTTTATTTTGTTTTTTTTTGTTTTTGGTTCTGTTTAGGAATAAATAATCCATCTACCTTCTGTTTGGATGTGGTTTTATGTTTTAATTAGTGTTTGTGCCAAGTAAGACCTATAGGTAACCTACGATGATAGTTGATTTGATTCTGCTGAAAAACAGAAACTTTGCGCGCACGAATTTAGTTTTGATAAATAACATGAACATGATTTTGCATTGATTCTTTTTGCTGCTGATCAATAAACAAATTGTCCAGGACTTCCTATTTTGGTAGAATTTTTAGAGTTCCATAAGTTTGCATTAGTTACAGATTACTACAGACTGTTCTGTTTTTGACAGATTCTGTTTTTCGTGTGTTGTTTGCGTATTTTGATGAATCTATGGCTAGTAAATTAGTTTATAAACCATAGAGAAGTTGGAATACAGTAGGTTTAACACCAATATAAATAAATAATGAGTTCATTACAGTACCTTGAATTAGTCTTTTGTTTTCTTTCTCTAACGGAGCTCACGAGATTTCTGTTGAGTTTTGTGTTGTGAAGTTTTCAAGTTTTGAGTGAATTCTTTTGATGGATTATGGAACAAGGAGTGGCAAGAGCCTAAGCTTGGGGATACCCATGGCACCACCAAGATAATCCAAGGACACCAAAAATTCAAAGCTTGGGTATGCCCCGGAAGGCATCCCGTCTTTCGTCCACTTCCATCGGTAATTTACTTGGAGCTATATTTTTATTCACCAACATGATATGTGTTTTGCTTGGAGCGTCTTGTATTATTTGTGTCTTTGCTTGGTAGTTTACCACAATCATCCTTGCTGTACACACCTTTTTAGAGAGCCATACATGATTTGGAATTTGTTAGAATACTCTATGTGCTTCACTTATACCTTTTGAGCTTGATAGCTTTGCTCTATGTGCTTCACTTATATCTTTAGAGCGTGATAATTTTTGCTCTAGTGCTTCACTTAGATCTTTTAGAGCACGGTAGTGGATTTTTTTTAAAGAAACTTGATCTCTCATGCTTCACTTAGATTATTTTAAGAGTCATTAATAGCATGGTAATTTGCTTAATGTTAATATACTTGGTATTCAAGATTTGTGAAACTTTCTTTTTTGAGTGAATTAAATTAAGTTTGATGCTTGATAATTGTTTTGAGATATGGAGGTGATAATATCAAAGTCGTGCTATTTGAATAGTTGTGAATTTGAGAAATACTTGTGTTGAAGTTAGCAAATCCCGTAGCATGCACGTATGGTTAAAGTTGTGTAACAAATTTGAAACATGAAGTGTAGCTGGCTTGTGCATCCTTATGAGTGGCGGTCGGGGACGAGTGATGGTCTTTTCCTACCAATCTATCCCCCTAGGAGCATGCGCGTAGTATTTGAATTTTTGATGACTTCAAAATTTTTGCAATAAGTATATGAGTTCTTTTGACTAATGTTGAGTACATGGATTATACGCACTCTCACCTTCCCGCCATTGCTAGCCTCTTCGATACCGTGCATTGCCCTTTCTCACCTTGAGAGTTGGTGCAAACTTCACCGGTGCATCCAAACCCCGTGATACGATATGCTCTATCACACATAAACCTCCTTGTATCTTCCTCAAAACAGCCACCATACCTACCTATCATGGCATTTCCATAGCCATTCCGAGATATATTGCCATGCAACTTTCACCATCATCATCGTGACATACATTACTTTTGTCATATTGCCGTTGCATGATCTTGTAGTTGACATCGTATTTGTGGCAAAGCCACCATGCATTATTTTCCATACATGTCACTCTTGATTCATTGCACCATCCCGGTACACCGCCGGAGGCATTCATATAGAGTCATATCTTGTTCTAGTTTCGAGTTGTAATCCTTATGTTGTAATCAATAGAAGTGTGATGATCATCATTATTAGAGCATTGCCCTAGTGAGGAAAAGGATGATGGAGACTATGATTCCCCCACAAGTCGGGATGAGACTCCGGACAAAAAAAAGAGAAAGGCCAATAAAAAAAAGAAAGGCCAATAAAAAATGAGAGAAAAAGAGAGAAGGGGCAATGTTACTATCCTTTTACCACACTCGTGCTTCAAAATAGCACCTTGTTCTTCATGTAGTGAGCCTCATATATTTGTGCTTCAAAGTAGCACCATGTTTTTCATATAGTGAGTCTTATAAATTGTCTTGTTTATACTAGTGGGAATTTTTCATTATAGAACTTGGCTTGTATATTCCAATGATTGGCTTCCTCAAAATGCCCTAGGTCTTCATGAGCAAGCGAGTTGGATGCACACCCACTAGTTTTCTTTTGTTGAGCATTCATAGCTCTAGTGCATCCGTTGCATGGCAATCCCTACTCCTCATGTTGACATCAATTGATGGGCATCTCCATAGCCCGTTGATTATCCTTGCCAATATGAGACTTTCTCCTTTTTTGTCTTCTCCACACAATCCCCATCATCATACTCTATTCCACCCATAGTGCTATATCCATGGCTCGCGCTCATATATTGCGTGAAGGTTGAAAGAGTTTGAGATTATTTGAGTATGAAACAATTGCTTGGCTTGTCATCGGGGGTATAGAAGTTAGGAACATCTTTGTGTGACGAAAATGAAGCATACCCTAACTATATGATTTTGTAGGGATGAACTTTCTTTGGCCATGTTATTTTGAGATGACATAATTGTTTGATTAGTATGCTTGAAGTATTATTATTTTTATGTCAATATGAACTTTTATCTTGAATCTTTCGGATCTGAATATTCATGCCATGATTAAGAAGATTTACATTGAAATTATGCCAAAGTATCACTCCGCATCAAAAATTCTTTTCTATCATTTACCTACTCGAGGATGAGCAGGAATTAAGCTTGGGGATGCTTGATACGTCTCCAACGTATCTATAATTTTTGATTGCTCCATGCTACTTTATCTACTGTTTTGGACTATATTGGGCTTTATTTTCAACTTTTATATTATTTTTGGGACTAACCTATTAACCGGAGGCCCAGCCCAGAATTGCTGTTTTTTGCCTATTTCAGTATTTCGAAGAAACGGAATATCAAACGGAGTCCAAACGGAATGAAACTTTCGGGAACGTGATTTTCTCACCGAACATGATCCAGGAGACTTGGACCCTACTCCAAGAAGCTTCCGAGGAGGTCACGAGGGTGGAGGGCGCGCCCCCCTACCTCGTGGGCCCCTCGGAGCTCCACCGACGTACTCCTTCCTCCTATATATACCTACGTATCCCCGTATGATCAAAGGGGGAGCCAAAAACCTAATTCCACCGCCGCAACCTTCTGTATCCACGAGATCCCATCTTGGGGCCTGTTCCGGAGCTCCGTCGGAGAGGGCATCCACCACGGAGGGCTTCTACATCAACACCATAGCCCCTCCGATGAAGTGTGAGTAGTTTACTTCAGACCTTCGGGTCCATAGCTAGTAGCTAGATGGCTTCTTCTCTCTTTCTGGATCTCAATACAATGTTCTCCCCCTCTCTCATGAAGATCTATTCGATGTAATCTTCTTTTTGCGGTGTGTTTGTTGAGACCGATGAATTGTGGGTTTATGATCCAACTTATCTATGGAAAATATTTGATTCTTCTCTGAATTCTTTTATGTATGATTGAGTTATATTTGCAAGTCTCTTCGAATTATCTGTTTGGTTTGGCCAACTAGATTGGTAGTTCTTGCAATGGGAGAAGTGCATGGCTTTGGGTTAAATCTTGCGGTGTCCTTACTCAGTGACAGAAAGAGTTGCAAGGCACGTATTGTATTGTTGCCATCGAGGATAACAAGATGGGGTATTTATCATATTGCATGAATTTATTCCTCTACATCATGTCATCTTGCTTAAGGTGTTACTATATTTTTAACTTAATACTCTAGATGCATGCTGGATAGCGGTCGATGAGTGGAGTAATAGTAGTAAATGCAGAATCGTTTCGATCTACTTGTCACGGACGTGATGCCTATATACATGATCATTGCCTATATATACTCATAACTATGCTCAGTTCTATCAATTGCTCAACAGTAATTTGTTCACCCACCGTAGAATACTTATGCTCTTGAGAGAATCCACTAGTGAAACCTATGGCCCCCGGGTCTATTCTCATCATATCAATCTATATCACTTTATTTACTTGGTTTGTTTTTACTTTGCCTTTACTTTTGACTTTGCATCTTTATATCAAAAATATTATCTCTATCAGATCTCACTCTCGTAAGTAACCGTGAAGGGACTGACAACCCCTAAGCGTTGGTCGCGAGTTGCTATCGTGTTGTGCAGGTACAAGGGACTTGCGCGTGACCTCCTACTGGATTGATACCTTGGTTCTCAAAAACTGAGGGAAATACTTACGCTACTGTGCTGCATCATCCTCTCCTCTTCGGGGAAAACCAACGCAAGCTCGAGACGTAGCAACTACACACGGAGCAAAATGAACGAATCCATACTTCAAAATATGTCTACATACATCCGTATGTTGTAGTCCATTTGAAATGTCTAAATAGACTTATATTTAGGAACAGAGGGAGTAGAAAATATAAATAATAATGCATGTTGGGGCATCCCACGTTTCCGATAATTTTAGCCGTGGGCTTGTTCACAATTTTTACGAGGGGGTGGTTGTTCATTTAATGGAGGGTCTTGTACCAGACTTGAACGATACAAAGTGCGACCTGGCACACCGTAACACCACTTGGAATAAGCGGGTAGCTATCTCAAAAAACAATCAACAACTAAAAAATGGCGACCTGGCACGCACACAATTTTAAACGATTGCTTTGATGGGGTGAAAAAGGAAAACTACCCCACTACGTATATATAGGCCGGAGCGTCCGCGCTTGCTTGCTAGGGTTGCTCTATTCACACACTCTCATCCTCTCCAGATCTAAACTAGATAGCGGTGGTAACACTGTCTTTCTCCCTTCAAAAACATTGTCTTTCTATCCTCACCGCTGGTTACAGATCCGGACGTATCCCCCTCCACCGGTGAAGGGGAGGAGGGGCAGCGTTTAGGCCATCGTCGACAGCGAGGGAGGAGACCCACTGCCGGCTGCACCATTATCTCTGGCTGAGCGCCGGCGCGGGAGGTCCTCTAATCCCTTCGTTGTTGCCCTAGTGTGGGCGGATCCAACCTCCCTCCGCCCACCTATCCACATCCCGACGACCTTCAGGTATATCTTCCTTTGAAACTGCATTAGCCCTACTTCCCCAGCTCGCTACGTCGCTGCATGTGCATCATTTTCTACCTCTTAGCCCCTCTTGATCGGATGGTCCAACATCACCTATTTTTTTCTTCTATTGTTACAGGTAAAGCTACTTCATAGAGTCGAATCTTGTACTTGGTTCAAACAAGAAATAAAGTGGGGGTGGGGGAATTTAGTATGTACATCAAACTTGGTACAAACAGGAAGGAAAGGGGGTGAAAGTAGTACAGACTGGTCATCCAACCGGTCTCTTGGTCGAAAAGGGAAATATAGGGGTAACACTCCACAGTGGTATGACCAAGACTAGATTTGCAAGATAGGATTATTGTCACTTCGGGGTTGTCGGATCATAACACATAATAGGTGACTATAGACTTGCAAGATAAGATCAAGAGCACACATATATTCATGAAAACATAATAGGTTCAGATCTGAAATCATGGCACTCGGGCCCTAGTAACAAGCATTAAGCATAGCAAAGTCATAACAACATCAATCTCAGAACATAGTGGATACTAGGGATCAAACCCTAACAAAACTAACTTCATTACATGGTAAATCTCATCCAACCCATCACCGTCCAGCAAGCCTACAATGGAATTACTCACGCACGGCGGTGAGCATCATGAAATTGGTGATGGAGGATGGTTGATGATGATGACAGCGACGAATCCCCCTCTCCGGAGCCCCGAACGGACTCCAGATCAGCCCTCCCGAGAGAGATTAGGGCTTGGCGGCGGCTCCATGTCGTAAAACGCGATGAAACTTTCTGTCTGCTTTTTTTCACCCCGAACGTGAATATATGGAGTTGGAGTTGAGGTCGGTGGAGGTCCAGGGGCCCACGAGATAGGAGGGCGCGCCCTAGGGGGGCGCCCCCTGTCTCATGGACAGCCTGTGGGCCCCCTGGTGTTGATTCTTTCGCCAAAAATTCTTATGAATTCCAAAAGGTGCCTCCATGGATTTCCAGGACATTCCGAGAACTTTTCTTTTCTACACATAAAACAACATCATGGCAGTTCTGCTGAAAACAGCGTCAGTCCGGGTTAGTTTCATTCAAATCATGCAAGTTAGAGTCCAAAACAAGGGCAAAAGTGTTTGGAAAAGTAGATACGTTGGAGACGTATCAAATCCCCCAAGCTTAAACCTTTGCTTGTCCTCAAGCAATTCAGTTGATAAACTGAAAGTGATAAAGAAAAACTTATACAAACTCTGTTTGCTCTTGTTGTTGTAACATGAAAAGCCAGCATTCAAGTTTCAGCAAATATTATGAACTAACCATACTCACAATAACACTTAGGTCTCACAATTACTCATATCAATAGCATAATCAGCTAGCGAGCCATAATAATAAAACTCAAGTGACAACACTTTCTCAAAATAATCATAACATGATATAACAAAATGGTATCTCGCTAGCCTTTTCTGAGACCGCAAAACATAAATGCAGAGCACCTTCAAAGATCAAGGACTGACTAAACATTGTAATTCATGGTAAAAGAGATCCAGTCAAGTCATACCCAATATAAACCAATAGTAATGAATGCAATAGTGTGCTCTCCAGCGGGTGCTTTTTAATAAGAAGGGTGATGACTCATCATAAAAGTAAATAGATAGGCCCTTCGCAGAGGGAAGCAGGGATTTGTAGAGGTGCCAGAGCTCGATTTGAAAATAGAGATTGAATAACATTTTGAGCGGCATACTTTCACTGTCAACGCAACAACTATGAGATGGTTGTATCTTCCATACTATATGCATTATAGGTAGTTCCCAAACAGAATGGTAAAGGTTTATACACCCCCAACCACCAACAAGCATCAATCCATGGCTTGCTCGAAACAACGAGTGCCTCCAACTAACAACAGCCCTAGGGGAGTTTTGTTTAATTATTTTGATTTGCTTTGATCTTTTTGGATCATGGGACTGGGCATCCCGGTTACCGGCCCTTTCTCGTGAATGAGGAGAGTCCACTCCTCGTGAGAATAACCCACCTAGCATGGAAGATATAGGCAGCCCTAGTTGTAACATGAGCTGCTCGAGCATACAAAACAGAATTACAATTGAAGGTTTGGAGTTTCGCACATACAAATTTACTTGGAACGGCAGGTAAATACAGCATATAGGAAGGTATGGTGGACTCATATGGAACAACTTTGGGGTTTTAGGAGTTTGGATGCACAAGAAGTATTCCCGCTTAGTACAGGTGAAGGCTAGCAAAAGACTGGGAAGCGACCAACTGAGAGAGCGACAACAGTCATAAACATGCATTAAAATTAATTCACACCGAGTACAAGCATGAGTAGGATATAATCCACCATGAACATAAATATCATGAAGGCTATGTTGATTTGATTCAACTACATGCGTGAACATGTGCCAAGTTGAGTCACTTAATACATTCAAAGGAGGATACCATCCCATCATATCACATCATAATCATTCTAATAGCATGTTGGCACACAAGGTAAACCATTATAACTCATAGCTAATCAAGCATGGCACAAGCAACTATAATCTCTAAATGTCATTGCAAATATGTTTACTTCATAATAGCTGACTTAGAAACGATGAACTCATCATATTTACAAGAACAAGAGAGGTCGAGTTCATACCAGCTTTTCTCATCCCAATAAGTCCATCATATGTCATCATTATTGCCTTTCACTTGCATGACCGAACGATGTGTATAATAATAAGAATGCACGTGCATTGGACTAAGCTGGAATCTGCAAGCATTCAACTCAAGAGAGAGAAGACAAGGTAATATGGGCTCTAAGTTAAATAAACAATCATGCATATGAGAGCCACTAAGCATTTTCAATATAGTCTTCTCGACCCCCGAAAGAAATAAAATAAAATAAAACTATTTACACGGGAAAGCTCCCAACAAGTAAAAGAAGAACAAGAAATCTTTTTGGGTTTTCATTTTAATTTCTACTACAAGCATGGAAATTAAACTAACTATTTTTTTGGTTTTTCTTAAGGTTTATCAAACACACAAAAAGAATACTAGAAAAAGAAATTTAAACTAGCATGGATAATACAATGAAAGAGTATGAGCACCGACGACTAGTGTGTGAACATGAATGTAAAGTCAGTGAGAAATACGTACTCCCCCAAGCTTAGGCTTTTGGCCTAAGTTGGTCTAATACCAGGGATCGCCTGGCTGATATCCATAAGTGAAACCGGGGTTGTACTGAGATGTAGTGGCAACCGCCTCCTGAGCTGCAGCGTGTTGGCGAGCTGCCTCCTTTCCCCTCTCGTATTCAGCTGCTTCCTCCCTGGTGACAACATATCTTCCTTTTTCCTGATAATCAAAAAGGTAGGGACCAGGAAGAGTAACAGGGATGACGTTGCGTCTGTCATAGATTAGTCGATAATGGAGGAATTGTTCATTCCTCTCAAGAAAATGATGATTAAACATAGCTTCTTTATCCAAATAAACAGGAGGTAAAATCATATCCCCCTCTCATGGGGCTATATTAAGAAAATTAGCCACACGGGTTGCATAAATTCCTCCAAATAAATCTCCCTTTCTACTATTATTCTGCAACCGACGTGCAACTATTGCCCCCAAGTTATAACCTTTATAACCTGAAATAGCACTCTTGAGGACACACAGATCAGGGACACACATGTGACAAGCTTCGTCTTTACCGTTAATGCATCTACCAATAAAGAGAGCAAAATAATGTATATCAGGAAAATGAATGCTCCCTATGGTGGCTTGTGCTATGTCCCTAGATTCTCCCACAGTAATACTAGCAAGAAAATCTCTAAATTCAGATTTGCGAGGATCATTAATATTACCCCATTGCGGGAGTTTGCAAGCAGTTGTGAAATCCTCTAAATCCATGGTATAAGATGTATCATAAATATCAAACATGACACTAGGAGAATTACGTGCACAGATATATTGGAACCTCCGCACAAAGGAATCAGTCAATTGAGAGTATTGAGGACACTTATCTTGTAAGAAGTCCTCCAGCTCAGCATTACGCACATACGCGTCAAATTCCTCCTTGAAGCCTGCTTCGACCATAAAATCATCGGATGGCCACTCACAAGCCCGTACATTTGCGTCCCTCGGCAATTCAACATCTTGCTCACGTATAGCGATCCTTGGCCCTTTCTTTGCAGAGGAGCCACCTTGGTACATTCTTCTAAGCATAATTCTTTTTCTGAAAATTTCTGAAATTTTAGTAACTTCAAAATAAAAGTGAATAAAACTAAACAAGATTGATAGCAACTACTCCTACAAGTGCCTAGAGCCTATATCATGCATTAGAATTGCTTGGGACCTCAAAAATTTAACATGCAAGCTCAAGAACATGGTCACCTATGCTGCAAAAATTTGCAATGAATAAAACACTAGAACAAAAACTAATTTGACCAATGGAGGAGTCACATACCAAGCAAGAATCTCCCAAAGCAGTTTTGTGAATGGAGCTTTGAGCTAAGAGATCAAAAATCACAACAAAACGAGCTAGAACTCGTGCTTGAGCTGGATGGGGATTTTTTTGGGTAGAAGATGAAGTGTGTGGGTGCTGGCATAAGTGGAGGGGAGCCACCAGGGGCCCACGAGACAGGGGGCGCGCCCTCCACTCTCGTGGCCTGGTGCTTGCCCCTCCTGCAGTGTTTTCAGTGCCTAAAATCCTCAAATATTCCAGAAAAAAATCATACTAAATTTGCAGGGCATTTGGAGCACTTTTATTTTTGGACTATTTTTTATTCACGGAAAATTCAGAAAACAGACGGATAATACTATTTTTGCTTTATTTATTCTAAATAACAGAAAGTAAAAAGAGGGTACAGAAGGTTGTGCCTTCTAGTTTCATCCATCTCGTGATCATCAAAATGAACCCACTAACAAGGTTGATCAAGTCTTGTTAATAAACTCATTCCGAATAACACGGAACCGGAGAAATTTCGAATAACAGTAATTTACCTCAACGGGGATATGAAAATCCCCAACAATAAGAATATCATACTTTTTCTTGACAGTAGGAAGAGGAAATTCAAAACCTCCGAGAATGATAGTTGGAACTTTTTCAATAGAATTGATGCCATGAACTTGAGATTGTTTTGTCGGAAAGTGTACTGTATGCTCATTACCATTAACATGGAAAGTGACATTGCCTTTGTTGCAATCTATAACAGCCCCTGCAGTATTAAGAAAAGGTCTACCAAGGATAATAGACATACTATCGTCCTGGGGAATATCAAGAATAACAAAGTCTGTTAAGATAGTGACATTTGCAACCACAACAGGCACATCCTCACAAATACCGACATGTATAGCAGTTGATTTATCAGCCATTTGCAAAGATATTTCAGTAGGTGTCAACTTATTCAATTCAAGTCTACGATATAAAGAGAGAGGCATAACACTAACACCGGCTCCAAGATCACATAAAGCAGTTCTAACATAATTTCTTTTAATGGAGCATGGTATAGTTGGCACACCCGGATCTCCGAGTTTCTTTGGTATTCCACCCATAAAAGTGTAATTAGCAAGCATGGTGGAAATTTCAGCTTCCGGTATCTTTCTTTTATTTGTAATGATATCCTTCGTATACTTAGCATAAGGATTTACTTTCAGCATATCAGTTAAGCACATACGTAAGAAAATAGGTCTAATCATTTCAGCAAAGCGCTCAAAATCCTCATCATCCTTTGTCTTGGATGGTTTAGGAGGAAAGGGCATGGGTTTCTGAACCCATGGTTCTCTTTCTTTACTGTGCTTCCTAGCAACAAAATCTCTCTTATCATAACGTTGATTCTTTGATTGTGGGTTATCAAGATCAACAGCAGGTTCAATCTCTACATCATTGTTTTTGCTAGGTTGAGCATCAACATGAACATTATCGTTAACATTATCACTAGGTTCATGTTCGTCACTTGATTGAGTTTCAACATCAGAAATTGAAATATCATTGGGATTCTCAGGTGTGTCTACAGTAGGTTCACTAGAAGCATCCAAAGTTCTATCGTTTTTCTTTTTCTTCCTTTTAGAAGAACTAGGTGCCTCTAAATTATTTCTCTGAGAATCTTGCTCGATTCTCTTAGGGTGGCCTTCAGGATACAAAGGTTCCTAAGTCATTCTACCAGTTCTAGTAGCCACTCTAACAACAAAGTCATTTTTATTATTTAACTCATCAAGCAAATCATTCTGAGCTTTAAGTACTTCCTCAGCTTGAGTAGCAACCATAGAAGCATATTTGCTAACAAGGTGAAGTTCATCTTTAACTCTAGCTATATTATCGCCCACACGTCCTATCTCGAAAGCATTATTCTTTAACTCTCTACCAACATAAGCATTGAAACTTTCTTGTCTAGCCATAAAGTCATCAAATTCATCTAAGCAAGGGCTATGCAGTTTAGTAGAGGGGACTTCAACTTTATCATATCTATAGAGAGAATTTACCTTTACTACCTGTGTTGGGTTATCAAGACAATATGGTTCTTCTACAGGTGGTATATTAAGACCATGTATTTCTTCAATAGGAGGTAAATTCTTAACATCTTCAGCTTTATTACCTTTTTCTTTCATTGATTTCTTTGCCTCTTGCATATCTTTAGGACTAAGAAATAAAACACCTCTCTTCTTCGGAGTGGGTGTAGGAATAGGCTCAGGAGTTGGCTCAATTGGTTCAGGAATTACTTCAGGAATTGGCTCGGGAAGAGTCCAATTATTTTCATTAGTCAACATATTATTCAATAATATTTCAGCTTCGTCGACTGTTCTTTCCCTGAAAACACAACCAGCACAACTATCCAAGTAGTCCTTGGAAGCATCGGTTAGTCCATTATAAAAGATATCAAGTATTTCATTTTTCTTGAGAGGGTGATCAGGGAAAGCATTAAGTAACCGGAGAAGCCTCCCCCAATCTTGTGGGAGAATCTCTTCTTTGATTTGCACAAAATTATATATTTCCCGCAATGTAGCTTGTTTCTTTTGACACTGACAACTACGCACACAACCAGGAGCAAGAGAATTATACCAAGTCTTAGCATCACCCTTTAATTAGAACGGAAATATCTTAAGGATATAAAAATAGCGAGACTTCTCATCATTAGTGAACAGGGTGGCTATGTCATTCAACTTGGTAAGATGTGCCACAACAGTTTCAGATTCAAGGCCATAAAAACGATCAGATTCAACTAAAGTAATAATCTCAGGATCAACAGAGAATTCATAATCCTTATCAGTAACGCAAATAGGTGAAGTAGAAAAAGCATGGTCAGGTTTCATTCTAGCATTAAGAGACCGCTGCTTCCATTTAGCTAATAGTTTCTTAAAATCATATCTATAATTGCAAGCAAAGATTTCCCTAGCAGCTTCTTCATTCATAACATAACCCTTAGGAACAACAGGCAATACATAATCATTGGGAGAACCTTCATCATCACTATCATCAATAATAGGTTCTTCAGTATTTTCATTCCCCCTAACTCTAGCAAGTTGTTCATCAGGAAATTCACCTAATGGCAAAGTAGTATCACGCACAGAAGTAGTTTCATCATGCATAGCAGAAGTGGCATCATCAATAACATGTGACATATCAGAATTCATAGCAGTAGCAGGTTTAGGTGTCGCAAGCCTACTAATAATGGAAGGAGAATCTAGTGCAGAGCTAGATGGCAGTTCCTTACCTACCCTCGTAGTTGAGGGCAAAATCTTGGTTTTAGCATCTTTCAAGTTCTTCATAGTGATCAATAGATATAAATCCCAAGTGACTCAGAGAATAGAGCAATGCTCCCCGGCAACGATGCTAGAAATTAGTCTTGATAACCCACAAGTGTAGGGGATCGCAACAGCTTTCGAGGGTAAAGTATTCAACCCAAATTTATTGATTCGACACAAGGGGAGCCAAATAATATTCTTGAGTATTAGCAGTTGAGTTGTCAATTCAACCACACCTGGATAACTTGGTATCTGCAGCAAAGTATTTAGTAGCAAAAGTGGTATGATAATAATGGTAATGGTAGCAAAAGTAAAGATAAATGTTTTTGGGTTTTTGTAGTAGTTGTAACAGTAGCAACGAAAAACTAAATAAGTGAAGAACAATATGTGAAAATCTCGTAGGCAATGGATCAGTGATGGATAATTATGCTGGATGCGATTCCTCATGTAATATCTATAACATAGGGTGACACAGAACTAGCTCCAATTCATCAATGTAATGTAGGCATGTATTCTGTAAATAGTCATACGTGGTTATGGAAAAGAACTTGCATGCCATCTTTTGTCCTACCCTCCCGTGGAAGCGGGGTCCTAGCGGAAACTAAGGGATATTAAGGTCTCCTTTTAATAGACAACCAGAACAAAGCATTAGCACATAGTGAATACATGAACTCCTCAAACTACGGTCATCACCGAGAAGTATCCCGATTATTGTCACTTCGGGGTTGTCGGATCATAACACATAATAGGTGACTATAGAGTTGCAAGATAGGATCAAGAACACACATATATTCATGAAAACATGATAGGTTCAGATCTGAAATCATGGCACTCGGGCCCTAGTGACAAGCATTAAGCATAGCAAAGTCATAGCAACATCAATCTCAGAACATAGTGGATACTAGGGATCAAACCCTAACAAAACTAACTTGATTACATGGTAAATCTCATCCAACCCATCACCGTCCAGCAAGCCTACGATGGAATTACTCACGCACGGCGGTGAGCATCACGAAATTGGTGATGGAGGATGGTTGATGATGACGACGACGACGAATCCCCCTCTCCGGAGCCCTGAACGGACTCCAGACCAGCCCTCCCGAGAGAGATTAGGGCTTGGCAGCGGCTTCGTGTCGTAAAATGCGATGAAACTTTCTCTCTGATTTTTTTCTCCCCGAACGTGAATATATGGAGTTGGAGTTGAGGTCGGTGGAGGTCCAGGGGGCCCACGAGATAGGAGGGCACGCCCTAGGGGGGCGCCCCCTGTCTCGTGGACAGCCTGTGGGCCCCCTGGTGTTGATTCTTTCGCCAAAAATTCTTATTAATTCCAAAAAGTGCCTCCGTGGATTTCCAGGACATTCCGAGAACTTTTCTTTTCTACACATAAAACAACACCATGGCAGTTCTGCTGAAAACAGCGTTAGTCCGGGTTAGTTTCATTCAAATCATGCAAGTTAGAGTCCAAAACAAGGGCAAAAGTGTTTGGAAAAGTAGATGCGTTGGAGACGTATCAGCTTGCTTTCTTCCTTTGCTGTCAGTCGCTTGGCTTATCTCGGCTTCCGGTCAAAGGAAATAGTAATTGATATGCTACCTCACACTGGTTGGTACTGGTCTTTATCCTGATTATTGTGCTTGTCATATGTATTGGTAATTTGGTATTGTGCTACTGTTTGCCGATTTCATAAAGGAGTAACTTGGAGCATGAACTCTAGGCAAATCATTACATTGGGTGATTTCAGTAGAACTGCACAAAAAGATCAGATGGACAGGTACTTATGCTGCTGCTATGTACTCCAAAGTTCACTCAGACAAGCATCGATGTTGACAAGAATAAGTGCCTATATTCATTTGAGTATCAACCGGCGTCAACCAGTTGTCAAACTCCAAGTATTAGGAGAGTGAACGCCAAAAATATTGCTTGGCGCATAGCCAAGAAAAACACAGTCTGGTCTTTGGTCCCAACTTGTGCCTTTTGGTTATCGGCACATATGGTAGCAAACTGTATGGCATGGAGTCTAAAGATTCCAGACAAGTTGGTTGACGCGTATATTCATCTGGCACTTAATCAGTCTGCACGCCAAGGATGCTCCATTTCAGTTGAACTGCACAAAAAATTTGGGTGGTTCATTTTCTCAACCGCCTCCTTTCTTGTCTACAATGTAGAATTTTGGCGAGCTACAGGACCAAGATGAGCCAGTAAACTAGTTGGATGAAAGTAGTGGCCAAGTTGCTCAAACCTCCCTCGGCATGAGGCCACTATTTGAGGATAAACCTACAAGCAAAGTTCAGATTATCTGTGCTACGTCTTATGTACTCGAAAGTTTACTCGTACAAGCATTAATTTTAGCAAGAAGTACCTCCGACTGAACACCATTTACCAGTCTGTACCCTAGGTAATTAAAGTTCGTCCATGGATGATATTGGTTGTGATCTCAATCATTTGGATGCATAAACATATTGAACATGTGTATATCTGAATCTTTTTGTGAACTATCTATGAATATTGTCGTGTGATCTATCAATCATTTGGATGCATAGACATGCTGAAATTGAATATATATGAATCTTTTGAGTTGTTGATTGTGAATGTTGGCTATGAATATGAACATGTACTGTGAACCTGAGTTTGATATGAATGTTTACCTTTTCTGTTGTACTTGTATGTGAACTTGTTAGTATGCCTACTGTGGGATTTGTGATGTGTGGCTGTCAATGGCACACCTTCTTCCCGAGAAGAATTGCACCTGCTATGTTAGGGTAGCAACGGAGCATCAGCTCTTTTTAATCTTTTTGCTCTGTCTTACCCCCTCCTCCGCTCAACCCCTGCCGTAATGTTTTCGGCCTCAAAACATACATAGTACTGCGTTGTTTTGGGGGCTTGATGAAAAATCGAGTGCTGGTTTCTGTAGGTTGGCCCGCCCAGCAAATGGGATGTTGGTCCACCACAGACTGGGAGGCTAAAAATACAAGTTGTATGGTGCAGAGGCAAGTAAAAAAACGCCATCGAGAGCCATCCACTGAAGAAAAAAAAATCGCTCCTGATGTGCTTCTTCAGTCGCGCCGCTAGCCCCCTCTTTAATCTAGTTCGCTCGGGGATCTAGCTGGTCATTTTTTTTTCCAGAGGGCGAACAAGTATCAGCTAGGCCTAGGTTTTGTTTTTTAACATGCATAGCCCACGACATACAGAGACAGTGGTTTCAACTTATTTTTTGAGGTCCATACTGGCCTATGGGATTTTTCTTAAAAATCGGCAGCCCAATGTACTTTTTTAATAAAACGCAGATCTTTGTTCTATTTATCTATATATAAGAATAATAATGTTGTCTTCAATTTATGTTTTCCCTTCTAAACACATTATATATATTTATATTATTACTATTATCGTATATTTTATAGAGACTTATATATACATTATAAAAACATCCCATGTGTTATTAACTTATAAAAGTAAATGTTTAACAGAAGTTGGCAAGGAAAATCCTGGTTGTTTTTTACTCACAGGCAAGGAAAATCTTGGTGATTGCGTACAAAAGCTTGCGAAGATTTTAAGGACCAATGTAATAATAACACGCTCATTTTTATTTTGATCAATAACTCGCTAATTTGTTAATTTTATATATAAAAAATGTGTCGCTCCGGTTTATTTTTTTATATTAATTGCTCCTTCCAACCTAACATTATATATAGAACGAGCCCAGCTAATTCGTGTATTTCAAGAAAGTGCAAATGGGTTGGGATTTCTTAGAAAATATAAATGGGCCGCATTGACGCGAAATTATTTGTTCACCCAGCCTAGCAAATGGACAAAACATGGGTTAAATATATGCCACATTTTTTCAGGCTGACATGTGGGCCAATAGGTCGAAGCCTACACATGGCGTTGTCAACTTGGTCAACAAATGGTTATGACATCCACAACCACTGGATTTATATCCAACGGCTGGCATGCACCTTCAATCTCTCGTCTTCTTCCTCTAGCGTCGCTGGGACCGCCTGGTCCGGCCTCTAGCGGCTAGCGGCTCTGCTTAGCACGCATCACTGCGAAGCGCTACCCCACCCGTTGGGGATATAACTACTGGGTGTAAACCGGCCAGGAGGGCCCGGTTCACCCTCGACTATGCTGAAGCCCATGAAGATCCAAAGGATGGCGCTTTACTAATGAAGCTTAGGAGCCCAAAGCCCAAAGGCGGATTAGGGCCCATAGTGGTAAACCGCCATGACTATGTAACTTGTAATGTAAGATAGGAAAGGAGAGACCGAACCGGACACTTTGTATGAGTCGGCCTCGGGGATCTGTAGACCGGCCGTGTGTCAACCTATGTATATAAAGGGACGACCCGGCGGCGGTTCAGGGACAAGAAACAACAACTCGAGACTCAGGCAATCATATTTGCTCCCTGGTCATCGAAATCCAATTAATCCCATCACAACTAGACATAGGCTTTTACCTTCATCGAAGGGGCCGAACTAGTATAAATCTCCCGTGTCCCTTGTCCGGTTTAACCCCTTCAAGCTAACCCGTTGCGATGGCTCCACGACTAAGTCCTTTCATGAGGACATCTGACGTGTTAATTCCACGACAGTTGGCGCCCACCGTGGTGCTATCGCATGATGGTTTCGAGTTCTTGAAGGGCAGCTTTGAAGGACTTAAGGGGTACGTGGTCGGCCGGATGACCAAAAGTCGTTGCGTCAAGCTCTACATTGACGACGAAGGATGGGGCCCCGAGGCAGGCTCAATCGAGTACGGGTACCGGGTCCCCTTTGGCGGAATTCATGTCTTCATCGGCAAGATCGGCGAACCGGGCCCTGAGCCGGACATCTGCACCGACCTCGTCGAAATGGCTTAGCATGCGAGTCCAGCCCGGTTTAAGCCTGCCATGAAGCGTGCGTTCGTAGGATGTGTCCATGAGGTCGGATCTGAACCAGTGTCCGAAGGCGAGATGGCCGTTTATTCTGACGGCGAATCATCCACTGGCGAAACCGAGTCCTTGTACCAAATTCATAATGGGGTGTTCGAAGGATATTCTGATGGCAACAGTATTCCAGACCTCCTTGAACCGCCGAGTCGGGTTGCTATTTACATGGCCAGAACATAGCCCACTCTGCAATCTTCATCTACAGTAGCGATGAATACCGGATCAGCAGCCGCGGCAGGAGCCCCGGCACGCTGACCGACTCAAGTCCTCTCCGGTTTGATGGATGCCTGGGCGACTTTATTGACCATGGCAGTCACCCCGGAGACGCGGGATCAGCATAATGCGGACATTGCAAAGTTGAAGGACCAGATAACACAGGCTAAGGAAGACCTGGCAACTGAGGATGCTAGGATGGCTGAAGAGCGGGCCGCTTTGGATGCCCAGTCACAGCAGATACAGGCGCAGAATTATTGGCTCATGCTGGATCGGACCGCATCAGAAGATGTAATGTGAAGGAAATACCGGTCTCGTCTGTCATCGGTCTACGAAGGATTGAACCTCTTTCAAACACCGGGCGCCGGGCCGAGCAATCTGGCCACTGCAAATCGGACTGATGCACCTAGGACAGCTCCGGATCAGCTATGGATGACAGAACCGCCCCGGCGAACAGATAACCCGCCACAATATGTGTCCACACCGCCGGGTCACTTCTCGAGCCCTCTGGATAACATGATTGCCGCAGCATCGCGCCTGGCAGCCATTCCGATGGAGGGCGATTCACTGGCAGCAATTGAAACGCGGCGGGCTAGGGACCTTCTTCAAACCGCCGTGGTGCAGCAGCAGGCTTATTCTTATCGCCAGGATAGAATTCATTCAACCCCTCGTCCAAGCCCGAGCTATAGCAGGCACATGGATGAACCAGAAGTGTCTAGTAGTGGGCGGCATCGTAATGCTCAAGGTGTGGTGGATAATGACAGAGCATAAAGGGAGGCCGCTTTGGGTCGTCATTAACCCGCCCCGGTTCAGCCAGCTGCGTCAGTCGACCGAGGCACCGGGCTTGCCTTCAGTTCCTGGGGAGTGCCGTGCCTTACTCCCAGTAATGTGCGTCTGCCCAAAGATTTCAAGGGTCCACGTAAAGTGCCTAACTACACGGCGGATCAGCCACCTGAGGCATGGGTCGAGAGTTATGAGATGGCAATGGAGATGCTGGATGTAGATGAAGTGGCCCGTGCAAAGTACTTCACGATGATGTTGGAAGGAACGACCCGTACTTGGTTGAAAAATTTACCAGCTAACTCCATTGAGTCATGGGATCAGTTGAAGGCCCGATTTATAGCCAATTTCAAAGACACGTGCAAATAGCCCATGTTCATTGTGGATCTGGATGCTTGTGTTCAAGGGGAGAATGAGTCAACGACTCATTGGGTGCGCCGGGTTTCAGAGGTTTTGCACTCGTCTGACCGGATTAACGCTGGTCAAGCGATCATAACGCTTGAGCGTAATTGCCGGTTCAAGTCACTGAAGATGAAGTTGGGACGGCTCAAGCGCCACTGCAATGACATGGGAACCCTTATGGCAGCCTTGGTCAAGTATGTCGATTCTGATAATACCAAGGATCCCGATTCTGATGAGGAGAAACCGGAGAAGGGAAAGAAGAACGGCGGTGCAAAGGGACAGCATCACAACCAGGGAGGCCATGGGAATAATGGTAAGCGCAAGGCAGATAATTTAGATCTTGTGGCTAACACTAATATGCAGCGTCGTAAAGATAAACCGCCCCAGCGCGGTGGAGGGATGAATCTAGAACGTTTGATGAACCAGCCCTGTCCCAAGCATGGGACCAAGGAGGCCCCTTCCACACATCTATGGAAAGATTGTTATATCATGAAAGAGTTCAAGAATTCCGATATTTGCCTGTATGATCAGGGTCCTTCGGGCGGTTCAGGTCCAGGTTTTCATTGTGGCGGCGGTTCAAGCTATGGATTACAGAATAATCAGAGCAACCAGCATAACCAAGGTGGTAATGGCCAACAGAATAATCAAGGGAATCAGCAGCAATCAGGTTATCAAAGTCACCCCAAGCAGTTGAATGGCGGGCAGTATCATGTGTTCACTACTAGCCTATGTAAGCGAGATCAGAAGGTTCACAAAAGGGCAGTTAATGCTATTGAACCGGCAGTGCCACGTTACTTGCGGTGGTCTGAGCAACCCATCGTGTGGAGCAGGGAGGATCATCCGCCCCGGGTTGACAATCCGGGTCAACTGGCCTTGGTAGTGGCACCTCAGGTGGGAGGTTACAATTTTACCAAAGTCCTGATGGACGGAGGGAGCAATATCAACACCCTGTATTATGAGACTTTTCGTCGTATGGGGTTGACAGACAAAAGTCTTAAACCGTCCAACACTATATTTCATGGTGTAGTACCAGGTAAATCGGCATATCCTATTGGCAAGATCTCTTTGGAAGTTGTGTTTGGAGATGAGCATGATTCCAGGTCTGAAAGGTTGACCTTTGAAGTGGTGAAAATACAGAGCCCGTATCACGCACTATTTGGACGGCCGGCTTACGCAAAATTCATGGCAAGGCCCTGCTATATTTATTTACAGCTCAAAATGCCGGGCCACAAGGGAACTATCACAGTACATGGAAGTCGAAAGATCGCTTTGGATTGTGAGGAAGGTGATGCGGCGTACGCTGAGTCGGTTTGTGCTACGGAGGAGCTGAAGTTTTATAAAGACAATGTTGATCCGGCAGACATGACTCCTTTGAAAAAAAACACCACTGAGCATGACCCGACCCTGAAGTTCAAACCGGTTGATGAGACTATACTTGTTGACTTTGTTCCTGGTGATTCATCCAAACAGTTTAGCATCAGCACCAATCTGGATCCGAAATAGGAAAGCGCGCTCATCGAGTTCATCCGTGAGAACCGGGACATCTTTGCATGGAAGCCTTCTGACATGCCAGGTGTACCGAGGGAACTCACTGACCACACTCTCAATATTGATCCGAAGTTTAAACCGGTCAAGCAATTTCTTCGGTAGTTTAACGAAGAAAGACGCAAGGCTATTGGTGAAGAGGTAGCCTGGCTGTTGGCTGCTGGCTTTATCATCGAAGTATTTCACCCTGAGTGGTTGGCTAATCCGATGCTCGTTCTTAAGAAAAACGGTACTTGGCGTATGTGTGTGGACTACACAGATTTGAACAAGGCTTGTCTGGTAGATCCTTTTGCTCTCCCACGTATTGATCATATTATTGATGCGACGGCGGGATGTGAGCGCCTGAGTTTCCTGGATGCTTATTCAGGTTATCATCAAATTAAGATGGTAGTTAAGGACCACGAGAAGACAGCCTTCATCACTCCCTTTGGAGCCTTCTGCTATGTTTCTATGCCTTTTGGGCTCAAAAGTGCCCAGGCTACTTATCAGCATTGTGTGCAAAATTGTCTTCACACGCAGATTGGGCGTAATGTTCATGCCTATGTGGATGATATTGTGGTAAAATCCAGGGAGAAGGAAACCTTGATAGATGATCTCAAGGAAACATTTGACAATCTTTGGGTTTACAAAATGATGCTTAATCCGAATAAATGTGTTTTTGGTGTTTCGGCAGGCAAGCTCCTAGGCTTTCTGGTGTCCAATAGAGGAATTGAGGCTAATCCGGAAAAAATCAAAGCGATTACATCTTTGGCTAAACCGAAGTGTATCAATGATGTTCAGCGTTTGGCGGGTCGAATCGCCGCCCTTAGCTGGTTTATTAGCCGTTTGGGAGAAAAGGCGATTCCTTTGTATCAGATGTTGAAAAAGACAGACAATTTTGTCTGGAGTGATGCGGCTGATGCGGCGTTTGAGGACTTAAAGCTGCAGTTGGTTGAACCGCCGGTACTTGCTGCTCCGGTTGACAAAGAGCCCTTGTTATTGTACGTGGCTCCTAACGCCCGTGCTGTCAGCGTGGCAATCGTGGTAGAGCGCAAAGAGGTTGGTAAGGAATACCCGGTTCAACGACCGGTTTACTACATCAGTGAATTGCTTATCGAGTCAAAGCAGCGATATCTGCATTGGCAGAAGCTAGTTTATGGGGTTTTTATGGCAAGCCAGAAGCTCAAGCAGTATTTTCAAGGACATCCCATTACAGTGGTCAGTTCAGCTGGTTTGGGCGATATCATTCAGAACAGGGAGGCAACTGGCCGGGTTGCAAAGTGGGCAATTGAGCTTAGCCCGCACGGATTGAAGTATATGCCTCAGACATCAATCAAGTCACAGGCGCTTGTTGACTTCATCAATGATTGGACCAAGTTACAGGCACCAGAGGACAAACCGGATAATACATATTGGACCATTCACTTTGATGGATCCAGGAAATTGGAGGGCTTGGGGGCTGGAGTTGTTCTTACTTCCCCTCGCGGTGATTATATTTGCTATGTTCTCCGCTTAATGTTTCCTTGTACTAACAATGCAGCTGAGTACGATGCCTTACTCCACGGTCTCCGGGTGGCTAAGGAAATGAACTTAAGCCGGGTTCGCTGTTTCGGAGATTCTGATCTGGTGGCTCAGCAAGTCTCTGGTACTTGGGATTCTAAGGATCCACTAATAGCGGCTTACAGACGCGAGGTGGATATTGTGGCAGGTCACTTTAAGGGTTATCAGGTTGAGCATATTGACCAGCGCAAAAACGAGGCAGCAGATGCTTTAAGTAGGTTGGGATCTCAGCGTAAACCAGTACCACCCAATACCTTTTTGGATATCCTGCATAACCCGTCTGTCAAGTTACCTACAGAGGAGGATTTAGCTGTTCCTGATCCGGAGGCCCAGTTGGTGGCCGCTTTGCATGCTACTCCGGATTGGACGATTCCATATCTAGCGTATCTAAACCGGGGCGAGTTACCGGATGATGAGATTTTCGCTAGGCAGATCATCCGGCAGTCCAAGTCCATGGTTATTCACAATGGCGAGTTACACCGTTGCAGTGTTTCAGGCGTTTTTCAACACTGTATTTCCCCTGAAGAAGGCCAAGAGATTCTGCCTGAAATCCATGAAGGGGATTGTGGTCACCACACCGGTTCAAAATCCTTGGTGGCTAAAGCGTTTCGTCATGTGTTCTATTGGTTGACAGCTCATACTGATGCGGAGGATCTGGTAAAGCGGTGTGATGCTTGTCAGAAATTTTCCCGTAGAGCTCATGTTCCGACTCAGGAGCTATGGATGATTCCTATCACTTGGCCGTTTGCCACTTGGGGGCTGGATACGGTGGGGCCTTTTAAGTGCTCCCAGGATAAGAAGACCGACCTATTGGTGGCGGTTGACAAGTTCACTAAATGGGCTGAAGCAGAGCCTGTCAGTAAGTGTGATGCAGCCACGGCGGTTCAATTTCTCAAAAAGATTATTTTCCGTTTTGGGTTTCCTCACAGCATCATCACAGATAATGGCACAAACCTTTCTAAAGGTGAGATGGAGGAGTTCTGCCAACGAGAGCACATCCGGCTTGATGTAGCATCTGTGGCTCATCCCCAGTCCAATGGTCAAGCCGAGAGGGCGAATCAAGAAATTTTGAAGGGTATTAAGCCCAGGCTTATGGTTCCGTTGAAGCGGACGCCGGGTTGTTGGGTGGAAGAATTTCCCTCTGTGTTATGGAGTATCAACACCACCCCAAACCGATCCACAGGTTATACACCTTTCTTCATGGTTTACGGGGCTGAGGCTATCCTCCCAAGTGATATTCGTCACGACTCGCCCCAGGTTGCCAATTATGTTGAAGCGGACAATGAGCAAGCGCGTCAAGAGGCGTTGGACCTGTTAGATGAGAAACGAGACATGGCTTTGGCTCGGTCGGCGGTTTATCAACAAGACCTGCGGCGTTATCAGAACCGCCGGGTTAAGACACGAACCTTTCAAGAAGGTGACTTAGTGCTTCGGCTCATCCAGGATCAGACTGATATGCACAAGTTATCCCCATCTTGGGAAGGACCCTTTGTGATCAGCAAAAATTTGCACAACGGATCTTACTACCTCATTGACGTTCGAGAAGACTCACGCAGTTCTGAGGAGACCCGACGGCCATGGGACATAGCTCTCCTTCGGCCTTACTACACTTGAGCCATAGGCTTTCCTTATGTACATATTATGACAATGTATATATTATGATCAATATAATAAACCGGCATCCTTGCTACAAGCAGGACCTCTGCCGTTCTTCCAAAATATTTCTTGGTTACAAGGGGGCTTCTGCTCTCAAAGCAATGACTCACCTTGTCCATTAAACCGGCTATAATGCCAC
The DNA here is from genome assembly GCF_002162155.2 of Triticum dicoccoides. Taxonomy (NCBI): domain Eukaryota; kingdom Viridiplantae; phylum Streptophyta; class Magnoliopsida; order Poales; family Poaceae; genus Triticum; species Triticum dicoccoides. The sequence continues at coordinate 170,907,201 of NC_041391.1, read as the reverse complement.
AATGCAGCTTGGGAGCTTCACACCCAAGGGGCCAAAGAGAGTCTGGATGTTATACAACAGCTCAAACATAGGCACCCATTGAGCACAACTCACAAAATTACTTGGGGGCTCTTTTGTGCAAAAGACACAAAGAGATTGAAGGGACCCTTGTAATTGGGTATCGACCCATGGCTTGGAAGCCTGGTGTATTCACCTAAAACCCCGGGTTAAGCTGCCTTCATCAAGTAAGCCACTCCTATCCAGGTAATCCTGGCATGACCCAGCGAATGTTTGACAGGTCAATCTTACATAGACCCTGAACTTGTCAAAGTTAAAACAGTGATTGGTTAGTTGGAGGCCCATCTTAAAAGGCTTTGCAAAATGGTTTAACTCAGTGGCCTGGCAGCCCATGAAAAGCCTCGAATTTGGGCCTGGCAGCCCTTGAAAAGCCTTGCCTACCTGGTTTTTATTAGCTTTTTCTTGTTAAGTTTTCACTTTTTTGAAGAATTTGTTTTAAACCGGTGTTTTTTAACCCGGTGTGGCTTTTTAGTCACAATGATAACCTGGCGTTTGTTAACCCAGCTTGGCTTTCAGCTATATGTTGTCAGACCATCTTATCAACCCGGTGTTTATTCACCCGGCCTGGCTTTGACTATATGTCGCCAATATGATCATTCGGTGTTTGTTATAACCCGGCGTGACTTCTTCATCCTATCATTATAGGGTAAAGGTCTTGACAGCTTACATTTTTGGGCTTCAACACTTATTAAGGGATTACACATCACAGGTATGAGTACTTCATATTCATTCCGCTTTGATTTCCAACCAAGCTTTATTTTGGGCACTATGACCCGTCCAGCGGTAAACCGCCAGGACAGCTCTTTTCTATGCAGACAAAGGGATTGCATAATATTATACAGATATATAAGCTAGCATTCAAATTGGCATGGCGGATCAAGCAAAGTATATCCCAGTGCACGATGGCAGCAGAGCAAATTATTTTAACTAGCCAATTACAAGGCGCTTCAAGGCCCAAAATATGAGTTTGTTCTTTCCACAGATCAAATTTCATGACAGCATTAGTCAGATTGACGGATCAGGCCTCATCGCCATGTTGACGTGAAGTGGACGGATCACCTAGCGTCGGTTCAGTTTCCTCTTCCTCATCCAGTGGCTGGAAGTCAGCAGTGGTCTAGTCAATCTGGGTTAAGGCCTGAAAGATAGCCTCTTCACTTATAAGTTCAGCCGGATCAACGTCAGGGGCATAAGTGTGCTTACGGATTGGCGGGATAAGATTCTGCACTTCTGGCACGACAGTCTCAACCCGCCTGTTGTTGGCATCATAAAAAGACCTGTGAACCGTCAAGTTTGCTTCTTCTGCCAATTGACTCGCCAGAGGACGCATCTCCCTTGTCACAGCTTTGAGGGTGTCGTTGTCAAATTCTGCCCCGTTCTCTTGCTCACTAGGGAAGCCCTTGGCAATATCCGCCGGATCAAGATCGGCTATCCACGCTTTGGCTCGGGTAAGTGCCAACAAAGCGCCAGCCCTGGCAGCAGATCGGTTCATCTCTTCTATCTGTGTTGGCGTTACGGATAGCTTTGCCAGCGTATCCTTGATTAAGGTGGGGGGCGGATTGTTGTATGAGGCGGCGCAGATAATCCGTTTGGCACCGGTATATAATTTTTCAATCAAAGTGTAGGCGGCCTTCAGCTTCATTCGCATATGAGAGCCCAGATGAGCAATGCGGCTACCTACAACGGTTTAAGAATTTCATATTAAACCGGCAAGCTACCAATATGGTCATTCAAGAAGTCTTGGTCAAATCACTTACCAAACACTCTAGAGGTCATTGCGTTCACTTGGCGCTTTAACCCAGAGAGTTCCTCTGCTACCGGTTTAAGAGCTGATTCGGCGTCTTCTGCCCGCTTCAGCAATGCATTTTTCTCTGTCTCCTAGTTGGTACGTTCCGTTTTGAACCCTTCCTTGAGCTGCTCCATGGCTTCCAAAGCGGTTTTCAGTTCATCTTTGGCCTTGGATGTCTCTGTTTGTTGGGTCTTGAGGTTCTCTTGTAGATCGGTGATTTGAGAGCCTTGGCGGTTTATATCAGCCTGTTACAGAGGAAGAGCAGATAAATATTCTCAAAAGTCCCAAGCATATAACCAGTTATACACTTGGCACTTGGGGGCTAATGTGGATTGCTTTTTCACTACTCATTGTTTAAAGTCCCAAGGATCAATACAAGTTTTAATCTTGGCACTTGGTGGCTAATGTGTGTTTGATCTACAACATACGTACAGAAAGCCAATAAGATATAACATGGAATATAAAAGTCCCGGTTCGTCTTTACAAAGGCAAACCGACCCTTGGGGGCTATGAAGATGTTTTTTCATTTCTAAAGACCCGGTTTATCTTTCAAAGATAAACCGGCCCTTGGGGGCTACAATACAAGGAGTGGACAGAATAAAGATGATTTTGAGAATTACCTCATAGCACTCCTTCATTAGATTTACCAAACCGGCTCCATAATCCCGGCTGGTGTAAAGCTGGTTCAAGAATCCGGAGTGAAGGTCTTGAGCAGAAAGATCAACATAGGCTGACAAATCAGTCTTCCCTTTCCCCTTGCTCATAGCAGCAAATTCGTCCTTGGCAGTGTGCTTTGATAGAGCAACCGGATTGCCAGGGGCAGTATAGGCCGTACCAGTGACAACAACGTCATCGTCATCCTTGGCTGGGCTCGATGGATTGACCTTCTCTTTGGCTGGGCTTGGCGGTTTGAAAACAGGGCTTGGCGGACTGGCAGCAGGGCTTGGCGGATTGGCAGTTGAGCCCAACAGATCAACAATTGGACTTGGAGGCATGGCATGAGGACTTGATGTGTCAAGATGTGTTTCCTGATCAGCATCCGGTGGATTGGTATTAGCAGCTGGATCTTGTGGAGTGGATTCATCCATGACATGATCAATATCTTCGCCAGCATTATCTGGGGTCTTCTCCAGTTCAAGATCGCCAGAAGGACTGCTGGTCTTGGCTTTCTTACTCAATCGAGCCTTAGCACTGCAACATCACGATAAAGATCAGTATGATAAACCGATGCATGAAGAAGTAGATTAAAAAGGAATATACTTACCCAACGACGGTCTTGAGGGGAGGCAGCTGTGTGGTTGATGAACCGCCAGATGAGTTAGAAGACGCCTGATAATTCGGATCAGACGGATTAAGTGGGTATCGGAAGAAACCCTTCAAAGGATAAGGTTTTTGGGAGAGCAAGTAACCTCTGGACGACGCTTCCAGATTGGAGTATCCGGTAAACCGGAAGAAGTGACTTGCTGGCCGTTGTGTCGGGTTGTACGGCACTCTTCAGGTTGCCTGTTTCTTTAAAGAAAATTTTGGATCCAAATAAGCAAGAGGGTGAGAGCGTTTCACTTTCTGAATTGCACGGCGAAATCTTTGAACCGGCACAAGATCTGAACCGGAGGAAAGAGAGATTACCTCAACATGGTCCGCACGGCTGACCTCCGCATCGTCCTGATAATAATCATTGTTAATAAGATGAATGAAAAAGGAGCCAAGGGAGTCAAGTTCTACCTCCTAATCCGACTCTTCAACATCTTCGGGCGGATCACCAGCTTCGCCGGTCTTCTTTTTTGATTTCTTCACAGCCTTGCTCTTAGCACGAGGAGCTCTGACTATTTTCTCTAAAGTTCTCTTCTTCCAAAAATTGTTGTTGGTCTGCAAAGATTAAAACAAAGGATTGTTAGCACAAGTGTTAAAGCGGAGGCGGATCAAGAAAGTACAAGTTCAAAAACTTACTGCTGGCGGTTTGCTGGCGGCGTAAAAAGGAGCCAGCCCGGTTTGACTGCATACGGCGAGGGGTTCGTCTAACATCTTCTTCACTGATTCGGTGACTTCATCATCAGTCACCTCTATCTCATTGAACCGTTGAGGATCATTGGAGTTGCCGGTATACTCATACATTAATCCAGAACGGCGACTTAGAGGCAGGATGCGCCATTGAACCCAGCAACGAACAAGATCAACGCCAGTTAATCCGTTGGCCATGAGAGCCCGGAGCTTGGCGAGTTGAGGAGCATCAGTTTGTCTCTCTCTGGCGGTTAAACGCTTAGGTAATGGGTGGCCATTGCTAAGCCGATGAGGGCAGTAACCCGGCAGGGGATTCTCTTCAGCAGGGGCTGTGTTCTGACAGTAAAACCAAGTTTGGTTCCAGTCTTTGGGATGACTATGATGGGATGCATGTGGGAAATCAACCTCTTTCCTTTTCTGGATTGATACCCCGCCAAGTTCTGTGTTAGGGCCATCAGAAAACTCAGTTCGGCGGTTTAAGTGAAAGAAATCCCAGAACAACTCGACAGACGGTTCCTCTTGAAGGTACACTTCACAAAAAACTTGAAAATTGCATATGTTTGACACGGAATTTGGACCAATGTCTTGCAGATGGAGTTGAAGGCTTGCGAGGACATCTCGGAAATTTTTTGATCCGGGAGGGCTGAAGCCCCGGTCTAAATGCTACATAAAAACAATAACTTCGCCGTCCTGAGGCTCAGGAGGGCACTCAGGGCCAGGAACACGCCAGTGAAGAACATTCTTTGAGGCTAAAGCGCCAGTTGTGACGTAGCCATTGATCTGAGTTTCTGTAATCCGGGACGGAACCCAGTTATAGGCGGCGAATTGCTTGGTCATCTTGGACAGTAAACTGTAAAGGTAAAAGGAAGCCGATTTACGATTGACGGTTCAAGGAGCATTAGTTGATGTTAAACCGAATTTTTTTATCAAAGCATATGTGTGGGATAAACCGGAAACTGCTATTCAAATCAAAGATGGAGGTTTAAGCGAGGGCTAATGATAAATGGCAGATTACTGACTGCTAAAGGTTTAAACCGCCCTTTGGTGGAGGAGACAGATGAAAATATGCGAAGTGTTGACAAAAACAGGTTTCACACAATGACCAAATTTATTTAGATCTACCGCGCTTCAGTAAAGAAAAATTACCGCAACTTATAAATGGCATTAAAGCAGAACAAGGAAGGTTGTGTACTCTACAGAAGAAATGGAAGATCTGATGGTATTAAAAATGGATGCAGAGTAACCACCGCGCGAGATCTACACTGCTATTGGATCAAAACTACCGCGGCAGAAGGAAAGACGAGGAACTGAGGAGGAAGAACGAAGAACTGTACAGTTGAACTCACGAACCCTAAACAGAGATCTAAAGATAAAGGAAAGAGGAAACTTACCACTGCAGATTTACTGCGGAGGGGTGCGGCGAGTTTCTGGTCCGTTTCAGGTTGATGCAGCGGCCTTTGTCGATGCAGTCCTCAAGGGTCGCGGGCGGCGGCGGAGCTTCAGAGCTTGGGCCTGGCAAGGAAGAAGAAGGCACAGAAGGGAAAAAAATAGAAAAGGACCCTCGGGCTTTATTTATAGAGGAAAGGATAAATGGCAGGCGCGAGATTCGAGGAGCCTGAAGCGGCAGAGTGGGTGCGCCTATCGCCTCGATTTTCGGGACGACCATTAATGAGGGGAATCTTTTTAAATCTTTTTATACAAAGATGATGTAATGACGGACCGTTACTGTGTCCACAAGATGACATCACGGCGGTTTAACAAAAATTGCAGGAGAAGACAATATGGCGATTTACGAGAATACAAGGGAATGCTCACAAAGATTTCTTTGAAGTATTGAAGATTGACATGAACAAGTTCAAATCAATCTGGGGCCTAATGTTGGGGATATAACTACTGGGTGTAAACCGGCCAGGAGGGCCTGGTTCACCCTCGACTATGCTGAAGCCCATGAAGATCCAAAGGATGGCGCTTTACTAATGAAGCTTAGGAGCCCGAAGCCCAAAGGCGGATTAGGGCCCATAGTGGTAAACCGCCATGACTATGTAACTTGTAATGTAAGATAGGAAAGGAGAGACCGAGCCAGACACTTTCTATGAGTCGGCCTCGGGGCTCTGTAGACCAGCCGTGCGTCAACCTATGTATATAAAGGGACGACCCGGCGGCAGTTCAGGGACAAGAAACAACAACTCGAGACTCAGGCAAGCATATTTGCTCCCTGGTCATCGAAACCCAATTAATCCCATCACAACTAGACGTAGGCTTTTACCTTCATCGAAGGGGCCGAACTAGTATAAAACTCCCGTGTCCCTTGTTCGGTTTAACCCCTTCAAGCTAACCCGTTGCGATGGCTCCACGACTAAGTCCTTTCATGAGGACATCTGACGTGTTAATTCCACGACACCACCGCCGGCCAGACTATCCCTCCACCCCTCCATACCTCCTGTTATTCTCCATCGACTACAGCCTCACGCCGCACCAGAACCAGTTATAACCCTTCTCCTCGTCTCAATCTGCGACTCCACTGCCGCGTCTTCCCATCTCCAGGTCGTTCCCGTCCGGGGCCTCGCTGTCGTCCACCGCCTCGCTACGCTCGGTGTGGCATGGTCACAAAGGAGAATCATCGGAAGAGGACTGTATGTGGAGAGCCTGACAGCTGGGACCCACGAGGTCCATGGTCGCACATAAGGAAAGTTCCTCCTTATTAAGCTGAAAATGTTTCCTCCCCCTGACAGCTAGGACCCACCGGCTGTATCTTCGCATAGAAGGAAGTGCCTCCTTGTTATGCGAAAAAAATTATTCCTCCCGTTGACAGCTGGGACCCGTCGGATTTGGTGGCTGACTTGTGGGCCTACTAAGTGGGCGTGTACGTAGGGCTTTGTCAACTTAACCAACAAATGATTCTAGCAGCTGGACCGTTGGATGTTAATCCAACATCCGTGCTCCTTCTTCAACCTCTGTTCTTGCTCTTGTCTCCCGTGAGCGGCACCGCGGCAGTGCTGCCGCGCACCCAAACCAGTCAAGTTTCCCACTCCTCTCCATCTGCGACTCCACTGCCGCGTCTTCCCCATCTCTAGGTCATTCCAGTCTGGGGCCTCGTTGTCGTCCATCGGCCTTGGTGCGCTCGGCACGATGTGGTCAACATGGTCAACAACCGAGAGTAATCGGAGGATGACTGTACGTGAGAGGCTGACAATGGGGATGCACCACGCCCATGGATGCATGCATGCAACTGCATCCTTTTTACCCTGAAAATTAATGTTTTCTTCCCCTGACTACTGGGACCCACCAGCTACATCTTCGTACGCAAGGAAGTGCGTCCATATTATGGGCAAAAAACTGATTCGCCTGCTGACTGCTGGGAGCCACCAGCTACATCTTCGCACGCAAGGAAGTGCCTGACAGCCGGACACACCTAGTCGAAGCGTATGTAGCGTTGTCATTCTGGTCGCAAACGTGTACGTACATACTGGTCGATCGGTCTGTCTACAGACTGCAGCGATCAACCGTGGCCGTGCAAGGAAGGGCACGTGTCGTAGTAGAGGCGTGCACGTGTCGTAGTAGAGGCGCGCATGTAGCATGTACACATACGTACAACGGCCAGGATGCAAGAAAGAAAATACGGCCACGTACGTACATACAGTCGGGGTCTCGAATGCCTACTCGTGCATACGTACGGCCAAGGTTCATGTACATGGCTGGGTCAGAACGGATAAACTACGTCGTTGTTGTGTTCATGGGAAGGCAACGTAATGCATCATGTTCATTGGGAGGCAATAGAACGCGTGCTGTTCATCAGGAGCCAACTGGCTTGGACGGAACAGCCGATGGAAACGAGACCTGGCGTACCGCAGAACAGAGAAACGGCCTTGTGTTTGACCGGCCACGGTCAAAACGGGATCCTGTTCATCGGGAGGGGTTTGGCGTACCGCAAAACAGAGGAAACGGACTTCTGTTGGACCTCCTACGGTCGAAATGGGGTCCTGTTGACTGGGAGGGGTGTGGCGTACCGCAAAACAGAGTAAACAGACTTGTGTTGGAGGGGTGTGGCGTAGCGCAAAACGGGACTCCACGGGATACTGTTCATCTCCACCGTCGACTGCCTCCACGGGCTAATGTTCATCCACCGTCGACCTCCTCCAGCCTCCACCTACGACTGTTCATCCACGAGGTCCTGTTCATCCAGCCTCCACCACTCCTCCACCGGCTACTGTTCAACCAGCCCTCTCCACGGGGTCCTGTTCAACCCCCCCTCCACGGGCTACTGTTCATCCGACCCTCCACCGGCTACTGTTCAACCATCTCTCCACTAGCTACTATTCAACCTTCCCTCCACGGGGTCCTGTTCATCCAGCCCTACACGGGGTCTTGTTCATCCAGCCCTCCACAGGGTCCTGTTCATCCATGCTCAACCGGCTCGATCGATTGGGGTCCTGTTCATCCAGCGACAACACCACGGGGTCCTGTTCATCCAACCCCCACCGGGAACTGTTCATCCAAACCCCCAACAACGCTCACTGTTTATCAAGGGAAGGACGTAGTAGGTTCGACCGGCCTCAATTAGCAGCAGTAGCGAACGAAGGAATCGCTCGATCGGGTTCAGTTAACAGCCATTGATCGATCGCTCGGGTTCAGTAACGCGTAGCCTGCAGTGCAATCACTCGGGTTCAGTTAGAGCCCAACTCCTTGCTCGGTTCAGTTAGAGCCCAACACCTCGCACACACACGCATATGTACGAGAGAAACGCGCATCGCTTGGCCCCCGACCACCCACCGTAACCGGGAACTCCCTGATATTTTCCACGCCCTCGCTTCTACCATGGTTTTTTCCATCATGGATGGGCCAAAGAATGTCATGCAGCTGCGTCTCCGGCCCGCCCATACGAAAAACCCATTTTCTATCATGATTTTTTGTCATAGAAGTAGGACCCCACCACATCTATGATGATACCGGGTTTTATCACAATTGTCGTCATAGAAGTGTCATAAGTATGATAGAAAAAAAATTGTTTGGCCCAAAATGTCACAGATGTGTCTTTTTTTTGTAGTGTAGTAGGCTAGTGAAGGCTTCGTTCAGCCCGCTTTTGGCGGACTGAATCTTCTCCACCACCATACCCATCAAGGTACGGTGCTCCTCCAAGACGGACACACTTTGCAGTGCACCCATCAGAGTGTTCGGCACATCTGGATCTGTGGAGGTCGCCGCAGGAATAAGCGCTCCCCCTCCCTTGAAGGGGGCCGCTCGTTCGACTCCGGAGACGTCTCCGGAGTAGTATTCGGCTGCGGGCTGGACAATCTAGGGCCCCCATCGCCAGTCTCGATGGGGGTCGCGCCCCCATGCCCGCAGCAGCCGAGGTGTTACCCTCTGGCGCCGTCCCGGTGGTCCCCCGCACCTCTCCGCGGTCCGGAGAAATCCTTTGGGATGACACCTCGATGTCGTCCACCCTAGGTGGCGGGGAAGCACGCGGAGGCGTCTCGCTCTCCATCATCTCCGGCGGCAAATCCCACGACAAGGAGGATTGTTGAGGGAGGTCGCAGGCCGGACTGCAAAATGTGATTTAATATTATTCTCACAATTCGTAAAGGATTGGATGTATGTACATCATCCTTAGGTACTTACGATTGAGCAAGGGGCTTGGCCCGGGGGCGGTGCTTGGGGATTGCTTCGGCATCCAAATCCGAGTCATCCGGGATGGATATCTTTTCCCTCTTGGACGCCCCCGCCTCCGGATCTACGGAGGCCGCTCTCTTTTTCCCTTTGAGAGGTGGGTTGTCTTCTTCCTCCTACCCCTCGTCCTCGCCTTTGTCTCCCTTGTGAGAGGAGGGAGCCTCGGTCCTCCGGACATAGCGTCCGAAGTACCCTCATGGTGGAGGCTGCTTTCGGCCTCCTTGCCCTTCTTCTTCTTGCCCTTCTTCACCGGCGCCTGGTACGGCGCCGGGACCAGCATCCTCATTAAGAGAGGATTAGCTGGATCTTCGGGGAAGGGGGCCGGCTATGTCCATCGCTGTTTAAAGGATGGAATTCTCAGTGTACCCCCTTGGATTGATAAACCAAGCTATGATCAGAAATCTAACCCTTACCTGGGTGGACGGTGGTTGCAGTCAAGGCCGATGTCCTCGGACGTCTCCGGCCACGACTTTTGAGATTTGAAGAGCAGTTTCCAGATCTCTTTGTGCGTTGTGCCGAAGAATTGTTGTAGAGTCCGCGGCCCTTCTGGATTAAGCTCCCACATACGGAGAGGCCGTCGCTGGTAGGAAAGGGTCTGGCGGACAAGCATCACGTGGATCACGTTGGTAAGGCGGGTGTCCTTTTCTATGACACTTTTGACATGTTTTTGCAGCGACAACACCTCGTCAGACGATCCCTAGTACAGACCCTTGTTGATCCATGACGCAAGTCGCAGCGGGGGCCCGGATCTGAATTCAGGAGCGGCCACCCACTTGGTGCCGCGGGGTTCGGTGATGTAGAACCACTCCTGCTGCCATGTTTTGGCGGTCTCAACAAAGCCCCCTTGAGGCCAAGTAACGCTGGGGAGCTTGCTCACCATGGCGCCGCCGCAATCCGCGTGCTCCCCGCCAGCCACCTTTGGCTTCACATTTAAGACCTTGAGCCATAGGCCGAAGTATGGGGGGATGCAGAGAAATGCCTCGCACACGACGATGAACGCCGATATGTGGAGGAAGGAGTTCGGGGCTAGATCGTGAAAATCTAGCCCATAATAGAACATAAGGCCACGAACAAAGGGGTGAAGGGGAAACCCTAACCCACGGAGGAAGTGGGAGATGAACACAACCCTCTCGCCGGCTCTGGAGTAGGGATGGCTTGCCCCTTGGTTGGGAGCCCGTGTGTGATTTCCGCGGTCAAGTACCTCGCCTCTCGAAGTTCCTTGATATCCTTCTTCGTCCCGGAGGAGGCCACCCACTTGCCTTGAGAGCCGGATCCAGACATGGCTGGAGTGCTTGGTGGCTATGGAAAAGATCGAAACTTGGGCGCTGGAGCTCGAGGATGGGAGGGCTGAGGAAGAAGAAGGCATGGGGTAAAAAGATGGGTCCTTATCCCCTTATAAAGGCAACAGATATCAAGCGCCCCCTCACAAGCCTTAAAATTTGCCTATTCCCAAGGGGTCGGGCGAATGGCACGGTTGGATTACCCATGCCCCATTGATGAGAATCTCGTGATAAGAGGACACTATGACGCCCCCGATTCAATCGTACACTAATCATGCACGCAATCGTGTACGATCAAGATCAGGGACTCACGGGAAGATATCACAACACAACTCTAAAAAACATAAATAAGTCATACAAGCATCATAATACAAGCCAGGGGCCTCGAGGGCTCGAATACAAGTGCTTGATCATAGACGAGTCAGCGGAAGCAACAATATCTGAGTACAGACATAAGTTAAACAAGTTTGCCTTAAGAAGGCTAGCACAAACTGGGATACAGATCGAAAGAGGCGCAGGCCTCCTGCCTGGGATCCTCCTAAACTACTCCTGGTCGTCGTCAGCAGGCTGCACGTAGTAGTAGGCACCTCCGGTGTAGTAGTCGGCGTCGACGGTGGCGTCTGGCTCCTGGACTCCAGCATCTGGTTGCGACAACCAGGTAGAAGGGAAAGGGGAAAAGGAGGGAGAAAAGCAACCGTGAGTACTCATCCAAAGTACTCGCAAGCAAGGAGCTACACTACATATGCATGGGTATATGTGTAAAGGGCCATATCGGTGGACTGAACTGCAGAATGCCAGAATAAGAGGGGGATAGCTAATCCTGTCGAAGACTACGCTTCTGGCAGCCTCCGTCTTGCAGCATATAGAAGAGAGTAGATTGAAGTCCTCCAAGTAGCATCTCCAAGTAGCAACTCCAAGTAGCATCTCCAAGTAGCATCTCCAAGTAGCATCTCCAAGTAGCATCGCATAGCATAATCCTACCCGGTGATCCTCCCCTCGTTGCCCTGTAGAAAAGCGATCACCGGGTTGTCTGTGGAACTTGGAAGGGTGTGTTTTATTAAGTATCCGGTTCTAGTTGTCATAAGGTCAAGGTACAACTCCAAGTCGTCCTGTTACCGAAGATCACGGCTATTCGAATAGATTAACTTCCCTGCAGGGGTGCACCACATAACCCAACACGCTCGATCCCATTTGGCCGGACACACTTTCCTGGGTCATGCCCGGCCTCGGAAGATCAACACGTCGCAGCCCCACCTAGGCACAACAGAGAGGTCAGCACGCCGGTCTAAATCCTATGCGCGCAGGGGTCTGGGCCCATCGCCCATTGCACACCTGCACGTTGCGTACGCGGCCGGTGAGCAGACCTAGCAACCTCCATTACAAAGGAAGTTGCGTTAACGCAGTCCAACCCGGCGCGCGCCACTCAGTCGCTGACGTCACGAAGGCTTCGGCTGATACCACGATGCCGGGATACCCATAACTACTCCCGCGTAGATGGTTAGTGCGTATAGGCCAGTAGCCAGACTCAGATCAAATACCAAGATCTCGTTAAGCGTGTTAAGTATCCGCGAACACCGAACAGGGCCAGGCCCACCTGTCTCCTAGGTGGTCTCAACCTGCCCTGCCGCTCCGCCACAAAGTAATAGTCGGGGGCCATCGGGAACCCAGGCCCACCTCTACCGGGATGGAGCCACCTGCCCCTTCAGCCCCCATCTCCGAACAGTATCACAGGTAATGTAACTGTGCAAAGTATATCGTATATGCCCGTGATCACCTCCCGAAGTGATCACGGCCCAGTAGTATAGCATGGCAAACGGACAAGAGTGTAGGGTCACTAATGGAACACTAGCATCCTATACTAAGCATTTAGGATTGCGGGTAAGGTATCAATGACTGTAGCAGCAATGACAGGCTATGCATCAGAATAGGATTAACGGAAAGCAGTAACATGCTACACTACTCTAATGCAAGCAGTATAGAGAAGAGTAGGCGATATCTGGTGATCAAAGGGGGGGCTTGCCTGGTTGCTCTGGCAAGAAGGAGGGGTCGTCAACTAACTGGGCAGCAGCAGCGTCGGTCTCGTAGTCTACCGGAGAGAAGAGGGGGAAGAAACAATGAATACAATGCAAACAAATGCATATCGATGCATGACATGACAAGTAACGATGCTAGGTGTGCCCAATCGCGGTAGTAGGTGATACCGACGAAGGGGGGAAACATCCGGGAAACTATTCCCGGTGTTTCGCGTTTTCGGACTGATGAACCGGAGGGGGAAAGTTGCGTGTTTGGTATGTTAGAGGTGTGTGGTGGACGAACGGGCTGCGTATCCGGGTTCGTCTCGTCGTTCTGAGCAACTTTCATGTACAAAGTATTTTCATCCGAGTTACGGATTATTTTATATGATTTTCTAAAGTTTTAAATCATTTTTAGAATTTATTAAATTAATTTAATTTAACATTATCCAGAACAGTGCATGCTGACGTCATCATGACGTCAGCATGACGTCGGCAGTCAACAGAGGTGTTGACTGGGTCGCTGACGTGTGGGTCCCAGCTGTTATTGACTGTTAACTAACCTAATAGATTAATTAACTAACTAGGTGATTAGGTTAATCTAATCAGGATCAATTAAGTTAATTAATTCTTTAATTAATTAACTAATTAATATTTTAATTATTTTATTTATTTATTTATTTATTTTATTAAATCTTTCTTCTTTTTTTTTCTTTTTTTTTCGTTCTAGGGCCTGGGCCCGTTTGTCATAGGGTCATTGGACCAATGCGGGTTAGCGGGCGCAACGGGTGTCGGCCACCAGCCCGAGCGGTTCGGCATGCGCGTGAACCCGGCGACGGGCGCCGCGGGCGTGGCCGAAGCCTGAGCGGCGACCAGCGTGCGGGGGCGGCACAGCGAGGCCCCCAGGCCGCAGTGGCAACGAGGCCGAGGGCGGGGTGCGCGAGCTGCGGCGGCGAAGGCGGGGATCAGGGGTGGAGCAGAGCTCCGGGGCGCACGGCCGTCGACGATAAGGCGAGGAGGGGCGTGGCCGTGCGTAGCCCTGGCTAGGCAGGGCGGTGCGGGGTCGGCGGTGACCAACAGGGGCGCGGCCACGGTGGGCGCGCACTGGAAGGAGGCCGCGGGCGTGTGTGCGCGCGGTGGCGCACCGAGGGAGGCGCGGGGACAAAGGAAGGAGGAGGGCGGAGGTGAGCGCGGCGGGGCTCACATTGGGGCGTAGGGTCTAGGGCAGTGGGCGCGAGGAGGGAGACAGGGACGGCCGGCGACGGGGAGGCAGTCCGATGGGGAGGAGGAAGCAGGCCGGCGTGTTGGTCTTTGGCGACGGCGTCGAGCGAAGAGGACGGTGGCGACGTGCGTGGACGGCGTCCGGCGAAGAGAGGGGGCGAGGATGAGCGACGGGAGCCGGCAGGGACGGACGGAGGCGCGGCGGGGCGCGGGGTTCGGGCGCCTCCGAGCGGCGGCGGCGTCGAGCGCCCCGATCCAATTCTGGATCGGGGGAAGGGGGAGTGGGGAGTGGGAGAACATGGGGCGACGGGGGGGGGAGTGGTGCGTGGGGGCTAGGGTTTCAGGGGTGAGGCCATATAGGCCAGGGGGGTTGTGGGATGGGCCGGCCGGGTAGCGGCCTGGTGGGCCGAAGCCCAGCGGGGGAGGGTGTTTGCTCTCTCTTTTTGGTTAGTTTGTTTTCTGTTTTTTTGTATTTTTTTTACTCTTTATTTATTTTTCCTTTCCGTTTTATTTCTAGTTTCTCTTTCATTTAGTTTTTATCTAATATTAAAATGATCCCGAATTTAGTAATACATTAAAACCCACTATAACAATAGGTCTTACCCCAAAACAAATTAGTTTAGTATTTTGTTAATTATAAAAGCATTTAAATATTGGTTTTTGCTACTGTTTTATTCACCTAAGGGCATTTAAACATTTTATAAAAGTGTGGTTTCTCCACCATAATTACCTATGCATTAGTTGGATCACTCCGAATATTTTAGTGTTAAAATTTGAAAACTTTTATTGTTTCATTGATTTTTTTAATTTGAATTCGAATCGGTTCCGAACTAACGCGAGATTAGCAACAGTAACCGTGGTGACGTGGCATCATTAACGGAGGTTTACTGTAGCTTAATTACCCGGGCGTCACAGACACGATCTCTACTTTGACAAGACGTGTCACCAGAGGTTGCGTCTCGAAACGCAAAACTGGAGGCCGAAAACGGTTCGAAATAATAAAGTGGCCAGACGTAACGTTTCGCCAGTAAAGCTGTCAATAAAGCATGATTTGTTTTTTTAAGTATTGTGCCCTGGTGGTTGAGGTTTGTAACCGTTAAACAGAGCCGGATACTGTTCTCATGTTCGGAAGACCACTTTGAAGTATTCGGAGGAGGAACCCGCCTTGCAATGCCGAAGACAATCTGCGCGCCGGACACATCGTCATTGAAGCCTAGTTCAGGGGCTACTGAGGGAGTCCTGGATTATGGGGTCCTCGGAGAGCCCGCCTATGTGACATGGGCCGGACTGATGGGCCGTGAAGATACAAGACAGAAGGCCTTTCCCGTGTCCGGATGGGACTCCCCTTTGCGTGGATGGCAAGCTTGGCGTTCAGATATGTATTTTCCTTCTCTGTAAAACGACTTTGTGCAACCCTAGTCCTTTCCGGTGCTTATATAATCCGGAGGGTTTAGTCCGTAGAGATCATCATAATCATACAGGCTAGACATCTAGTGTTTAGCCATTACGATCTCGAGGTACATCAACTCTTGTAACCCCTATATTCATCAAAGTCAATCAAGCAGGAAGTAGGGTATTACCTTCATTAAGAGAGCCCGAACCTGGGTAAACATCGTGTCCCCTGCCTCCTGTTACTTTCGATCCTTAGACGCACAGTTCGGGACCCCCTACCCGAGATCCGCCGGTTTTGATACCGACATTGATGGACTTGGTCAATTTGATAGCATTTGTGGTGAGTTCTATTTGTCGGATCCAATGTGACGGACGTGTCCGGGCCTCCCCCTATCCGCTCCAAATATGGGTTGAATATGAGTGGTGCCGGACAACCCAAACATATAGGGCCAGTTTGAGGAGGCTTGCTGGGTCACGATTTTACGACAGGGTCACTGCCTGAGCCGTCCTCCCAGATGTATAGGGAGCGTTTGAGGAGCCGGGTTGTAGATGCTCTAAGCCGGCCATGTTCTGATCGAGATCTTTGGACCAAAACTAAAGACATAATAAAACGGAAAGTATATATATAGTACTCCAAATAGTACACATGCACGAGAACTGCCTCTATGATTTGTTCGGCCGAAAGAAAATTGATAGTGATGGGTTCTCACCAATTTGACTAAGCCACAAATTCGATCGTCACCGCCACTCCACACTCAGTCGCACAAACTTGATAGTCACCTCCTCCCTCTCGTCACCTATAAATACATGCCCAGGCTGCTCGCATTCACCTCATCGCATATTTGCAGACACTACACAAACCCATTCAATTCAGTTCCTCTCTCACAAAGAATTTCGTACAGATATACACCCACATTAGAGTTAGACTCTTCGGGCTTAGTTCGATTGATTTTACTGACATGGCTTCCTCGCGTGCCATTATGATGCTTTCGTTGCTTGTGTTGGCATTGTCGCACTCTGTTGTGCAGGCTAGGATGATGCCAAGTCATCAACCACAAATGCTCGCCGAGAAGATGACCGGTCCACCTCCATACTCATCATCTCCAGATCTGCTTCAAGTGTTCATGGCGCCACCGCCGCCAATGCCGGTCACGTTTGCCGGCAACATGGGGATCGCTGGTGCCAAGCGTAGGCGTGCTATCCATGTCGTTCAGGGGTCGGTTCCAAGCCCCGGCGTAGGCCATCACTAGCTCGTCGATCTTTTAATCAAGTGAATAAATTTCTTTACATTTTACACATATCGATCTATAATTCTATATGATGGTACATATGCCGTCCAACATAATGGCTAGCTGCAGCCAAAGCTTAGCTATTGAAGCTACACAAGCATATACATGTAAAAAGGGCATCATGCTCGCACTGCCTCGATTTGTATCTTATTTTAGTTATTTTATGGACCGGCTATATGTAAGTTGCCTGAAAGTTTATTTTGGATAAGTCCGTTTTCTGGGCCATTAGATTAAGATTCAACGGCCGTTCTTCTCTCTTCTTCCTTCAGCTTTCTTCCTCCTCCATCTGTTCATTCTCCCATGAAATCGACTTACCCAAATAGCAAATTCAATCAACTTACATATGAGCTACTGTGTATTTTTTTTCAAGAATACGCCATGGAAAGGCATACCGATTTCATATATATTTAATATACATATATATGATCATGAATTAATGAATATATAATCAATTCTCAACTTGGTTTGCTATCATTTGGATTGTTTCACCTCTTCAAAAAAAATTCCTTGAGGGTACCTTGAGAAATTAAGTGTGATGTAACCAGCTGACTGAATTCCATGCATGCTACTTTCAAGACTTATCTGGCTCCAAGAAACATTCCATAATTCAGAATTTTAGCAGGTTATAAACTGAAGTTGCATCGGCCTTGCTCACTTGCTGCCTTGGAATTGCGATGTCTGTTTCATGCATTTCTGTTGATTTGCTGTGATCATGTCGAGTGCATAACGCCATGACCTAGAGCTAACACTGTGGTGACGTCTCTTTAACCAACAATCTAACAAACGACAAAAGCTAAGATTGGTTCGCCGGCTAATTCGGAAGAAAAATAAGGAATGTATGCGCAATGCAGATTATTTTGTTATCATCATCTTATCACGCAATCATCGACTATATTACTGGCCTAAGGTGGTAGTCAATATAAAGTGTCAATTTTAAATCCAACATGCTGTCAGACATGCATGCAGATACCTAATTTTTGCACCATGCATGATTGTCTTAATCAACACGCTAGCTAAAGGAAGATCCTGCCAGAAAAGTCTAACCGAAGATAACTGCAGGCTTTTTCAAAACTGAAGCATTATCCTACTCAATTAAGCATAAAATGACATTGGAAACTGACTATCAATGATTATTAATTGTCTTGGTTCATCCGATGATGTAAATCACGCTGACCAATAGTTCTGAAAGTTTGTTTTAAGGAAATAGTGGAACTCTGCTGCATATTTTTATTAATTTTAAATAAATAGTACAAATGAGTTCAAAAAGAAAAGAATACAAAGCAAAACAAAAGGACAAATGAAATAAAGATACAACTATAACAAGAAATGAGTTCTGAAAAGGTTTTGCAGAAACAAGAAACGAATTTTTCAATATTACGTAGTAAACTTGCATATTGTCACTTCGGAAAACTAAACTTAGCTTATGATCCGGTCTGGCAATATATAACTCAAGCTAACCTAATTCTATTTGGTGGCATCCACTTACTTGCTAAACATTGCTTATCCTAAGGTGGATTAGACTCTTGTGTTACAATAATTGAGTCTAACCATCGAATGTTGACACTATTTTCTCACTTGGAAAACCCCTCATTTGTGAGCACAAGTTCATTTGTAGGCTAATCCACTGCTAGTAGTATAGATTTAGTAGTTTTATTTCTGAACTTTCTTGCAGCCAACAAATTAACTACTTCTGAAGAACAATAATTGTATCTCTTTCATAATGCTTCAAAAAGAAAATAACTACTCTCCACGATCCATAATAAGTGTCGCAGTTTTGAACTAAGGTTGAACTAGCCTTACTTCAGAGTTGCGACACTTATTTTGGACAGAGGGAGTGCTTTGTTATGATTTCTGATGCACTGAGTGGTTTAACATTCTGCACTATCATGAAATGTTTATATATAAGATGACATACAGCGAAAATACAAAGGTGAACACGGTGCGCACGCACCCACGTGAATAGTAAATTCATAAAAAAAAACTAGAAAAAAATCTTAAATTTTGCGGTATGAACCTTAGTCGATCATTGTACTCATGTGTAAAGTTTTATGATGTATTGACACCCATGGTATTCTTAGTGAAGAAAATACTAATGCGACCATGCTATTCATTAAACAGTGTTTTTTTAATATAACTTCGCTTAGCTTCGATTTTATCATTTTTGCCCAGATTACCACGGACGTAATTTCTTCGTGAAACTTCATATGCGAGTATACCGGTTGACTATGTATATTAAAATATAAATTCAGAATTTTTTGATTTTTTCTACCATTTTTTCGAATTTACTATTCATAAAGGGTGCGCGCGCACCCATGTTCACCAAATCCGTGTCCGACATACAGTGCATAAAAAATATATCAATATCCACAATAATAAATTTATTTCATTTGATCCATCACAAAAAGTAGTTCCATATTTTATCTACTTGGTATTGCAGATGTTGTTAGTTGATTCTATAATCTTGGTCAAACGTTGAAATAGTTGACTTGCACGGAAAATAATACACCTTATATTCTGGAACGGAGGGAGTATAAGCGCGAAAAAAATCAGTTACATTCTAAGATCACAAATGACAGGTTATTTTTGGGATTTATTAATATATTTAACAAATTTGTGGTCAAAATGGTCTTTTGGCAAAATTATTCATGTCTAAATATCATTTTTTTAATTGATGTTGGGAACCCGAGGGACTTACATATGGTAACATGAAATAAATGATCGATCCTATCTCTACATAAAATAGCCAACATATATGTAATAATTGATTGTGAATGATGCATGGTCAAAAGTTGCATGAAATTAATCATTAAGTAATTTCTCCGTGTGGGGTTTACCCCTCGTATCTTTGTTTATATTTTGACCATAATTCTGAATGATGAAATATGAATTATAGGTAGAAAAAATAGGATCATTGGAAATTATTTTTGATACAAATGTAATAATATAGATTTTGTGTCATATAACTTTTATACCAGTCAAATCTATGGTTGATGTTTAACCAAAATACTAGGAGGACTAATAAACCTGGACAGAGAAAGTACTGTACTACAAGTGCCCTGTGACATTCGATGCAATCGCTTGGCAATAAGTTGTAAGAAATTGACCAGTTGTCAGTTACTACAGTACAAGTTCCATAGGATATTCAGTGCAATCACTCGGGAACACACCGCAGAGATCACTGCATTTCAATGGAAGCAACAAAACTAAAGCCGTCCAAGCTGGCAGGCCTAATTCAGCCTTCGGTATTATTTACTGTCCCAGAAAAGTAGTACCTTTCTAATTAGTCATCGAATGCGTCATCTCTCCGACAATTAGCCTTTGGCCGCCATTACAATATGGATCGCCCATTTCATCATTTGTTTACTCGTCCATTTAATTAAATTAAGCAGCACGAGGGGTATAGGGTAGAGCATTTCTATATTAATTTGTTGGTAAAATATTTTCTGTACAAGGAAATGTGTTAATTTTGGGATGGTGCTGACCCTAGGAGGTGGGGCTTTCTGCTTTCTAGTGGACATGCTTTCGTACCTGATGATTAAAAGGTGTCTTTTCAGAGGAATTACATTTGTCAATGGCGACCACTCTTGCTTGTAATGTAAAAAACTTTTAGCTTAGAGCTCGTCGACCAGGACATTGCTGACAAGTGTGCGTCGCGGCCAATGCAATCCTGGCTTGCTCGATGCTGGACCACACATAAACAGCTCCACTTTGTATTTTGTTTCATCAAACTCCACTAAATTAATGCCGGATAGAAAGGTAGTCACAAATCAATTATTGTACTAATTAACTCAGTTGATGCAGTGCACATAATCATTTCAGATCAATCTCCACTAATATGTTTGTTGTAGCTTGGTCGGTTGTGACAGCTGAGCTTTCTGGGATTTCAAACTAACAAAGTAAACGCCAAATTGTTCAAAATATGTATGTTCAAATGTGGCGTGCTTAAGCCTAACTACGTAACACGAAAAGAGAAAGTAATTATTTCGAGAACAACTTCGACTTTGACCAACACAACGATGTCTGGAAAAATCGCAGGAGCTTTTTTTTTTTGAGGGAAACCGCAGGAGCTATAGCTGAATCCTATTCGGCGCTACAGTGCATTTGGTACAGGGCGCACACCCCTCTGTACACTTGTTTTTGTAGCTGGCCGGCCCGTTCTACTGATTTCTGTTTCTGAAACAAAAACTAGAGCGCGCACCAGGTTTCGAACTACAGACCTCCTGGTTCATACACGCTACGCTAACCACCCTGCTACGTGCACCTTACATCCTCAGTAGAAACTTCTTCCATCTTTTCATCTTACGTCTTTTTGCTTTTTTCTATTTTTTCTTTGCTCTCTTTTCCTTTTTCTTTTATCATTGTTCTTTTTTATTGGGAATGGTTTTTTTCTGTTTTTTATTATTTTTTCTTAATGCTAATTTAAAGAAATTTTTTAAAACCATTGAACTTTTTTCGAAATTGATGAACTTTTATCAAATTGTACGAACATTTTCAAAACCTAATGAACTTTTTTCAAATTCAATGAACATTTTCCAAAATTAATGAACTTTTTAAAAATTTGATAAAATTTTTTCTTAAATTCGTGAACTTTTTTCTTCAAAATCGATGAGCTTTTACCAAATCCGATGAACTTTTTTCACATTTGATTTTTTTTCTTCAGATTTTTTGAACTTTTTCAATATTCGATGAACTTTTTTTCGAATTTGATGAACTTTTTTTTGAATTCAATGACTTGTTTCAAATTCGATGAACTTTTTTGAAATTTTATGAACTTTTTTTCAAATTTGATGAACTTTTTTGAAATTTGATGAACTATTTTTCAGATTCAATGTTTTTTTCAAATTTGATGAACTTTTTGGCAAATTCGACGAACTTTTTTAGAATCGATGAACTTTTTTCTAAGCACAAGAGTACGTACTATAGCCAACTTATTTATTTTTTACGTACTGTAGCAATTTAGCCATAGAAAAAAAACAATCG
>NC_041391.1:170858982-170885072 GCF_002162155.2 Triticum dicoccoides | reverse complement strand
GAGCCACCGGGGCAGCAAGCGGGCGAGCGGGAGGAGCCAGCTAGCGAGCAAGCGTTACTGGGCCAGGCCCAGTCAAGCTACGCAGCGGGCGCTGCGTTCGCCAACGGGCGCTGAAGGCGCCAGAGAGGAGCTCTCGGAGCTATATGCTACCCTCCTCGCTGAAGGTTTATCCCCCGTGTGTAGCTAATAGACCGGCCCATTTTCGTTCGATGGGTTTTCGATCGACGCTCACCTACAGTGGTTTTTTCTGGTCGCTGTACTAGTTTTGGCTACGTTTTTTCCTTTTTAAATTTCTTTTTTTTCAGTCTTGTTTGCTTCTTCATGCTTTTCTTTGATTTTATGTTTCCTCACTTTCACTAGTTTTCTCTGTTTCTTTCATACTTTTATAGGGTTTTTTCATTCATCCTTATTCGTTGTTTCTTTCTTGGTTTTACTTTTTTTGTCTTTCTTTGTTTTTCTTCATTTCTTCTTCTCTTTGCTTTTATTTTTCGGCTTCAATGGTTTAATTTGTTATTGTTTGTACCTTTTTCGTATAGGTAAAAAGTTTATATACATGTATAACTGTTTATAACTACATGATTAACATTTTTTCAAACTTATAATTTTTGATGTCTAATTTTTTCTACACATTGTAAATTTTTAATATACATCTGGAACATTTTCTATATACAGGTTTAACATTTTTGAAATACATGATTAACAATTGTTTACAACAAATATTTTTTATTTATATTTTATCATAAACATTGTACATTTGTTGTATATATCAGGCACATTTTATATATACACGTTTAATATTTTCCAAAATATGTGATATTTTTTTCAAAACATATATTCTTTTACATCTAATTTTCTATACACATTTTTGTGTACATAAGGAACATTTTTTATATACTTGTTTAACATTTGTCAAATACATGATTAACATTTATGTAAACTTATATATTTTTGATGTCTAGATTATTCCGTACATAATGTACAGTCTTGTATACATCAGTTTCTTTAATATACACATTTAACATTTTTAAACTTTTTTACCTTTTCCCAAAAGTAAAAAAAAGTAAAAAGAAAATGATGAAAAAGAATGAGCGCTTTTGAGGTTTGTGGAATCATGTGCGCTTTTGATGCTCAGTCGCGTGCTCGCTAAAGTCGAGGCAGCCATATGTCTCCGCTATATATGCCTCAAAAAATCACAGGGACTATTTATCGCATTAAGCGAGTCCACAAAGATCTTTCGCGTTGGTGTTAACAGTGTCAGGCCAGACCATTTAGCGCGTGCAGATTCAAAAAGTCAGGAATAAACGGGGCGCCCCTTGGAATCGAACCAGTGTAGCTAACCACTCCGCCCACTTCACGTTACTGGTCAGTAGTAGGATCGAGATGTACTAGAGGCAACCAAGCCGGTCTTCTCTCCATTTTTTCTTTTACTTTTTTGTTTTCTTTTATTTCATTTCTTTTTACTTCTTCATTTTATATTATTCTTTCTTTCTTCTCAGATTGGTTTCATTCTTTCTCGTTTTCTTTTATTTCTCCATTTTTTGGTTTTCTTTTTCGTTCTCTACTTTTTTTCCTTTTGTGTCTTCTTACGTTTTTTTATTTTCACTCTACATTTTCGTACATGTCAAAAACAATTCTGTAACAAGTGATTACCATTTTTTGTATACACATTCAACAATGTTCGAATGCTATTTCAACATTTTTCAAGTACTTCTTCAACATTTTAATAGTTATTCAACATTTTTCAAATACTTGTTCAACAGTTTTAATACTTATTCAACATTTTTCATATACTCGTTCAACATTTTTTAATACATATTGAACATTTTTCAAATACTTCATCAACTTTTTAAATACTGAATCAACATTTGCCAATACTTGTTCCATATATTTCAGATTCTTGTTCTAAAAAAGAAATACTTGTTCAACATTTTTTATATACTCGTTCGACATTTTTTTAATATCTACTCAACATTTCCATTTACTTGTTTAACATTTTAAATACTTATTCAACATTTTAAAATACTTGTTCAACATTTTTAGAATTTTTTTTCATCATTTTTTTGATAATTATTCAACATTTTTTCAAGTTTGTTTTTGAAGAGAGGTCTTTGTAATATATAATATTTTAAGGTATAAAGAAAAGTACAAAAATAACAAAAAATAAGAACAGAAAACGAAAAACAAAAACAGGCTGTGGCTCCCGACGCGAGGGCATCCCCCTGTCTCGCTTAAAGCAAGACACAGGGTCGACCAAAAAAATTGTCTCGCTATAAGCATGACATGTTGGCGCCCTGGAAAAATAATGTGTTGTAACAAAACTTGTGAGCACATGGATATTGAGTTTTGGACCGGCCGAGCTAACATTCATCTTTTCTTTATATTTTATTCCGATTACTTATTATTTGCTTAACAATTCTTAAAAACTTTATAAACAAATATCATTATTTATAAAAAAATACTAATTTAATAAAATATGTTTTGTCTAAAATGTTTGTGAATTTTTAAAATTGTTCTAATTTTTCTAAAAAGGTTTGTGAATTGTTCATGATTTTTTTAGAAGTTCGTGGATTATATGTATTTCTGGAATATAATAAGTTTACATATTTCCAAAATTATTTACATATTTAGTAAAAATATTAAATTCTTTATTAAATTTTGAAATATGTATTAAACAATTTTAAAAATAGGTGTACATTTTAAAAATGGTTGTATATTTGAAAAGAAATCTCCGATTTAGAAAACTATTTTGCATTTTAATGAAAGTTCATAAACATTCTTGGATTTTTTTAAATGTGTGTGGTTTTAAGAAGGTAAAATAAAATAAAATAGGGAACAAGAAAATGAAAAATAATGAAAAATAAAAACCCAGTACAAAAAATTATATTTATGAAACAGTAAATATTTTGAAGATACTCAAGCGAAAATCGTTGGAACCCAAGGATGTAGAACAGAACAAAAACTAAAAACAGAATAACTTGAGCGAAAACCAGGACAGAATGCAAACATTCGACCAGAAGAGAAATGGACCATCCACGAAAAACCGTTAATGGGTCTTGGCTTATGGTGTGCACCCTATGCGATCCCTTGCAAAGGTCACTTTCAACACCTTTGGGGTGACAAGTGGGCATCGTATCAACGTCATTTGTTGCAACTAGAGAGTTTCAATGGGATTTTCTTCCCACATGTGGGAGGAATGGGTGGGCTTGCCTGTGCCTTAGATCCGATTTTTAGTATGAATTGTCGCATCAATCCATTCAAATTACTAATCGTTTTTACCTTACATTTCTCACGAAGAGATCTCTAAAACTAGATCACATGTTGATAGGTTTTAATAAACTTTTTTTCTGGCGAAAATAGGTAATGCACTTATATTTTAGAACGGAAGGAGTATGTTACATCTTCAGCATTGAGAAAAAACAAATGATTGATATTTGAATACCAACGTTGAGGTCTCTTGTGAATAATGTCGTTGTTTTTTGTAAGCACCTGCATGTTGGAATGAATAGTGCATAGTTGATTAACTATATATCATGTTTAGTTGAAGAAGAGGGGTCTTTCTTTCGAGGAGAAAATCTTCTCTTCCCCAACATATAATGCTTTGTATTTCGTCATATAATTGCTACTTCTTGAGTTTGCATTGATTTTTTTTTTTGAAGAGGAAAGGATGATCTAGCAAAGTAGAGATAAGTATTTCCCTTAGTTAAGAACCAAGGTATCAATCCAGTAGGAGGCACAATCAAGTCTCCAATATCTCCACCTTCACAAACTAACAAACACTTGCACACAACGCAAAAAAGGGGTTGTCAATTCCTTCACGGTCACGAACAAAAGTGAGATCTAATAGAAATAGGTATAAAATATAAATAAAAGAACAAACTAAAGTAAATATAAATAAATTGCAAGAAGGTATTTTTGGGTTTTTTGGTTTATAGATCTGAAATTATACGATGGAAAATAGACCCAGAGGACATATGTCTCACTAGAGGCTTCGCCCTTGAAGAGAACATACGATGGGTAAATAAATTATTGTTGAGCAATTAATAGAAAAGCGCATAATTATGAAGATATAGGCATCATGTCCGTGACAAGTAGACCGAAACGATACTGCATCTACTACTATTACTCCACACATCGATTGACTCATGCCAGCATCTAGAGTATTAAGTTCATAAGAACAAAGCAACACTTTAAATAAGATGACATGATGTAGAGGGATAAACTCAAGCAATATGACATAAACCCCATCTTTTTATCCTTGATGGCAACAATACAATACGTGCATCGCTACCCCTTCTGTCACTGGATGAGGACACCGCAAGATTAAACCCAAAACTAAGCACCTCTCCCATTGCAAGAAAAACCAATCTAGTTGGCCAAACCAAACCGATATATAGTTCAAAGAGAAATATAAAGATATCTTAATCATGCATAAAAGAGTTCAGAGAAGACTCAAATAATATTCGTAGATAATCTGATCATAAATCTACAATTCATCGGATCTCAACAAACACACCGCAAAAGAAGATTACATCAAATAGAACTCCAAGAACATCGAGGAGAACATTGTATTGAAGATCAGAGAGAGAGAGAGAGAGAGAGAGAGAGAGAGAGAGAGAGAGAGAGAGAGAGAGAGAGAAAAGAAACCATCTAGCTACTAGCTATGGACCCTCAGGTCTGTGGTAAACTACTCACGCTTCATCGGAAGGGTAGCAAGGTTGATGTAGAAGCCCTTCGTGATCTAATCCTCCTCCGGAGGAATGCCGGAAAAGGCCCCAAGATGGGATCTCACGGGAACACAGGCTTGCGGCGGCGGAAAAGTATTTTGGTGGACGCTTTTGATGTTCGGGGAATATCTGAGAATATACAGAGCTAGAATTAGGGTTAGGGGACCCTCGAGGGGCCCACAAGCTAGGGGCATGCCCTAGAGGCTAGTGGCCTCCTCGGGACTCCTCTGGCCCTCTCCCCAAGTCTCATGGGCGTCTTCTGGTCCAAGAAAAATCATAGTAAAGTTTTATTTCGTTTGGACTCCGTTTGATATTCCTTTCCCGAAGAAGTCAAAAACAAGAAGAAAAAACATAAACTGGCACTCGGCTCTAGGTTAATAGGTTAGTGATACGTCTCCAACGTATCTATAATTTTTGATTACTCCATACTATTATATTATTTGTTTTGGATGTTTAATGGGCTTTAATATGCTCTTTTATATTATTTTTGGGACTAACCTATTAACCGGAGGCCCAGTGCCAGTTTCTGCCTTTTGCCTATTTCAGTGGTTTACAAAAAAGGAATATCAAACGGAGTCCAATCGGAATGAAACCTTCGCGAAGATCTTTCTTGGACCGAAAGCAATCCAGAAGACTTGGAGTTGAAGTCTAGGACTCTACGAGGAAGCCACGAGGCAGGAGGGCGCGCCTAGGGGGTAGGCGCGCCCCACCCTCGTGGGCCCCTCATAGCTCCACCGACGTACTTCTTTCGCCTATATGTACTCTTATACCCTAGAAACATCAGGGGGAGCCACGAAACCATTTTTCCACTACCGCACCTTCTGTACCTGTGAGATCCCATCTTGGGGCCTTTTCCGGTGATCTGCCGGAGGGGGAATCATCATGGGGGCTTCTACATCAATACCATTGCCTCTCCGATGAAGCGTGTGTAGTTTACCACAGACCTTCGGGTCCATAGTTATTAGCTAGATGGCTTGTTCTCTCTCTTTGATTCTCAATACAAAGTTCTCCTCGATGCTCTTGGAGATCTATTCGATGTAATACTCTTTTGCGGTGTGTTTGCCGAGATCCGATGAATTCTGGATTTATGAACTTGATTATCTATGAATATTATTTGATTCTTCTCTGAATTCTTATATGCATGATTTGATATCTTTGCAAGTCTCTTCGAATTATAGGTTTAGTTTGGCCTACTAGATTGATCTTTCTTGCAATGGGAGAAGTGCTTAGCTTTGGGTTCAATCTTGCGGTGTCCTTTTCCAGTGACAATAGGGGCAGCAAGGCACGTATTGTATTGTTGCCATCGAGGATAAAAAGATGGGGTTTATATCATATTTCTTGAGTTTATCCCTCTATATCATGTCATCTTGCTTAATGTGTTACTCCGTTATTATGAACTAATTAATACTCTAGATGCATGCTGGTAGTGGTCGATGTGTGGAGTAATAGTAGTAGATGTAGAATCGTTTCGGTCTACTTGACACGGACGAGATGTCTATATTCATGATCATTTGCCTTACATGTCATCATAATTATGCGCTTTTCTATCAACTGCTCAGCAGTAATTTGTTCACCCACCGTAATACATGCTATCTTGAGAGAAGCCACTAGTGAAGCCTATGGCCCCCGAGTATCTTTTCCATTATATTGAATCTATTAGTTTGCCGTCAACTTGCCAATTTTTGTCGTTGTTCATTTTTATTGCAATCTTTACTTTCCAGTCTATACAACAAAAATACCAAAAATATTTACTTTACTATCTCTACCAGATCTCACTTTTGTGATTGTCCATGAAGGGATTGACAATCCCTTTATCGTGTTGGTTGCAAGGTTCTTGATTGTTTGTGCAGGTACTAGGTGACTTGTGTGTCGTCTCCTACGGGATTGATACCTCGGTTCTCAAAACTAAGGGAAATACTTACGCTACTTTGTTGCATCACCCTTTCCTCTTCAAGGGAAAACCAACGCATGCTCAAGAGGTAGCAAGAAGGATTTCTGGCGCCGTTGCTGAGGGATCTACGCCAAGTCAAGACATACCAAGTACATTATTTGCCTTTTCTTCGCCCCTCTTCCTTGTGTATAAACTCTTCTCCCTCGCATTACATTATTTGCCATTCGCCTCTTGTTTTTCTCTCCCCCACTTCTAAAACAATTTTCAAAAACCTTTGCCTTTTCTTCGCCCCTCTTCCTTTCGTCTCTTTTCTCTTGCTTTTGTGCGTTCGAGTGTTAGATTGTTTGTTTCACCCTCATGGCTAGTCCTCCTATCATTGTTAGTACTCCCAATAATGAAGTTCTCAATTTTAAACAAAGGGAGGGAGAAAATCTAAAAGATGCTTGGTATAGAATTTGCAATGCTCAAAATAGATCTGTTAGGAAGCAATCTACTTCTGTTCTTCTTCGCAATTTTTATGTGGGCATTTGGTAGGAGCTGGGACCCTACCGGGTCTAGGGCGTAGGTTTTAGGGGAAGGAGGGGGATGGATGTGGCGAAGCTCGCGGTCACCGGCGGCAAGGCGCCATCGTGCGCGAGAGGGAGAGGCGGCAGCGGCGCAAGAGGCAGCTAGGGTTAGGTCTCCCGGCTCCCTAAGGGAAGCCGAGCAAATAATGATTGCTTCTTTACTTGATTAGATTGATACATCTCCTCTCCTTATATAGAGAGGTTTACTTGACTCCTAAGCAAACGATCCTAATAACGATAAGATAATTGGACTAAGCCCCTAATAACAATAAGATAACTTGGGCCACAACCCACCAGGCTAAGCCCCTAATATGCCGGTCATAACACTTATCCCCGCCTGCACAAACAGCTCGTCCTCGAGCTGTAAGGTGGGGAAGCGCTTGCTGAACTCCTCGAGGTGATCAACCAGCGTCAAACACCTTCACAACAGCTGGGGCAGCCATGTCGGTGGCGACGGCGTCCTACGGAATGTAGTCTGCAGCCTCCAGGTAGAAGAGTCGCGGGCAGACGTGGCCGGGCGTGTAGGGCTTGTCGCAGTTGAAGCGCAACCCTTGGCGGCGACGCTCGAGTAGCTCGGCCGAGGTGAACCGGCGGAACGGGCGCACCGCGGTCGCAGCAAGCGGTGCCGCGGAAGCCTGAGCAGGTCGACCCTGCGCGGGAACCTCCGGCCAGGGTAGCAGCCCAGCGGCCCGAGACGGTGATACCTGCTGGATGGCCACCGTGCGGCTCTCGAACGCGCGGGCGTAGTACATGGCCGTCCGGAGATCCTGGGGTCCCCGAAGTTCCACGTATACGCGGATGTGATCCGGAAGTCCACCGACGAAGAGGTCGGCCCGCTGTTGCGCCGTCACACCCGACGCGTGGCATGCCAGGGCCTGGAAACGGTCGGTGAAGTCCTGAACCATGGAGGTGAAGGGAAGGCGGCCTAGCTCTGCCAGGCGGCCCCCGCGGATCGGTGGCCCAAAACAAAGTAGGCAGAGCTCGCGGAAGCACTCCCAAGGGGGCATGCTGCCCTCGTCCTGCTCGAGGGTGTAGTACCAGGTCTGTGCTGCGCCGCGGAGGTGGTAGGAGGTGAGCCAGGTACGCTCCAAGGCGAGGGTGCGTTGCCCGCGAAAGAACTGCTCGCACTGGTTGAGCCAGTTGAGGGGGTCCTCCGTGCCATCATAGGTGGCGAAGTCCAGTTTGGCAAACCACGGCCGTGTCTGAGTCGGAGCGCCGTGGCCGACTGGCTCGGAGGTGCGAAGCAGCAAGGAGTGGGGTGCCCAGTCAGCATGACCGCGACCCGAGAAGTGCCCCACTGAGCTGGAGGGGTCGCCGAACAGAAGAGTGGGCGCTGGCGGTTCCCCCGCCGACATGTAGACGGGTGGCGATGATGATCCGGTCAGCCAGGTCGGTATGGGGGACGATGATAGTGGGAAGCGCACATGCTGGATCAGGACGCCGGTCTGCGTGAGTGACCCAGGCCCCGTGCTGGGCGGTGGCGGGGCCAGCAGCTGCGGCTGCAATGACACAGACCCGGGTGGTGTGGTCAGTGCAGTGAAGGTCGGGGCCGGCCATGGTGGCCAGGGAGGCACGACATCGGTCGTCGATGGGCCCGGCAGCTGGAGCTGCGGCTGCCCGGACCCTGGAGGCGTTGGGGGTGCGACGATCACCGGGTCCGGCCACTGTGTCCAGTGGGGGGCAACGGCGGCCAGCGGCTGACCGGGTTAGTGGTGGTGTAGAGGCCCGATCGGTGCAGTGGGGGACGCGTACTAGGGAAGCACGATCGGACCAATCACGGCGGCCGGCGGCAGGGGCGGCGGCTGCCTGTAAGGCCCGACGAGATAGAGGTGGATGCTCTGGACGGCGGTGACGAGGTCATTAAGGATGCCGGGGAGTAGAGGCGGCCTGTGGCGCGGGGAGGGGCGGTGACTGGCCGGTGGAGTCCCCTACGGTGGAGTCGATCGGCACGGTGGAAAGCACTAGCGGCGTGGTGGAGAGCAGTGCTGTGGAGAGGGCGGCGGCGGTGGACAGCGGCGCAGTGGGCAGCGGCGGGGTGGGTGGTGGAGCAGACATGATCGCACCCAAGCTACCTGATACCAAATTGGTAGGAGCTGGGACCCTACCGGGTCTAGGGCATAGGTTGTAGGGGAAGGAGGGGGCTGGACGTGGCGAAGCTCGTGGTCGCCGGCGGCAAGGCACCGTCGTGCACGAGAGGGAGAGGCGGCGGCGGCGCAAGAGGCTGCTAGGGTTAGGTCTCCCGGCTCCCTAAGGGAAGCCGAGTAAATAATGATTGCTTCTTTGCTCGATTAGATTTATACATCTCCTCTCCTTATATAGAGAGGTTTACTTGACTCCTAAGAAAACGATCCTAATAATGATAAGATAATTGGGCTAAGCCCCTAATAACAATAAGATAACTTGGGCCACAACCCACTAGGCTAAGCCCCTAATATGTCGGTCATAACAACATTACTCCTTGGAATAGACATGTTCTTGACACCATTACTGGAGTTTTTTTTTGGGAAGCCACACTTTTGATTTTTATAATGCCATGATAGATTTGTTAGGCCCACCACCTCTTTTGGTCAATGGAACTATTTTAACCTTGGAACATGTGATGCAAAGGTTTGATATTATTGAAAATAAAATTGCCACTGTTGAGTTAATACAAAATTTGGATAAAAAGATCCACAACCAAATTACCCAATATGGATCTAAGGTAGGAGTTACTCTGAAAAATCTTAGGGAAAAGGAACCCATAGTTAATGAAACGATAGATCAAGATTCTACTAGAATTGATAAACTAGAAGATATTATTACCAACTTGGGTTCTGCTTTTTCTGCCGTTAAAAGTCCCTCACATCCTACTCCTACTAAAGTTTCCAAGTTTATCTATGTTGCTAAGAATAAGGGTGAATCTTCTAGTATGGAAAATTAAGACCTCAAATCGATAAGTGTTCACCCCAATTTTTTTAATACCATTAAGGAACCTTTTGCCACAAATGAATTTCTTGATTTCTTGCCTAGGAGTTTGATCATTAAGAAAACCAAAAAACCTCCTAAGGGTCATGTGTGTTCAATTAAAGAATTGCATGCCGAAGATGGCAATACCTAGATCTATTCTTGTTTTTATGCCTAGCTAGGGGTGTTAAACGATAGCGCTTGTTGGGAGGCAACCCAATTTTATTTTTGTTCTTTGATTTTTGATCCTGTCTAGCAATAAATAATTCATCTAGATTATGGTTAGATGTGGTTTTATGTTTTAATTAGTGTTTGTGCCAGGTAGAACCTTTGGGAAGACTTGGGTGAAGTCTTTGCGATCTTGCTGTAAAAAACAGAAACTTTTGCGCTCACGAGAATAGCTGTCATTTTTTTACTGGAGAGTACTTTTAGGTTGATTCTATTTGAAGATGAATAATAGACAAATTAGTCACGTCCACCAATTTATTTTAGAATTTCTAGAGTTACATAATTATTTGAAAGTTACAGATTGCTACAGACTGTTCTGTTTTTGACAGATTCTGTTTTTCGTGTGTTGTTTGCTTATTTTGATGAATCTATGAGTAGTATCGGGGGGGGGGGTATGAACCATATAGAAGTTGGAATAGAGTAGGTTTAACACCAATATAAATAAATAATTAGTTCATTACAATACCTTAAAGTGGTGGTTTGTTTTCTTATACTAACGGAGCTCATGATATTTTCTATTGAAGTTTTCTGTTGTGAAGTTTTTCAAGTTTTTGGGTAAAGATTTGATGGATTTTGGAATAAGGAGTGGCAAGAGCCTAAGCGTGGGGATTCCCAAGGCACCCCAAGATAATTCAAGGCCTAAGCTTGGGGATGCCCCGGAAGACATCCCCTCTTTCGTCTTCGTCTATCGGTAACTTTACTTGAGGCTATATTTTTACTCACCACATGATATGTGTTTTTCTTGGAGCGTCTTGTATGATTTGAGTATTTGATTTTTAGTTTACCACAATAATCCTTGCTGTGCACACATTTTGGGAGAGACACACATGAATCGGAATTTATTAGAATACTCTATGTGCTTCACTTATATCTTTTGAGATAGACAATATTGCTCTAGTGCTTCATTTATATCTTTTTAGAGCACGGTGGTGGTTTTATTTTGTATAAATTATTTATCTCTCATGCTTAACTTATATTATTTTGAGAGTCTTTTAGAACATCATGGTAATTTGCTTTGGTTATAAAATTAGTCCTAATATGATGGGCATCCAAGATGGGTATAATAAAAACTTTCATATAAAGTGCGTTGAATACTGTGAGAAGTTTGATTATTTATGATTGTTTTGAGATATGAGGATGGTGATATTAGAGAAATTCTAGTTGAGTAATTGTGAATTTCAAGAATACTTGTGTTGAGGTTTTTGATTCTTGTAGCATGCACGTATGGTGAACCGTTTTGTGATGAAGTTGGAGCATGATTTATTTATTGATTGCATTCCTTATGTGTGGAGGTCGGGATCGCGCGATGGTTAACTCCTACCAACCCTTCCCCTAGGATCATGCATGTAGTACTTTGTTTTGATTACTTGTAGATTTTTCCAATAAGTATGTGAGTTCTTTATGACTAATGTTGAGTCCATGGATTATACGCACTCTCACCCTTCCACCATTGCTAGCCTCTCTAGTACCGTGCAACTTTCGCCGGTACCATACACCCACCATATACCTTCCTAAAAACAGCCACCATACCTACCTATTATAGCATTGCATAGCCATTCCAAGATATATTGCCATGCAACTTTCCACCATTCTGTTCATTATGACACGCTCCATCATTGTCATATTGCTAGCATGATCATGTAGTTGACATCGTATTTGTGGCAAAGCCACCATTCATAATTTTTCATACATGTCACTCTTGAATCATTGCACATCCCGGTACACCACCAGCGGCATTCACATAGTGTCATATTTTGTTCTAAGTATCGAGTTGTAATTCTTGAGTTGTAAGTAAATAAAAGTGTGATGATCTTCATTATTAGAGCATTATCCCATGTGAGGAAAGGATGATGGAGACTATGATTCCCCCACAAGTCGGGATGAAACTCCGGACTAAATAAAAAAAGAGGCCATAAAAAAAAGAGAAAAGGCCCAAATAAAAAAATGAGAGAAAAAGAGAGAAGGGACAATGCTACTATCCTTTTACCACACTTGTGCTTAAAAGTAGAACCATGATCTTCATGATAGAGAGTCTCCTATGTTGTCACTTTAATATACTAGTGGGAATTTTTCATTATAGAACTTGGCTTGTATATTCCAATGATGGGCTTCCTCAAAAGTGCCCTAGGTCTTCATGAGCAAGAAAGTTGGATGCACACCCACTTAGTTTCTTTTGTTGAGATTTCATAAACTTATAGCTCTAGTGCATCCGTTGCATGGCAATCCCTACTCACTCACATTGATATCTATTGATGGGCATCTCCATAGCCCGTTGATACGCCTAGTTGATGTGAGACTATCTTCTCCTTTTTTGTCTTCTCCACAACCACCATTTTATTCCACCTATAGTGCTATGTCCATGGCTCACGCTCATGTATTGTGTGAAGATTGAAAAAGTTTGAAAATACTAAAGGATGAAACAATTGCTTGGCTGAAACCGGGGTTGTGCATGATTAAATACTTTGTGTGATGAAGATAGAGCATAGCCAGACTATATGATTTTGTAGGGATAACTTTCTTTGGCCATTTTATTTTGAGAAGACATAATTGCTCTGTTAGTATGCTTGAAGTATTATTGTTTTTATGCCAATATTAAACTTTTGTGTTGAATCTTTCAGATCTGAACATTCATGCCACAATAAAGAAAATTACATTGAGAAATATGCTAGGTAGCATTCCACATCAAAAATTCTATTTTTATCATTTACTACTCGAGGACGAGCAGGAATTAAGCTTGGGGATGCTTAATACGTCTCCAATGTATCTATAATTTTTAATTGTTTCATGCCATTATATTACCTGTTATGGATGTTTAATGGGCTTTAATATGCTCTTTTATATTATTTTTGGGACTAACCTATTAACCGAAGGCCCAGTGCCAGTTTCTGTTTTTTTGCCTATTTCAGTGTTTTACAGAAAAGGAATATCAAACGGAGTCCAAACGGAATGAAACCTTCGCGAGGATATTTCTTGGACTGAAAGCAAACCAGAAGACTTGGAGTTGAAGTCTGGGACTCTACGAGGAAGCCACGAGGCAGGCGGGCGTGCCGAGGGGGTAGGCGCGCCCCCACCCTCGTGGGCCCTTCATAGCTCCACCGATGTACTTGTTTAGCCTATATATACTCTTATACCCTAGAAACACCAGGGGGAGCCACAAAACCACTTTTCCACCGCCGCAACCTTCTGTACCCGTGAGATCCCATCTTCGGGCCTTTCCCGGCGATCTGCCGGAGGGGGAATCGATCATGGAGGGCTTCTACATCAACACCATTGCCTCTTCAATGAAGCGTGTGTAGTTTACCATAGACCTTCGGGTCCATGGTTATTAGCTAGATGGATTCTTCTCTCTCTTTGATTCTCAATACAAAGTTCTCCTCGATGTTCTTGGAGATCTATTCGATGTAATACTCTTTTGCGGTGTGTTTGCCAAGATCCGATGAATTGTGGATTTATGAACTTGATTATCTATGAATATTATTTGATTCTTCTCTGAATTCTTATATGCATGATTTGATATCTTTGCAAGTCTCTTCGAATTATCGGTTTAGTTTGGCCTACTAGATTGATCTTTCTTGCCATGGGAGAAGTGCTTAGCTTTGGGTTCAATCTTGCGATGTCCTTTCCTAGTGACAGTAGGGGCAGGAAGGCACATATTGTATTGTTGCCATCGAGGATAAAAAGATGGGGTTTATATCATATTGCTTGAGTTTATCCCTCTACATCATGTCATCTTGCTTAATGCGTTACTCCGTTCTTATGAACTTAATACTCCAGATGCATGCTGGATAGCGGTTGATGTGTGGAGTAATAGTAGTAGATGCAGAATCGTTTTGGTCTACTTGACACGGACATGATGCCTATATTCATGATCATTGCCTTAGATGTCATCATAATTATGCGCTTTTCTATCAGTTGCTTGGCCGTAATTTGTTCACCCACCATCATACATGCTATCTTGAGAGAAGCCACTAGTGAAACCTATGGCCCCCGGGTCTCTTTTACATTATATTGAATCTATAGTTTTCTATCAACTTGCCAATTTCTGCCGCCATTCCTTTTTATTGCAATCTTTACTTTCCAGTCTATACAACAAAAATACCAAAAAAATTTACTTTACTATCTCTATCAGATCTCACTTTTGTGATTGGCCGTGAAGGGATTGACAACCCCTTTATCGCGTTGGTTGCAAGGTTCTTGATTGTTTGTGCAGGTACTAGGTGAGTTGTGTGTCGTCTCCTACTGGATTGATACCTTGGTTCTCAAAACTGAGGGAAATACTTACGCTACTTTGCTGCATCACCGTTTCCTCTTCAAGGGAAAACCAACGCATGCTCAAGAGGTAGCAGTTAGTCCCAAAAATAATATAAAATTGCATATTAATGCATATAAAACATCCAAAACAGATAATATAATAGCATGGAACAATAAAAACTTATAGATACGTTGGAGACGTATCAAGCATCCCCAAGCTTAATTTCTGCTCTTTCTCGAGTAGGTAAATGATAAAAACAGAATTTTTGATGTGAAATGCTACCTAACATATTTATCAATGCAACTTTCTTTACTGTGGCAAGAATATTCAGATCCATAAGATTCAAAACAAGTTTAACATTGACATAAAAACAATAATACTTCAAGTATACTAATAAAGCAATCATGTCTTCTCAAAGTAACATGGACAAATAAAGTTATCCCTACAAAATCATATAGTCTGGCTATGCTCCATATTTATCACACAAAGTATTTGATCATGCACAACCCTGATGACAAGCAAAGCAATTGTTTCATATCTTTGGTGTTCTCAAACTTTTTCAACTTTCACGCAATACATGAGCGTGAGCCATGGATATAGCACTATAGGTGGAATAGAATATGGTGGTTGTGGAGAAGACAAAAAGGAAGGAGAAGGTCTCACATCAACTAGAAAAATTAATGGGCTATGGAGATGCCCATCAATTGATATCGATGCAAGCGAGCAGGGATTGCCATGCAACAGATACACTAGAGCTATAAGTGTATGAAAGTGGGTGTGCATCAAACTTGCTTGCTCATGAAGACCTAGCGCAGTTTGAGGAAGCCCATCATTGGAATATGCAAACCAAGTTCTATAATGAAAAATTCCCACTAGTATATGAAACTTACAAAATAGGAGACTCTCTATGATGAACAACATGGTTCTATTTCAAAGCACAAGTGTGGAAAAAGGATAGTAACATTGTCCCTTCTCTCACTTTTTTGTTTGGGCTTCTTTGGCCTTTTTTTATTTGGGCTTCTTTAGCCTCTTTTTTTAATGTCCGGAGACTCATCCCAACTTGTGAGGGAATTGTAGCTTCCATCATCCTTTCCTCACATGGGACAATGCTCTAATAATGATGATCATCACACTTTTACTTACTTACAACTCAAGAATTACAACTCAATACTAGAACAAAATATGACTCTATATGAATGCCTTCGGCGGTATACCAGGATGTGCAATGATCAAGAGTGACATGTATAAAAAAATATAAATGGTGTCCAAGCCACAAATACTATGCCAACTGCATGATCATGCAAAGCAATATGACAATGATGGTATGTGTCATAACAAAACAGAACGTTGGAAGTTGCATGGCAATATATCTCAGAATGGCTATGGAAATGCCATAATAGGTAGGTATGGTGGTTGTTTTGAGGAAGGGTATATGGTGGGCTTAATGCACCGGCGAAACTTGCGCGGTACTAGAGAGGCTAGCAATGGTGGAAGGTTGAGAGTGCGTATAATCCATAGACTCAACATTAGTCATAAAGAACTCAGATACTTATTGCAAAAGTCTATTAGCCATCAAAACAAAGTACTAATATGCATGTTCCTAGGGGGATAGAATGGTAGGAAAATACCATCGCTTGTCCCGACTGCCACACATAAAGAAGATAATCAAAGAATAAATCATGCTCCGACTTCATCACATAACAGTTCACCATACGTGCACTACAAAAAAAAAGACACATCCGTGACATTTTAGGCCGAACAGAAAAAATTTCTGTCATACTTATGACACTTCTATGACGATAATTGTAACAAAACCCGGTATCATCATAGATGTGGTGGGATCCTACTTCTATGACAAAAAGTCATGATAGAAAATGGGCTTTTCGTCTTCGGTGGGCTAGAGACGCAGCTGCATGACATTCTTTGGGCCGTCCATGACGGAAAAAACTATGGTAGAAGCGAGGGCGAGGAAAATTTCGGGGAGTTCCCGGTTACGGTGGGTGGTCGGGGGCCGAGCGATGCACGTTGCTCTCATACCGTACGCGCGTGGGTGCGAGGCATTGGGCTCTAACCGAACCCGAGCGAGGCGTCTCCTAACTGAACCCGAGCAATTGCACTGCAGGCTACGCGTTACTGAACCCGAGCGATCGATCGATGGCTGTTAACTGAACCCGATCGAGCGATTCCTTCACTACTACTGCTAACTGAAGCCGATCGATGCCGCCTCTGGATGAACAGTGAGCATTGCTGGGGGGTTTTTGATGAATAGTTCCTGGTGGGGGTGGATGAACAGGACCCCGTGGTGTTGCCTCCAGATGAACAGGACCCCGATCGATCGAGCCGATTAGGGCTGGATGAACAGGACCCCGTGGAGGGCTGGATGAACAGGACGACCCCATGGAGGGCTGGATGAACAGTAGAAGGTGGAGGGCTGGATGAACAGTAGCCCGTGGAGGGGTGGTTGAACAGGACCCCGTGGAGAGGGCTAGTTGAATAGTAGCCAGTGGAGTAGCGCGCGGTGGAGGCTGAATGAACAGGAGCCCGTGGATGAACAGTCGCAGGTGGAGGCTAGAGGAGGTCGACGGTGGATGAACAGTACACAGTGGAGGCTGGAGGAGGTCGACGGTGGAGATGAACAGTGTCCCGTGGAGTCCCGTTTTGCGGTACGCCACACACCTCCTGATGAACAGGACCCCCATTTCGACCGTAGCGCTCCAACACAGGTCCGTTTTCTCTGTTTTGTGGTATGCCACACCCCTCCCGATCAACAGGGTCCCATTTCGACCATAGGAGGTCCAACACAAGTCCGTTTTCTCCATTTTGCGGTACGCTAGACCCCTCCCGATGAACAGGATCCCGTTCCGAACGTGGCCGGTCGAAGACAAGGCCGTTTCCTCCGTTCTGCGGTACGCCAGGCCTCGTTTCCATTGGCTGTTCCGTCCAAGCCCTCGTGATGAACACGACGATGCATTCCCTTCCAAACCAGCCGGTTGGCTCCCCATGAACACGACGATGACGTTGTTTCTCCGTTTCGACCCAGCCATGTACACGAGCCCTGGCCGTACATATGCGCGAGTAGGCATTTGAGACCCCGCATGTATGTATGTACGTGGCCATATTTCTTTCTTGCACACTGGCCGCTGTACATACGTGTACGTGCTACATGCGCGCCTCTACTACGACACGTGCGCGCCTCTACATCGACCAGTATGTATGTACACGTTCGTGACCAGAATGACAACGCTACGTACGCTTCGACCAGGTGGGTCCCGACTGTCAGACACTTCCTTGCATCGAAGATGTAGATGGTGGGTCCCAGCAGTTAGGGGGTGAATCATATTTATTTATTTTTCCCGGACGCACTTCGTTGCTTGCGAAGATGTAGCTGGTGGGTCCTAGCAATCAGGGGGGGACTTTTTTCATGAAATATGGTTGCCATCCATGGGTCCCTGTTGTCAGGTGGAGGAATCATTATTTTCTGCGTAATAAGGAGGCACTTCCTTGCTGCGGCCGTGGACCTAGCTGTCAGCCTCTCCACGTACAGTACTCTTCCGATGGAAGTCGGTCGTTGACCACCTTGACCACGCCGCGCCGAGAGCACCAAGGCGGTGGACGACGGCGAGGCCTAGGAAGGGGATGACGCGGAGCCGAGGAAGACGCGGTAGTGGATGCCCACGCGGAGAGGAGTGCGAGGGTTGACTGGTTCGGCTGCGGTGTGAGGCTGCCGTCGCTGCAGAATAACATGGGGTGTGGGTGAGTAGAGGGATGGCCTGGCCAGCGGTGGGAGTAGTAGGGGGCGGTGAGGCCTCCGCGGCATCACAACTGGCCACTGGAGGCAGGAGCACGCGGCACGACCGGCGCTGGTTTGGGCAGCTGGAGCAAGAAGACCAGAGGTTGAAGAAGCACTACGACCGTTGGATGAACATCGTACGGTAACTGGAGCTAGAATCGTTCATATTGACTAAGTTGACAAAGCCCTCCGTCCCGGTCAACTTGGTAGGCCCACAAGTCAGCCTCCCACTATGCTGGGTTCCACCTGGCAGGGGGAGTATTCATTTTTTTGTGCATAATAAGGAGGCACTTCCTTGCGTGCGAAGATAGCTGGTGGGTCCGACCTGTCAGCGGGGGGCACATTTTTTTTATGAAATACAGAGGCCCTTCCGATGGGTCCCAGATGTCAGGTGGAGGAATCATTATTTTGCGCGTAATAAGGAGGCATTTCCTTGTGTGCGGCCATGGACCCAGCTGCCAGCCTCTCCACGTACAGTCCACGTCCGATGGATGTCGTTCATTGACCATGTTGACCAGGCCTCGCCGAGAGCACCATGGCGGTGGACGACGGCGAGGCCAAGGAAGGGAATGACACGAATCCAGGGAAGACTCGGCAATGGTTGCCCACGCGGTGGGGAGTACGAGGGTTTACTGGTCCGGCTGCCATCGCTAGAAAATAACAGGAGGTGTGGGTGAGTAGAGGAATGGCCTGGCCAGCAATGGAGTAGGGTGGGGCGGTGCGGCCTGCGCGGCAGCACAGCTGGCCACGGGAGGCGGGAGCAGGCAGTCCCACCGGCACTGGTTTGGGTGGCTGGATCAAGAAGATCAGATATTGAAGAAGCAGCACGACCGTTGGATTAACATCCAATGGTCACTGCTGCTAGAATCATTTGTGGACTAAGTTGACAAAGCCTTTTGTACATGTCAACCTAGTAGACCCACAAGTCAGCCTCCAAATCTGTCCCAAACAACATACATCCCGAAATTTATAGCCAGATTCAAATTAAATTTAAAACTAAATATACCTTAATTTACATTCAATGAAATATTACCCGCACCAAACAATGAAATTTAAAATATCAAAACCTGAAAGAAAAAAGTATTTTGATTGCCTGTTTGCTGTATTTTTTCATTTTACAGCCCATTTCTTATTACTTATAGCCCATTTTCTGGGCAAAATGCATCCCTCCTCGTCTTGAAAGATTTCTGGCCCAGTAGGGCGTAGAAAAGCAAGTAGGCCTATGTTGGTTATTCTGCAAAGAACAAAACAACTGGCTAGCCATTTTCAGAAAGGAAAAAAACAAACTGGGCTAGTCATGTGCTAAACATATGAAATAAAAGCCTGGGCTAGACGGGCAACAGCTCCCGCACAACCCAGTTGATACCCTTCTCCCTCCCGAAAAAACAAAATTACTATGCACGCTGCTGGGTCCCTACTGTCATCCTCACCATGTACAGTTATCTCCTTATTCCTTTCGGTTTTTGACCATGTTGACAACACCGGAAGGCGGCGCCGCGGTGAGCGAACCAAGGCGGAGGACGGTGGTGAGGCCTCGGACGGGAACGAACATGAGCTGGGGAAGATGCGCAGAGTCTTAGGGTGCGATGTGGCCACGATGCATGCACGGCAGCACAGCCAGCCGTGGGAGGCGGGAGCAGGCGGTCCCGTCGGCGCTGGTTTGGCTTTGGCGGCTCGAGGAAGAAGAGACTGAAGAAACACGACAGACGTTGAATGTCAATCCAACGGTCATGGTTGGCATAATCGTTTGTTGACTAAGCCAACACCAAGTAGCATAATTTTTTATATATAGGAAGAAAATAAAAACTGGGCTCGTTCGCCTGATAACATTCCCGAAACTGCGACCGTTCGATCTTGTGTCGCAACTAAAACTGTGAGGAAAATGCGTTCATCTGCCGTCCTCCTCCCAGGGAACGTTCGCCACATAAGTGACTAGCACCCTTAGTTTTGAACCGAGAGGTCTTGGGTTCGAGTCCCAGGAACTCTCAATTTTGTCCTCCTTCCTTCGTCACAAAAAAGGGAAAGAAAATCAAAGACTTGAGAAGGCGTACAGAACAAGCTAGTGTACCAGTAAAGAGACATTGTTGAGTTTTAGAAAAAAGAGAGACGTGCTCCTGTATCTGGTTCGAATCCAAACCTAGACTATGACTATATATGGTGCTATGCTACTCTGCAAGTAATGAAACTGACATATCCAACGTTCGCTTCTCCTCTTCTCTACTTACTCTGCCTAGAATCAGAAGCTCTGGCCGCAGGAACCATGTCCGCTGGCTGCTCGTCCACCTGCTCTTCAGCAGGAAACAACCAGATATGCACCAAGTCGCCACCCGTACCATCGCCTGTGGGTCTCATCACACCCCCGCCGTCACGCGCACCGCAGCTGGTTGCTCACCGCAACCCGCTACCGTTGGTGTGGTGCCACTGCTGCAAATCATGTAGAGTCATCCGTCGCATCTCAACCACAATCCTCAACCCTGGCCGGGTCTTCTACAAATGGCCGAATCATGGGGTAATAATATGTTTAAGTGTTGTTCTGCTACTTTCAGTTGCTGATTTTTTTAATAGTTTGGTTGATGATCTTCCAATTTGATTCGTGCAGAAAAGGGAAGATTCATGTGATTTGTATTTCTGGGAAGTTGCTAATGTGGGGGAATGCAACTACGCTGATTATTTGGTTAGCCGAGGAATCCCAATACCAGCAAGTTGGGGTGTTGGACAAGTAACTGAAGGAACGACAGAAGTGGAAGATGCAGAGCAGAAGGTTAAAGATGCAGTTCCTCTAATCATGGACAAGC
The DNA here is from genome assembly GCF_002162155.2 of Triticum dicoccoides. Taxonomy (NCBI): domain Eukaryota; kingdom Viridiplantae; phylum Streptophyta; class Magnoliopsida; order Poales; family Poaceae; genus Triticum; species Triticum dicoccoides. Next base: position 170,863,883 of record NC_041391.1, on the reverse strand, counting down.
AACAACTGCTGAACGGCCTTGACAGCAATGAGGAGATGAAAGAGCTTGTGAACATAATGGGAAAAATTGATATGCTCTATAGGATGATCTCTTTATTTGAAGTGTATGTAGCACTCGTGATGTATTCAGTGGCTATGACATGAGCACTTTGCTGAAACTAGTAATGAACGAAACATGTGTAGCAGGCTGGGCGTAGTGTTGTGAACATCTAATGATTTCTATTAACGGAAATCAAGGGGTATCCCCTTTTGCTCATAAATAAATAAATAGCAGAGGCCCTTTTGGTAATAAATAAATAAATAAGCACAGGCCCTATCGGGTCAGCTTTGTTCTCATTCGATGACGTCGAGCAAATTGTTGTCCAACAACAAACTATGTCATCAAATTCAAGTTTCACAGCCAAATATGAGTACAACTAAACAACAATGTCATCATGTTTTAGTCGTCATACAATCACCAAACATAAATCAGCATACATAACAAGTGATGTTCTCACAGCAAAATACTAAACAACATGTTCATCAGGTTTCAGTTGTCATAGCAAATATAATTTCAATAGTAGATAAAAAACATCTTCTGACAGGCAAATACGACAAAAGCAATGTAATCATCATCCGCAACAGCAACGTCAACATCTTCGCCATGTGTATCAGTCTGAATCGTAATTCCCCATGGTATCATATTCTTCTTCGTCCTCAACGTCCTCGAACATTGTCTTGTTCTTGATCAACTCTTGTATGTCCACAACACGACAGGCAATCTTTTCGCCAAAGTCATTGACGTGATGGTTCTCAAAGATATTAGGAACATCTGTGTTATCTTGTACATCAGGAGCAGTGTAAGCATCATCTTGTTGTGCAACTTCATAAAACGAATTCCTCTGCTCAAACCTTTGCAATACTCTCCAGTCATCTCTATGTGCAAATGTGTCTTCCAAGAAAAATATTTGTGTTGCTTGATTTGCCAAAATAAAAGGCTCGTTGGTCTGGTACGTCGCCTTGACATTGATGGATTTGAAATAATCATCAGCTCTGGGTTTTGCAATCCTAGAAAATAGGTTATACCAACGACAGCACAACAGAACCACACACCGATGATCCTCAAAACTGGAGATATACTGCAACTGAACAATGTCTGTTATGTTAGCATACATTTTAGTTGTCTCTTTGTCATACGTATCCGTGCTCATGATGACACTGTTTTGTGTCTTCCTGCCTTCATCTCGTGCAAGGGTGTTGTAGCGAACATCTCCAACAACGCAAGATTCATAATGTGTTACCCGAGTATCAGGACCCATTGCTAGTGAGTAAAGGGCATCATCAACTGCCTGCCCATCCTCACGCATCTTATTAACCTATGGTTAGAAAATAGACAAGTTGATCATCTTATGTACTCAATATATTAAAAAACTAACAGTGCAATTCAAAAGCTTACATGGCTCTTGAACCATTTTGCAAATCCTGCCATAACCAGTTTGTCAATGTTTCTTGGATTTTGCAGCAGTAACTCCTTTTTGTAGATGCTGCACAACATAGTGATCGCGTCAAACATCTGGATATATAAGAATGTGCTGCAAGTTTAGTAGATTATGATGTATAAGCTGCAGTACTTAGCACGTACTTGATATAACGTAGTATCTCAGGACTGTTATTCAACACATACCATACCATTTTGTCCAAATCTTTAGGTTTGTCCTCTTGTCGACTCTTCCCTGTAACTCGAACAGAATAATCGAAAACATTGAGCCCGGGATTGTCTTCACCCACCTCTTTGCTAAGCTGATCAACTGTTTCAATGTATTTTGAGCAGAATGTCAATGCTTCTATAGCAATGTAGGCCTCTGCAAAGGAACCCTCGGGTCTAGCTCTGTTCCTAACATAGCCGTTGAAAGTGCCTAGCCGCCTTTCAATAGGGTACATCCAGCCATACTGTACTGGACCTCTAAGTAGTGCCTCATCAGGTAGATGAATAGCCAAATGCACCATCACATCAAAGAAGGCTGGAGGATATATCTTCTCAAGGTCGCATAGGATAGTTGGTATCTTGTCTCTAAGACGCTCCAAAGTATCTATCCTGATATTTCTACTGCAGAGTTCCCTGAAGAATTGTCCCAACTATGCAACTGCTCTGTATAAGTCAGGGCGGCCCAATCCTCTAAGGATAACAGGTAAAACCCTTTGAAGTAGGACGTGGCAGTCATGAGTTTTCAACCCTTGTACCTTGTTTCCATCTGCACTAACTCTCCTTTCAGGGTTAGAAGAAAATCCATCTGGGAATCTCACACGTGACAGGACCTCGGAGAATTCTTTTCTTTTTACCTTATCCAAGACGTACACAGCTGGTGCCATATCCCGTGGTTTACCTTCATCTTGCACCTGCAAATCCTGTCTGATACCCATGTGTGTCAAATAAATCCTAGATTTTAAGGTATCTATCGTCTTGCCTTCAATATTAAGATGTGTGCCGATAATGCTGTCACATATATTTTTCTCGATGTGCATCACATCAAGATTATGCCGCAGATCCAAATCTTTCCAATACTCCAAGTCCCACAAAGTGGACCTGCGGGTAAACAATAATCTCTCTTCTGCCCTGCCATGCTTCCTTTTCCCGCTACCATTACCAGGATGGTTTCCTGGTGTAATATGCCTGACCTTATCTAATTCCACTTGCAACTCATCGGTGGTGAGCCTCTTTGGCGCATCACGGTTTTCATGCTTTGCATTGAACACATGTCTTCGGTATTTTCTAGGATGCGGCTTGTCCTTGTCAAGGAAACGGCGGTGTCCAATGTAACAGATCTTGCTAAGTATTGCGTATGACAGCGGATTCCTGTCACAACGAACACATGCATTGTAACCATGTGTCGTTCGCCCTAACATAGTTCCCAAAGCCGGATAATCATGGATGCACCAAATTATAACAGCACGCAGAAAGAAATCAGCTGGTGGGCTGCTATATAGGTCTCGTGTTAGAACACCCCTCCATAGCTGTTGAAGTTCCTCCACAAGAGGCTCCATGAACAAATCAAAATCCTTTCCAGGACTTTTTGGACCTGGGATGAGCAAGGCCATCATGTAGTTTGATTCTTTGGTGCAGACATTTGGAGGCATGTTGTAAGGGATAACAAGCACTGGCCACATGCTATATGTGGCACTCTGGTGGCCAAATGGGTTAAATCCATCTGAAGCTAAGCCAAGTCTAATGTTTCTCGGGTTAGAAGAAAATTTTTTGTGTTTATGATTGAAGCTTTTCCACTCACTACCATGAGATGGATGGCTCATTACATTCTGATCTCCTTACTCCTGGTTACTAGAGTGCCACAGTAAATCCTCTCTTGTTTGAGCATCATGAAACAACCTCTGCAATCTTGGTATAATTGGAAAATGTCTCACAACATTATGAGGAATCCTCTTCACAGCATCGCCATCTTTCCATCTTGATGATTTGCATTTCAGGCATTCACTTAATTTGGCATAATCCTTTCAGAATAGAACACAATTATTCTTACAAACATGGATCATATCATATCCCATTCCAACTGCACGAAGGAAATTCTTCATTTTACTGTAGGTGTGTGGCAGCTCAGACGCATCTTGGAACGATTTGCGGAAAGCAGCCAACATCGCATCCAATGATTTGTTGGTCATCTGCTCAGATGTCTTCACCTGAAGAAAGGTGACCATAGCTGAGAATACTGACAGCTTATTTCTTGGGGTGACAGCCACGTCGCATTTTTCCAACATGCGGGCCCATTGTTTTTCTTCTGCATGTGAAAGTTCACGGAATGCATGAGCATTTCGTAGCATTGTTTCAATGTTGGTCAAACTCACTTGCTCCGCCACCACCACCTCCTCCTCCTCTTCCACCTGAGCATCAGGCAGATCAAGATGGTGATCTGCTACTTCCACGTAGTCAATAACATTGACGTTCACAGCTTCACCATGATGAACCCACCTAGTATATGTGACTGACATCCCATACAAGTGTAGATGATTTTGCACAATTGATTGGGGTCTTGTGACTGAATTCATACAAGTGCTACACCAGCAGAGCACATCTGATTTCGGACCACCGTACTCAGCTCTGATAAAGTTCATGACGTTTCCAACCCCTCGACATATGCAGCAGAGAATCTTTGAGCAGAAGTTATCCAAGTCCTGTGCATCTGTTAGACATACAAATTAGTTCTTCTACTAGATATTACAGGAAAAACATATATGCTTTTTATGAATTCCAAAAAAAATACCTAGGTCGATGTCTAAAGCTATGGCAAAATATTTGGACGAGCAGATCTAAGTAACGAAATATATGTAAAGCTAATTCAGCAAACAGATTTGAGTGCTAAATTATGGCAGGTTGTTTCAGCAGTCAATGAGGCCGAGCACACAGCCATCGAACTATCGAAGGCCATCACAGCAACAAAGATTGAGTATAAAGCGGTGTAGAGCTATTTCAACTAACAGATTGGCTACTAGACCATGGAAATCTACGTCACAATAAATATATGGCAGGATATTTTAGCAACTAATCAGCCTTGGCATGCCATCTCTGCTAAGCAAATTGAGTGCAGAACAGGGCAAGGAAGCTTCTTAAGCAGAGCATATTGACTATAAACTACTTCGGCAAACAGTGAGATTAACAACGTCTATCAGCTAACATTCAGTGCTACACTGGCATGCACGGGGCCTCAATCTAGAATGTGCGTAAGCTGACTGTCGTGCGTCTCCACACGAATGTCACCAGCGGTGGCGGCGCTGACCATCGTGCGCCTCCACAAGAACATCGCCAACGGTGGCAGCGCGGCTTGAGGATGGCAGTCTACAAGAGCGTACTGTGTGAGCGAGAGGATCGCCGTGCGTCCCCTCGACGAACCGCTGTGCCGACGTATTGGCGCGGCA
>NC_041391.1:170850061-170858676 GCF_002162155.2 Triticum dicoccoides | reverse complement strand
GGAGCAAATGGGGTGGAGGGGGGCGGGTGGAGGGGGGTTTGGGAAATATTATTGGCTAGTTGGTCGAAGGGCGGTTGAATCTACGATTTGGGGGGAATTTTTGGGTGGGGGGGGGAGGATTTTCGCGCGGTGGGTAGGGGGAGTTTGGCGCATGGGCAGTTTCTCCAAGTGCAGTCCCACGTGTCAGTGAAGAGGCAAGCCGAAGCGCGTTCCGTTTGCGTCAGCCGTTTGCAGGATCGAACGTGTGTGGGGTGCAATGCGAACGTGACACGGGTGCTGTGAGTGTACCGCCTTTTTTCCTTTTAAACTAGGTGCTTCGCCCCCTCAAAAAAAACTTGTTGCTTTGCGTGATCCATCGATACTACTACTAGTAATCCGGTAATCCCTACTAAAACGGCGCGTCGGGTCTTTTCCCGCGCGATATGCTGGGAGGTTGGCTTAGTTGGTTTTTTTAGGATGAGTAATGCTACAACTACGTAATCCCAGTTACGTAATTAACGTAATGTGAAACATGTGAGCTGTGGATTGTAGATTCGGGGGAGGGATGGGCCCTCATTCATCCTTTTATGCCACAAGATCTTGATGTTCCATGCAACGCACGGGCATCTTGCTAGTACTCCTACAATATACTATATTATTGTGAAAGTTCACACCGGCCGAGATTAATGCAAACACGGCAGATTTTCATTACATTTCAAACTTTTATAGGACAGGAAAATAAAAGAAACCCGGCCCTAATCCTATTCTACGGCGGCGACCGACGTCCTCCATCTGCGATCTCTATGTACGGGGGCGGTGTTCAAGACCCGTGAAGTGAAGGTGCGGTCTCCGGCAAGGAAGAGTAGAACACGAGATACGGACCGACCAGTTGGATCACCATGCCCTGCCGCCTCCCATGCCCTACTCATCCTCGGAGGAGTCCCCAACCTCGGCGGTGACGGACATTGGACAACGGCAAGTAGGACGCCTGGCTGATGGTGCTCCCGTCGTCAGCCGCTAGCGTGGCCACCGCTTGTGCGGTCGCATCCGCGTCCGGCTACACCACTATTGCATCGCGAGAGGCGACTTGAGCGAGGGCGGCGACCTCGAGCTTCATCCTGAAAGACAAGCTCTCCCATAGAGCGTTCGCGCTTGTGGTCACGGAGGATGTGGTGCCAGGTAGGAGGATGATGCGCTATGGTGCGGAGGTTCGCTGGGCGTTGCCGCTTTAAGTAGCGCATTCCGGTGAGGCCAAGCGTCCAAGTGTGTCATTAAGTCGCCGGAGTTGGTTCCTCGGGCAGCGAACCTCTTAACGATAGTATACGGACGGACGACATGAATGCGGGCAGCTGGCGCCGGCTGGGAACGCACCGCGCGACGGCGCAAGGGACAAGGGTTTTTGGTGTGCCAGGGTAGTCAGTTGCGTTCGTGGCAACGTTGGAGATTCCCTTTGCTCACATGCGATCCCCGCATGTCTTTGAAAAAGCAAGACGGCCTGGCATGGTCTCAGAGGATGCAGTTGACCATGCTACACCACTCCGCGGACGCGTCGCGGCGCCCCGTGCATGCTCGATGAGCCGGGTGTTGGGGTGTGTTTGGATTGTGGCCAAAGTGCTCCTTACCAAAATTTTGGTCATGACCCAAAGATTGGTCTTTGTTTGGATGGTTGCCATTTTTTTGGCATGCCAATGAACTCTAGCCAACTCTAGTTCATTTTTCATACCAATGTCGGCCAAATCATGGGCAACCAAAACCTCAACCAAAATTTTGGCTCCCAATGCTTTGATGGGGCAACCTTGGGCACAAACCAAACATACTGTTGGTCATGCCACAGCACTAACGCCACCCTCAGCACACTGAAACCAACTCATTGTATTTGAAGCGAAAGAACGATACATACATTGGACTTCAGAATCCACTCATTATGGTCACCATTTACGTTTAGTGGTTATTATACAGTCACGGGCTCACCGTACAACTCTGTATTTGCTCAAGACATGACTAGTTGACCACTTAAACGCTCCACGTGGCACCTCTAGTGTAGCATCACATTATCTCACTACCATGGTGCCCACCTGTCGGCTTGTATCTACTCTACATCTACACTCTTATAAAACACACTCTTATAAAAAACATAGTTGGTGATGATGGTGTGCCTGCCATCCTGCAATACAGGCCGTCCAATTTATATCTGATGGATAGGAAAGAAACTATGGCAATTTTGCAAAAAGGTACCCACACACCTCTCCACATTTGCAAATAAGGCCTTCCCTCGTTCATCCTTTTCTCTCACAAGATAAACTAGTCATACAAATGCATCTTGATGTTACATGCAACGCACGGGCATCTTGCTATTAAGAATGAAAACAAACGACAAAAATATATTTGGACGGTGGTTCGAAGTCATGACCGCGGGCACAGTGGACAAGGTGGCCTTGTATTGGTATGCTGAGCCGTCTATTTTAAGTTTTAACACACAGGAGCTGGTGTGGTGATTATACACACACGCACGCACTACAAAAAAAATACACTTCCGTGATGATACGTGTTTGTCACAGTAGGTCGCGTTTTTTGTCATGCATGTACATCCATGACAAATTTATGACAGAATCAAGATAGTCATACCTGTGCTGTCGTAGAAATGTTCCATGACATTACCAAAATTATCATCACGGAAGTGTCCACTTCCATGAGATAAATCACGCGTCACAGAAGTGCTTTCGTCAAGGGTGACCGACATGTGGCATCCACCGTAACGGAACGCCATTAAGCTATCGGGTCGGGTTTTGGATCCGATAACCCGTTAACAGCCCCGACCAATGGGGATTTTCCACGTGTCAAATCATCATTGGCTGGAGGAAACACGTGTCGGCTCACTCATTGGACGGAAGACGCCTATGGTACGTCGACACGTGGCACGGCCCAACAGAGGCCCATTCCTGTGAAAAGGCCGGCCCAGTAAAAATTAGCAGGCCAGCCCATACAAGGCCTACTTGTGTCAGGTCCATTTAAGCCCATGGCCCATACGAGATGAGCCAATTCGGCCCGTCAATGACCCGTTAAAGATTTGACACCATTGCAACCCATCGTCAGTTCGAGCCCGTTAACAGCCCGCTATATATCTGGGCTCAATATCAGCCCGATGAGATTTCGGCCTGTTAACGGCCCATTTAATGGATGGGCCAATTTTCAGGATGTACATCTTTCGGCCTTTTAGCGGCCCATTTAAATGTTGGGCTAGTTTCCGGCCCGGTGTGTCTTTCAGCCTGTTGACGGCCCATAAATCTGATGGGCCATTTGTTGTCGGACCTGAGTTTCGGCCTTTTAGCGGCCCATTTAAGTGTTGGGCCAATTTTCTGGCCCGATGTCACTTTCAGCCTGTTGACGGCCCATAAATCAGTTGGGCCATTTTAGTCGGACCTGAGTTTTGGCCTTTTAGCGACCCATTTAAGTGTTGGGCCAATTCCCGGCCCTGTGTGACTTTCGGCCTGTTAGCGGACCATAAATGAGTTGGGCCATTTGTAGTCGGACCTTAGTTTTGGCCCTTTAACGGCCCATGCCCTTCATGGTCCAATACCAGCCCGATTTCTCTTTCGGCCTGCTAAAGGCCCATGACACAGTTGGGCCATTTACATTACGATCTGACTTTCGGCCTCTTAGCGTCCCATGGTCTTCATGGTCCAGTACAAGCCCGCTGTCTCTTTCGGCCTGCTAAAGGCCTACAGTATAGTTTGGCCATATGTAGCCCAAAGTTAGTAACGGCCTGTTAACGGCCCGTGAAAAAAAACTAGGGCCACCTATTGCCCGCTTCGATGTCGGCCTGTTAACGACCCGGGAGGTAAGAGGGCCGACCATTAACTTTCGGCCTAGTAACGGCCCATTAACTTAATGGGCCCACTAAAGTTTGTACATGTCTTTAGGCCAAATTAGATAATTTGAGCCCATTACGACGAGCAATTATGCACAGGACCAAAACCGATCACGCAAAGGTACGGCATACAGGGAATAACGTTGCACATCCAGCATATATTACAGGAAATTACATCCACTGGGCAATCAAAGATTGATGCCAGTGCAAATAAATGAGCAGAACCTAACCATCTACAACGTCACAATCTGCAACCTCAGCACAGATGACGCCCATAAGCATGTGGGCAAGTTCTTTCTGCTTTGCTACACTGTCTCTGAAAACATTGATCAGTTGTTGTGTCGCACGACTCTGCACCTCTGATTCATCCACCATTTCCATCATTGCTTCAGCCATTAATTGGTTCACAAACATACATTTATTCCATTGCATTCGAGACAGAGGATACTGAACAGATTCAGATGGCGATTTTGGCAGGCTTGTATTATTGATAGTGGAGAGTGTCTCGACCATTGCATCATAACATAAATTAGGACAGGAACCAAACAGATTAATCATGAGTTATTGCCATATTACCTGGCCTAGATTTACTAGAAAGAAACAATGGGGTTGCCTTGCTGTTTTCAGAGTTTGTCTTCTTATCTTCAGCAGCCTGCACAACATTAACACACTAGCATTGCTATCATTGGCCAAGTCAGATAATAGGAAAGCAACATTGACAGAACAAATGTTTGGGCAAGTAGCCTACACCAAATTAACACAATATGACACAACTATCATCAGCCAGGTAAGGTAGTACGAAAGCAACATTGACACAATGAATGAATGGGCAACTAGAGAAGCACTACAATTCAGTAATGTGCGTGATATGAGATAGTACATTCATGCAGTTCAGTATGCAAAACTACCAGGCAGTTTTCCTTACAAAAATCAACATTGGCGCCTTTAACATTTTGCTACAACTAATTTTAGACCAGATAAAGGTTAGATTCACGCCGATTAAAAAAATAGATGTTGATGTAAAAATATAGTGATATACAACAGGTACTTACATCAGCATTGGAGCACAGAGAATTCACGCAAGATATTTTCCTCGAATACGATCCCAATGGAGGAAGTCTTCTATCGTTTAACCTTATTTTCTAAAAGAGAGATGGGTAAGAAACATGTAGAAAATATGATCAGAATGCTATAAAATTTCATGATGCGAGGATACGCACACGCTTCTTAGAATGGAGTTGACATTCTTTTGCTGGACTGGAGCGGACTAGTTCTTTGGCCACTGGAATCTGCTTATTATCAGTGGCAGTTGGGTTTCTCTGTGCTGGAGCAGTATCTATGAAAAATGGAGTTGGTTTATCATCTCCTGGCGTTTGGATCTTTTGCAAAGACCTGGTTTGTAACCATTCAGATTCTAACAGAGCCGTCTTCCCCTTGCATGCCTTATATAGAAGAATGGTGATTCAGTTATAAAACATGCTACAACAGAGATGGAATAGGTACTGAAGAATAGAAAGGCATGACATATTGACATGTATTCCCTCCATCCAGAAATAAATGGACGGGTCTAGGTGTATTTCAGTTCTAGATACATCCAGTTTTATCCATTTCTGCGACATTTAATCCGGACGGAGGGAGTATGATGTAAGAGCTAGGGATATGATAGGACAACACAGTAAAAAAACACCAAAAAACCCACTGCATAACCAAAGTATTCAAACCCACTGATATGAGATAGTACACTCATGCAGCTCAAGATGCAAAACTTCCAGGCAGTTTTCCTTACAAAAATCAACATTGTGGCCTTTAATCATACATTTTGCTACAACTAAATTTAGATCAGATAAAGGTTGGATTCACACCGATTAACAAAATACATGCTGATGTAAAAATATTGTGATATACAACAGGTACTTACATCTACATTGGAGCACAGAGAATTCCTGCAAGAATCTTTCCTCACAAACGATACCATTGCAGAAATTCTTCTATCTGTTAAGCTTATTTTCTAAAAGAGAGATGGGTAAGAAACATGTAGAAAATATGATCAGCATGCTATAAAATTTCATGATGCAAGGATACGCACACGCTTCTTAGAATTGAGTTGACATATTTTTGCTCGACTGGAGCGGACTAGTTCTTTGGCCACTGGAATCTGCTTATTATCAGTAGTTGTTGGGTTTCTCTGTGCTGGAGCAGTATCTATAAAAACTGGAGTTGGTTTATTATCTCCTGGCGTTTGGATCTTTTGCAAAGGCCTTGTTTGTAACCCTTCAGATTCTAACATAGTCGTCTTCCCCTTGCATGCCTTGTATAGAAGAATGGTGCTTTAATTATAAAACATGCGATAGCAGAGAGATGGAATAGGTACTGAAGAATAGAAAGGCATGACTTATTGACATGTATTCCCTCCATCCGGAAAAAATGGATGGTTCTAGGCGTATTTCAGTTCTAGATACATCCTGTTTTATCCATTTCGGCAACATGTCATCCGGACGGAGGGAGTATGGTGTAAGAGCTAGGGATATGACAGGACAACACAGCAAAAAAAACTAGTTGAATGTAAAACTATATGCTAGCGGAATACATACAGAATAACCAAGGCAACATACACGTGTATGATTGGGAAAATAAGATGGCATTGCAACAGAGCACTAGAACATCACTTCAATGTAAAAAAACATGGTATGGCGGACAGATGAAGTACATACTGATGAATAACAATGCATAAGATATTCAGAAGCATGATGTCCAAATTAAGCAGATGGCATTGCGATAGAGTAGAATGACAGTACTTGAATTTGAAAACATGTTATCATGAATGGAATAGGTACTGAAAAATAGGAAGGTGTGACATATTTACATGCATGATCAACATGCTAAGCACATGGCATTGCAACAGAGTTGATACACTCCAGGACATTATATGCATGTTGTACCCATATCACAGGCCAAGTTAGAGCAAGGACCTTGTGGGGTGAAGAGGATTCATCATCTTTCTGCAAGTCTTCTGAAGAACTGCCTTTACATGTTCCATCATATTTGGTATCATTGACATCAAGTTTCTTGGCCCTTACATTGCTCCGTGAGGTTCTTGTGGATATATGAGTGTGTGAAATTATATCTGACATGCATGGAAGACAACTAGTAGTTAGATTTATGTAAATGAGTGCCTGTAGGAGACGACATAAATAGTAGGACTGGGGTTAACTAGCAGCAACAGGTCTCATAAACTAAAGGGAGAACACAGATGAAAGCTACAAAATATGTATCGTTTGTACTCGAGATTAACTAGATGGCACACAAAAGTATTAAAGAACAACATAGGTAATACTAGAAGTGGTATAATACTATAATCATCAGCCTGTGGGATAGCATTGGCTGATGGATGATAACTATGGAACAACGTTACCTAAAGAACAAGTATCTTAGCTGAACTATGGAACATCGTGAACTCCTGAACAAGACCCGTAAGAGATTAGCATGAATATACAGTGAAATGTGATGATCTATTTCCGTGCTTAGATGAATAACAAAGCCATAAATGTTGCACACAAGTAAGATGAGGGTACAACTTATCTGGCTGCCATCCATAGGAGTGAGAATCATGTGCTGACTTGTCGATGTCCCTGCAGTTGTTGTGGCTGTCCATGTCGGGCACGCGCATTCGATGCAGGGAACTGTTGAGTGGGGACTGTAGCTCCCTTCTGGTGTATGCTTCCCTTCTTGGAGCAGCTGCGGTGAGTCGGAAGACGGTGTGTCTGAAGATGCAGATAACGCATAAAGTTAAGAACGACATATCTCTTTGATCCAAAGAAATACACTAAGAGATCAACAACAAGGTACGAGAGTGGTCATACGTCTGTTGACAGAAGAATAAATTGGGGTCACACGATTTTATTTTATTTTGGTACTGTCCGATCTACGCCGGATGGCTTGATGGCCATCTTGTGCCTCCTGGATGACACTGTTTGGAATCTTCCCCGAAGAGCCAGTGACCAACGGCAGAGCAGCCTGCCTCCGCCGTCCGTGACCCCGTCCAAAACCCCGCTCCCCGCCCCACCGCACTGCCGTGGTTGCGCCACCCCCGGGCCAATCCACAAAGACTCCCCGTCATCCAGATCCGGCGGCGGCAGTACCTTCAACCCACACAACTCTAAAAGATAGCCATCTAAGCGCTGCTTCCACGGTGAACTTGTGGCCCCGCACCCTTATGTTAGACACCAGCCAACCGACAGCCTAGGAACTCCGCTGCCTCGAGGGGTGCTGCTTCCCATTGTGAATTGATTGGCCCAGAATAAAAATTCAGACAACTGACGCCTAAATAAAGTGAATTCAGATGAGGGTGCGACCTATCTGGCGGCATGGTGAAGTAGGCAGGTCCAGCTGCCGAGTCGGTGAGGCCGGCGCGGCTACAGTGGTGACCGGCGGCAGGGAAAGAGCGATGTCGCGACGGTCGACGGCTACGCGGAAGCAGCGCCAGGACTCTAGACGGATCCGAAGTTGGAGCCGCTCCGGCGCTGTGAACAACGGCGGGGGTAAATCGGCTTTGGTACGGTTCACGCGGCCGTCGTCGAGGCAGCACCAGCAGCACGGAGTAAGAGGCACACGGCCCAGTGCACGACGTCAATTGGACAGCGTCTCCGACATTAGGGAGGAGGGCGGCTGTGAAATTGGTGCGGTGAGGGGCGCCATGGAGGTGGGGCTGAGGTTTCGCGGCTCGGGAGAAGGGAGCTTCCTGGGGAGAAGGTGATTTGGCACCCACGAG
>NC_041391.1:170788549-170849855 GCF_002162155.2 Triticum dicoccoides | reverse complement strand
AGTTACAGTTCTACCCTTGCCTATAGGCTTCTCGGCTTGGGTCTGTGTACTGAGGGTCGGGGATACTAGAGTAGCTTTGCTTCTCCCCAAATAGTGGGCGGGAGCGATTTCGGGCGAGGAGGGCGTGCTTTGAACTATAGTGGACGCGAGCAAATTCGGGCGAGGAGAGCGTGTTTTGAAATAGTGGGCGCGAGCTATTTCGGGCGAGGAGAGCGTGTTTTGCCGACCATGGTTTATGAATTATTCGGCACATGTCATTTCGGCCGAGGAGAAGGTGCTTGGATGAAGTTACTAACCTACCCTCGATGTACAACGGGCAATTGATGCGTGTCCCACATAGGACGGTAATTTCGCGTCTCCCATTTATTTGCTCGGGCGAATTCCACTTAGCAGAGAGGATGTTTAACGGTTCGTTCAAATTTTGGGAGAACGAGCATCCACGTCTACCTTACCAAGTCGATTCGAATCAAATTTTTAAATATTAGCTTGCCACTTCTTTTTTAGATGGAGAGATGATGCTCGGGAGTAATGTGTTTTTACATGCTCGTTGCTAGCGATTTACTATATGACAAATAGTTGACCCACTCAAAAACGCGAATCAAACCCAAAATGAAATATCTCGAATCAATGAACTAGCTCGTTCAGTAGGTCAAAATAGTGAACTAAATCCAAAATTGAACACCTCAATCGAGTAGCATGTTGTACAGTATTATAGTACTCCATGAACATGTTGAAAGTCAAATTAATGAACATGTTTGATATACGCATATATCCGTTCATGTGTGGATTGCTGACGACATGGTCTCCAATTTAAATTTTTGAATGCAACTTTATATCAGTCTTTGATGCATAAAACGCGACCTTCCCCTCTCCCGGACTCCTGTTCTCTCTCTCTCTCTCTCTCTCACTCTCTCGCCGACAATCTTCAATTCTGTCGCACGCATCCGACACAAAAACCTTGTTGGTCCCTCTCCCTTTCTCTCTCTCTCTCTGTGTGTGTTGGGGGAGTCTTTCTAGTCCACATTCATATATACACCATCTATAGGTCTCTCTCGGACACTATGTATGATACTCTAGCTAGTCCAAGCTAGATATCTTGGGTGCACTCATCGTACGCACACAAATTCCTTGTCTCTTTGCCCATAACTCTCTCACGCACCACTATGTCGTCTCGGAGCTCTTCCCCCCCTCTCTCAAACTCTCCATCCACCTGGGTCACACATACACATGCATATCTCACTCGCACTCGATAGGCCCATCTAAAACTCTATCTCTCTCCATCGTTCTCTCTCCATCTCACATGCACACACACACACAATCTCATGCCCAGCTAGCCAAGTATGATGGTCTCTCACTCAATTGTAGGCACACGCAGTCCCCCGTATATGTATATGACTAGCTAATCTTAGTCTCCATCACAAACATGTGCATGGTCTATCTCGATTTCTCTCGGGGCATCTTTCTATCGCGCACGCACTCCCTCGATCTCCCAGCCATAGTGTCACCTCACGATCTCGAGGGGATCTCTCTATCACAAACACACCCTCTCTCCCTCCCCATGCGTCCATGCCATCCATGTGTCCCTCTCGACCTTTTTTCCTTGTTGTCCAGACCTCTATTGGACATGTGCTACAGGGGTGTCTCTCTCTGTTGCAAACAATCACACACTAGCTATCTTCGTGTATCTCCTCGCCTCGCTTTTCCATCTCGGAGATGCATGTGTGATATGTTCGCATAAGAAACGAAAAAACACACACTCTCTCTAATTTATCGTTTGTTGTCACTTTCTCTTTCACACACATACTCTTTTTGCGCACTTACTCATTCTCCTTCACACGCACTTGATCTGTCTCGACTGAGGCACTCACCTCCGTCCATAGCACATATATTTATTGAAAAGTCAAACATCACAAAGTTTCACCATGTACATGGAGAAAAAGAATTACATCTAGTACGACAAACATATACCATTAGATTCATCATGAGATGTAGTTTTGTATGATGTATCTTTGGTATTGTAGATATAAATAACATTTGCGTAAACCTGATCAAAGTTTCCAAAGTTTGACTTCTAAAAAATTTACATGCATTGCATTATTGAGCGGATGGAATATCTCTTTCCCCCTCTCAGCTATCTGACACACCACTCAGCCTTATCGGGGCTACTCAATCTCTCTCAAACTTTAATGGTCAGTTTGGTTCGTGACCTGACCCTCATGCCTTGATGGTCGGTACTGCTTGGTGTGGACGTGAGATGTAAAATATTTCTGCCTGGCCAGGCTTGTGTGGTGCTGAAGCATTTGGTTCATGCCTGGGCCAGGCAAAGCATCAACGTCCCATCAATCAATCCATGCATCAATTATTTAATGCTAATATCCATCCATGTTGCTGTTAGCCTCGTTGCCGAACGACCAGGCACGGCCAGGCGTTCGAAATCGGTCGCTTGGGCCAGGCTACTTGTAGTGTCTGGAGTTCAGCCAGGTTAATTAAAGTGCAAGAGGGAACCCAACCCAGGCGGGCTTTCTTTTTCACATGATAGCAACCAAACAAGCATGCATGAAATCCAGCCACAACCCCAGGCCACGCAAAAGATGCTCACGACGCAAGCCAAACGGGCCTTATATCTCCCTGGTTCACACATACACATGTCTCACTCGCGCTATACATATAAATCCATCCAACACTCTCTGCCCTTGTTCTCTCTCCATGTGACACGCACCCCCCAAAGTACCATAATCCCTCACCCCATCATAGGCTGTGTTTGGATCCATGGGTTAGAGTTAGTTTGGGTTAGTTTGGAGTCAACTAACCCAAAAAGATCCAAACAGGAGGGTTAGTTTAGGTTAGATGCATCT
Source organism: Triticum dicoccoides (assembly GCF_002162155.2). NCBI lineage: Eukaryota > Viridiplantae > Streptophyta > Magnoliopsida > Poales > Poaceae > Triticum > Triticum dicoccoides. Next base: position 170,847,000 of record NC_041391.1, on the reverse strand, counting down.
AACCCATCCAAAATAACTAACCCATCCAAGAGGTGCTTATTTGGGTTAGTTCTTCTCGGGACTACTAATAAACACTTTTTTCTCTCGCTCTCCCTGCAGCAGATCCCTCCCCACTTCCTCGAAGCTTCTCGTCCTCTCCTTCCCTCCCTCTCGCACCGCCCGTGAAGGTGTCTCGCCGTATCCGCGCTCCATCTAACCCTACCATCCAAACACCTCTTTACTTAGAGTTAGTTCAGGGTTAGAATCTAACTCTAACCTCTAACTGAGTTAGAGTATCCAAACAGGGCCATAGGCGCAAGCACTCCCCCCCTCCTAAGTATGATTATCTCTTACTAGCCATCAGGAACACACGTATTGTCTCCTTCCATCCATACGTCTATCTCGATATGTCTTGGGGCATCTTCTATCGCGCACACACCTTGTCACTCAATCTCCCACCCATGTAGTCCCATCACGATCTCCAGGGGATCTCTCTATGACAAACATACACTCTCTCCTCCCCATGTCTGCATTTTCTCCGTACGTCTCTGTCGACCTCTCTCCCTTGTTTGTCAGACCCCTCTTGGCCACGTGCTAGGGGTCTTCCTCTCTCAGTTCCAAACAACCACACACTATCTCCTCACCTTGCCTCCGTTGTCGAAGATGCATGTGTGATATGTTTGCATAAGACACACACGCTTTTTCTCCACTTTTATCGTGTGTTGTCCATGTCTCTTTCACACACGCACACACACTTTTTCACTCTCTCTCTCTCTCTCTCGTCAGGGACTCTGTCACGTCCATAAGCATATGGATGTTTTGAAAAGTCAAACCTCAGAAAAGTTTGACTAGGTATATGTGGAGAAAAACATTTACATCTGGAACGATCATTAGATTCATCACAACATGTACTTACTTCATATTATCATTTATCTTTGGTATTGCCAATATAAGTAATTTCTTTATAAACTTGGTCAAAGTTTCAAAAGTTTTACTTTTAAAAAATGTTGTAACTACATTATCGAACGGAGGGAGTAGCTCTTTCTCTCTCTCTCTGCTATCTCTCACGGGCTTCCCCTCTCACTCGAACTCTCTATACCGACGGATTATACACTCACTATGTCAGCGTATAGCTCTGTATATTGTTTAGTTGACCTGTCAACCAATCCACATGCTGCATTGTCAGCTCGTGTTCTGTATCTTGGTGTGCTGGCCCATGTGGCAGTGGGTGAAAATAAGTAAACTAGAGGCCCATCTGACACGCGGTGAAGGAAACAAAGTTGAAACCACTCGGGGTAGCACCCCTAGTAAATTGAGGGCACATTGAGGACAAACTTCTTACGCGTGAAGGACGCACTCGCGCACAATTCACCACTACACGATGGCATGCACAGAAGGACGCACTCGCGCACACCCAGCACACAACACACACTAGCACACGTGTACACCAGCGTCGTCGCCGGTTGAGATGGATGGCGAGGCATCCAACAAGCGGAGGCCGCTTGAGCCAAAACCGCATCCGGCAAGCCTGGACTTCATCAGCAGCCTCCCCGACGACATGCTGCTCGTCATCATCAGCCTCCTCCCCACCAAATCTGCCGTGTGGACCGCCCTGCTCTCCCGGTGATGGTACCCCCTCTGGCACTGCGTCCTCCTCAACCTCACCATCGACAGCTGCCTTTGCGACAGGGATTGCAAACGCATGGCCGCAGTCTCCAAGATCCTTTCATCGCACCCTGGGCCAGGCAGACGTCTTGACATCCGCATGTTCAGTACCAACTGCAAGGTCCAACCCAAGTTCGACGAGTGGTTCTTATCCCCCGCCCTAGATCAGCTCAAGGAGCTCAACTTTGAAGCTGGACGATGTCGCTCTCTGCCGCCGTCCGCGCTCCGCCTCACGCCAACGCTGCACCGCGCCAGCTTCATCTCCTGCTATCTTCCCCAGATTAATGTCGCGCCCGCCCTTCTTCTCCATCAACTCAAGCAGCTCGACCTCTTCGACATTGTCATCTCGAAGAAGGCTATGGAGCAACTGCTCCGCAGCTGTACTGCGCTCGAGTACCTTCGTCTTGAGCAGATCCACGGGTTCATTAGCCTCCACATTGCCTCGACGAATCTCCGATGGATTTATGTGTCTTGCTGGCCCCGCAACAAGACATCAATTGGGAAGAGATCACTCCAGCTGTTCCACGTTATGGTCATTGAGAATGCGCCTTTCCTTGAGAGATTGCTTGTATCGGGTCTAGAAGGTCCAACAAAAATCAGGGTCATTGACACGCCGAAATTGACAGCGTTGGTGTACTCGTCTGCCAAATTCTCCGAACTCTTTATTGGATACGTAATCGTTCAGGTACAGCACTCATCTTCTTTTTCGTCTTCTTGGAATTCACATTTTTAAGTTTCTTCTTGATGTATTTACGACCGTCTTCCAGAAAATGATTCCCACAAGCTTGACCCAGTCCATGCGCATAGAGAAGATCTTAGCACTAAAATCTATCGGCCCCAATCTGGATCAAGTTGTTGGATTCCTTACATGCTTTCCATGCACGGAGAAGCTACTCATCGAGGTGAAACTTCTTTCCTATTAGTAAACGGTAATCACAGCGTAGCTCAATTTGTTCGTAATTTTCCCAAATTACGATGACAAGTGTAGTGTTCAAAACTACATCTACGCACTGCACCGAAAGAAATGTTTTTAGTATTTTTTCTCACGTGATCACCTGCATCATTTTTATGCTGTACTACTATAGTAGCCTAGGCTAGTCATAGTGGAAAGTAACTTAGACTACTCCAGTAACTCTATGGTTACCCTAAGGGCAAGTACTACCTCTGTCCTAGTTTACTCTTCCAATTTTGTACTATCAAAATTTGACCATAGATTTAACTGACAAAATGTTAATGCATGTCACTAAGAACTATATCGTTGGATTCGTATTTGAACATAATTTCAAATGGTGTAATTTTTAGTGACATGCATTGGCATTTTCTTAGGTAAATCTATGGTCAAAATTTTATACTAAATACGAGGTAGTATTCCCTCCATCCCAAAATTCTTGTCTTACATTTGTTTAGATACAGATGTATCTAACACTAAAATGTAACTAGATACATCCGTATTTAGACAATTTTAAGACAAGAATTTTGGGACGGAGGGAGTACAAAAGTGGGCTATGTAGGCCAAAACATGTGCCAAAATCACTTGTGATGCATTTGGCATCGATGCCCCTCCATTGCTCACCTGGTGCCCCAATCTGGAGCACCTACTTGGCTCCGGTGCCAAATTAACTCACGCAATGAAAAAACACTGCGTGGGAGAGAGAGAGGATTGAGGCAATAAAAAAACACTTGTTTGGGAGAGTGAGAGGCTGGTGTAGTTGGGTTGATTGATTTTTTTATACATGTGGGTCTGTGTGCATAGCGGTGCCAACTCTCTCACATCGCGAGAGCGGTGCCAAAATCTTTTGATTTGACATTGATGCGTATTATGTGGCATACTTTTGCGAAATATGGCACCGGCCACATAGTGGAAGGCAACAAATGCCCAAGATCTTCACGTGCTCCTAGTTAAATGAGAGGAAACAGAAACAGAGAGAGAGAGAGAGAGAGAGAGAGAGAGAGAATATCACTAGCCAGCCAACCCTATCGTATGAGCGAATGATATTGGTACCTCTTGATGACAGGGCAATCTTATGCAGCCAGCTGCTCTAATATGTTCTCTTCTTTTGCAGATAAAAAAAGACCCGAAAGTGAAAAATGTGCTGCACTATAACAATCTCATCGAATGCCTTGATCTCCATCTTACAGAAATTGATTTGATCGACTACCGAGGCAGCACATCTCAGATTAAATTGGCCAGGTTCTTTGTTCTGGAGGCAAGTGTGCTCAAGGTAATGAGGTTTGGCATTCTCTGGCGCAACAATGAATGGCGTGCTGATCACCGCAAGCGTCTAAGCCTAAATGACAAAGTCTCCGCAGAAGCTGAATTTGTTTTTGAAACATCAAGTGGCCAGAGACTCGAAAACTTATTTGCCCATTAGTGACTTGTCAGGGCGGTGGATTTTAGTTTGTACGATAACGCCGCATCCACCTAAAGTAACGAAAGTTCTTACGTGAACTTCCCAGTAATTCCCTCTTCCTAGGTGCAGCATTACTCCTAACATTTGTAATATCAGTTTGAAACTTGTAATATTGCCGTGTCCTATTCCTGGGTTTTCAAAATCCTGCGAATCAAACAGGTCATGAGTTGGTGATGATGTTGTGCCTCCCATCTTTCACCATTAGCCGTCGGATCTAGATCTGACGCATACAAACCAAGCTTCTCCATTTTTGCAAAAAGATGCCCACATGTGTTCCCTATTTACAAACAACTCCTTGACTCTCACAATCAGCCTTATCTCCTCCCCACCACATCTAGAAGGCCGTGAAAAAGTCTGGTGCGATGGCTGCTGCCGAAGCAGTCCACCCCCAATCTTGGTGTTCCGTGCAATGCACGGGCATCTACGCACGGGAAATTATGTCGAATAGGGCTAGTTGTAAGCAGGCTAGCTCTACAGCCATGATGATAGTGACTGCAGATGGTGAGGCTGACTATGGTATGCCGAACACGGCGCCTATACTCAGGTGTCATCTTCGACGCAGGGTCTTGTCACTTCACTGTGAGGAGCAGCACGTAATAATTTGACCAACGGGTAGTGCAGTGCTAGTACTCCTAGGAGTACTACATTGGTAGTACTACTACTAGTACTAGTAGCACCACCATCTGGATTTAGGAGTACTACCACGTCCATCTGGATTTTAGTATTTGACTAGCAATATCTAGTAATGCATGTCACAAAAAATGTACTACTCCCTCTGTAAATAAATACATGGTGTTTTATTCCTATCGGCGAGAGAACTTAATGTTTTCTTGCTAACTAGAGTCTTAATAGGATTACATGAAATGATGCAATGAACTAAACACTGCATGTCATGTTTGGTAGTCTCAAGTCATTGAAAGCATGCACGTCCCACATCTCTCATTGGTTGATATGTCACGAAATAAGAAACAAGGAGGGAGTTAATGCACCGTTCCTAAGTGTTTTGGGATTATTTGGTTTTCGTAATGTGACTTACACAACATTTTTGTTTACATGCATTAACATTTTATTAGTTAAATCAAAGGTCAAAACTTGGCGCAAAATGCAAAGGGGACCAAGAAACCAGTAAACATCAAACTTCTCTTGTTTGGCCCCAACTAGAGGTCCGGTGAGATGACTATACTGCACCGGCACGGAGGGGGCGCAGCTTCATTGACTTACGACAACTGCCTTTGGGTGAATGACACGTGGGCCCAGGGGGTGGCTATCCCACCTATCATACAGCCAAAGGCAGGTGAAGTAGAGGGTCGAGGAGTAGTACGAAATCCTACGCACCTACGCACGCTAACTAAGGGCAAGAGTGATCACTCGAATCGCAAGATCAGTTGACTAGTAGAAGCTAAGCTAGACCCATGGAGGCGATGAGCGCGAGCATCAACCGGCTGTGCCAGATGGTCCATGACGCCGGCTTGCGGCCCGGCAACGAGGAACGTATCTAGGTAGTATTGCTTGAGGCCGGCAAGGCGAGGGGCCACTTGGACGACAGCTTCGTCTCCTTGTTCGACGAGGTCCTCTTCGGTTTCCTCGACAAGTTCACCGTCGTCAAGAAGCTCGCGGACGACTTTGACGTAAGCCTTCAGCCGACGCGCCCAGGATCTACGATGCCCACCACCATCAACGACCACTATGGTGACAACCTCTTCGACGCACTGGTGGCCCTGCGACTGCCCGCCGTCGCGCTGGAGAATGTCCACCTTGAGGTCGCGCTCGCCGCACAGTACCTGGCGCAACAAGACACCATGGACATAATCACCCACGTCTACGCGCATGCAAGAGGAGGACGATAGGACGCTGGCCTTCTTGGACCGCAGGGAAACCTTGGACGCACTGTTTAGAAGAACGTTGAGCTCGCCGCCAACGCCGCTGCTCCTCACACATCGGTTGGTGACCCGGCGCACTAGGGCATGAGGATGTCGTTGATGGATCCGTATGTATTTTTATCTTTCCGTCAAATCCATGTAGTAGTATATGATACTACAGTAATTATCTTACCTTTCGCATCAACTTCATAATTTTCGTACGTACTCCATGCATGAACGGTGCCAGAACCAAACTTCTCATTACTCTAGGCAAAATCGTTATTTTCTATCTAGCAATCGCGCCATGGAGCAGAACCAAATTTTACAAGTTACGAGTTCAAAAGGAAAAGCATGCCGTGTTCGCATCGCACTCCCACACGGTTGGTCCGGCATGCTGCTCAAGGGGGAATGCGGGCGGTGTTGCATTTTCACTTACAAGTGGGACCGTAGTTGAGCAAACTGACTATCGGCAAACCCCCACCCCGCCCACCGTGCGATGGCTGAGAAAACAGGAGGGAGAAGAGATGGCTGTAGCACGGACTCCAAGAAAATTGGTGTCGGATGGGACTCGTGTGGGTGGCGTGTGCCGTAGTGCTAGACGTGAATGCTAGTTATGGCCCATGCCACTCCACTATATCGAGCCTATATCGAGGTACAATACGTAGAACAAATTTCCTGCAGTCCGTGCTCAGCACTCCTCTATCTCTCTTCTCAGCCAGCCAGCGGACGCGCGGAGCCCATCGTCTGTTTGCTCACATGCGGTCCCACATGTTAGTGAAAACGAAAGAGGACCCACTGAACCTGCACATCTTTCACCTCGATGTGCTGCTGATGAAAAACAAGTCCAAGAAAGATCTTCGGTGGCCGCTTTTGGAGTTACTCAAGAGTAGTAAGATTCTATTTACAGTTTAACCCAAGATGCACATCTTGTGGCTTCAACTTATCAACTACCACCCTATTTTCTTTCATGACACGACCTGGATGCTGGATGTCCCATGTGTCGGCAAAAGGAGGAAGAACCCGACGAAATCTACGGCTATGCTCTCGGATTAGACTAGTTGTGCTAACTTAAAAATTTTATTGTGTACTCCCTCCGTTCCAAAATACTTGACTTCCATTTGTCCAAAAATGGGTGTGCCTATATACTAAAACATGTCTAGATACATATATATTTTGACAAATAGAAGGCATGTATTGTGCAACGGAGGGAGTAGAATGGATGCAAGTTTTTGTATTGGGAAGAAGAGTACATCCATATATTGATAGAGCGCAATTTAGTAGATGTTCTATCACTTTTAGCTAGCACAGAGGCTATAGATGAGATTAGTGCACTTGTTGATACTCCTACTTGGTATGCGTGTTGCTGCTTAGACGCAGAGAAAAACGGAGCGGAGGGAGTACTAGAATAGAGGCTAGACATGAGACTAGATGCGAGGAAGCAACTTCTACTTCTTTACACTCGAAGAAGAAAGAAGCACGCAAGATCGAGCCTCCGCAGATCGACAATGAATGCATCGAGAAGGCACTAATCTAACTTACATGAGTAGTAAAATGTATTCTTGTGGTTCTTGTTTTCTTTGGTCTTGCTTTTCTAGTCAACATTATCGTTGGAGTTCATGCAAAATGCAGGTCCGTTTGGGGTCGTGCGTTGCAGTTGGCCTTACAAGTGGGACCGCAGTTAAGGAAACCGACTATCGGCAAACCCCCACCTCGCCCGCCGCGCGATGGCTGAGTTAGAGAAATGATGAGGTTGAAGAGATTGCTCTAGCACAGACTCCAAGAAATATGATGTCAGATGGAAGTTGTGCTGGTGGCGTGTGCCGTACTCCTGGACGTGAATGCTTGTTCTGGCCCATGCCACCCTACTACTCCTACTAGTTAGTTCTATATAGTACTACTAGTATCGAGGATTCAAGGTGCTGGTTACGTAGTACAGTATGGCTACAGTAAAAACACCCGCACGATGCGCAAAGCATGTGAAGCCAGTACAAATAGTGTACTACTATTGTTGATTGGCCCCATCCGATAACCTGTTGCAATGCACGTACAATTATGTAGTCGGAAAATATTTTTTTTCCTCGTCGCACCACTCACTCACAGAAGCAACTCGAAAGCCATTCATAAATTTAGTAAGTTTATCACAGGCATATCATTTTATTACATACAATAGGTCATCAACCCACATCGACAACGAGGATACATTATAAATACTAAAGTTTTCACCACACAACAAATAACAAGCAATGAAATGAACTTCAACTCAACCATTCCTCGGTGTTGGAAACGCTTGCTTTGAAACACAAGTGATTCTCTGGGATGGGCCATCCATTGTCGATCTGGAGACCAACGCAGGACTGATCATCCAGGCTGAAGCGGCCTACTATATCAGTACCAGGGTAGGGAACCACCCAAATGTCCAAGGTATAGACACAATTGCTTCTCATAAATGGTAGTAATGTTGTGTTAACAGCAGTTGGATTGCCTTTCACCATCATTGGATAGTTTTGTCCAAGGAAGAGCGAGTTTTCTCCAAGACTATCAATTCTGTACTAGGGAGAAGGAGTTGGCGCTAGCACACTAGTATCCATCCCGAATACCATGCGACGGGTTTTGGAATAGGTTCAGAGAGTGCGACCATGGGAGACTACACCTACTTCCTTAGCAGTAACATCATCAGTGGGCTGTATACACACGAGAAGAGGTGATCCATTGGAATTAGTTGCCAGGCGCCAAATAGTATATGGGCGCTGCTCGTCCTCATGCTCGTGATCATCACCATCATCATCTCCCCCTTGGTTATAAAAATCTTCAAGTATAGGCGGTGGAATGTTCACAGGACCTTGGAAACACAAGAAGAAGGTTAATTAGTAAGGCTAGCCATAGTGGGGGTAACATAAGTCATGCACTTGGGACTCGCAAACATGCTTATGTGGCAGGCAATTAAGGAAGAGAGAGATGGTTATAGTAACATAGGTAGATACCATAACATAATAAATGTGATGCTACTATATGCCATGCATATAGATAAATGAGACCACCTATGATACTAATCTAAGATACTATGCACTATAGAGGTAGTAACATAAACTAGTAACATATGCATGTTACTAGTCTAAGTTAATCCCCACTATGACCAGCCTTGCTAACCCGCATGCATGTGGATGAAACAATTATAATTACGGTGGAAGACAAACGTACCGAAACAACGAGGATGCCATGCAAAAATAGTGCCACGAGTGGTGGCAGCAAACACAAGGCCCTCGTATTGAATTGCATCACAGTACTCATCCGTGTACAGAAACTGATTTTTGAGCAATATCCATCCAGTCAAACCACTGACGAAGGCAACAAGCTTGTCGAAGATAGCAACAACTTCATAGTTGTTGTAATTCCAAGGGCGGTTGGGGACTCGAGAAATTGTTATCTTCCGTATAAGACAGTCGAACGTGCGTACAATACCGGTGTGCTCAACCTCTGGGCAGTCTGCTGAGATTTTTGGAAGTGGAACCCGGTCACGAGTGTACACATTCACAAGTTCCCACTTGCAGTTGGACCCAATGTAAACAACCCAATCTCCATTTGTGCTTGCCCAAGCCTTGCCCTCAAGCGATGGCATCTTAACATCATACGTATCATTATCAAGTGGCATCAACTTGCACAGGGCGAGGCCTCCGTCGTGACGGCGCCAGTCATCAGGGTCACGGCGAAGAAGATAGAGGAGATCAAACCGCTCCTTGACTCTTGGGTTCCTTGTAATGATGTTATTAGTTGAGTCGAGAATGGGCTTGAACGAACCTGCCATGCTAGCCGAGGTGATCTTTCAGATCAGGGCAAGAATAACGGGGTCGTTTCCGTCCTGTTCCCTCCATGGAGAAGACGATCGAACAATGGCAGAAGAAAGGGTGAAGGGCTGAAGGAAAATGGAGGAGGGAGAGGAAGAGCATGCGACAGCAGTTCCAAATCGAGAGGGAAAGGCGAAGAGTCGGTGGACGGTTGCCAGTTTGCCACGGTTCACGAAGGGGCGCCCCGGCCTACATGCCGGTTCGGAAATACTCCTACTACTCACCGTCGTCTCACTGATATGTGGAACGGGACCACATGTCAATGAGACATGGTGTGTAATTTCTCGTGCAAACTGCGATCTGGCTGCGTTGGCCCGAGGTGCCGCATTAGTTATCGGCCTTTATTTTTTTAATGGCGCGCCATTCAGTTTTGAAGCACGACTAACTGGTACTGTACGCAGAGAAAATATAAACTACTCTACCACTACTCCACCTCCAGTACTAGTAGTATAAAGAAGATATAAGGCTAGAGCTTCAGCGCTTTCTTGCCAAGGGCTGCCCACTTGCTTCTCACACTACCACCCTCTCTCCAGATCTAAAAAAGACGGCCCCTCTCTCCCTCCTCACTGGTGGTCACAGATCCGCCGGGGAAGAAAAGGACGTGCAGCGTTGACGCATTCGTTGTCAGCGAGCGAGGTCACGCACTAACGACAAGGCCGTCCTCTCAGACCTAGCGCCCGCGCGGGATTGCTGTCGTAGTGTGTGCGGAGGACGACGACCACGAGCGAAGCCACTTCCCGCCGACCCTCAGGTATGCTACCTCTTTTCGAACCATACCCTTGTTCTATTGCCCCATCTGGCACGTCATTGCATGTGTATCTTTTTCCACTCCACCATCTTCCCAATTTGCTATCCTCTGCTCTGTTGGCCACGCAGACGAAAACCATAATTTGCACTATTAAAGGAAACCCTACTTCATGCAGACTAATGCATGTCTGGGTTGAATAAGGAAAGGAAGGGAGACTGTACTGTCCAAGAGAGTAGGCATCGGACCCGCATCTAGGTTGAAAAGGGGAAAATCAGTAGCTAAGGAACGAGTCTCGTGTCTCTTGGTTGAAGAAGGGTAGAAAGGCATGACAACGCAATAGAGAATGACCAGGTCGATCGGTTTGTTGTCCTCACATAGGAAAAAGGTGGCTAAAGAGAACAAAAATGGGACGTAATCCACATATGCTGCCTGGATATTTGTTGCTCTGGGCAACTATACCTCCCTCACCACTCTGCGTCCGTGGAGGTACATCGTACTGGTGCACCCACTACCCGAATGGGCCTCCCATGCTCTTATTGCCATTTTTTTGCTGTTAGTATAACGCCAGCAGTCAAGTCAAGCAATTCTACTGCTAAAGTGAAGCCACATTTAACTAATGCCGCTCTCAGTCTAATGCCACCGATAAATTTAAGCAATGCCATTTAATGTCACTGGATTATTTCAGGGTTAGCTGTTGATTGTGGATGTATTAAAGATTTTTCAGTTAAGGCATTATAATGTTGTTGCATAGCCAGTATACCAACAATGAAACTTGTTACTACCTTCAGATTTTTGCACTGTTAATGCTTATAGATTACATACCTCACTTTCATGAGATAAGTTAATTCTTTTGTACAGTGTCACCAAAATGCCAAGGCGCTGATGTCATTTTATTTTGGTTAAACTGCACAAACAATTATGAAGAGAAAAGGAAAGGTCAAGAGTGGGCACTTCCTCCTCCGGCTGTTCTCTTGATTCATTCGATCAAGTTTTTATGTTTGATCGATTATCAAGATTGGGATACCAATTTTTAAGGGCCCCCCGAGTTCGAAATGATATTTACCTTGGAGGTACATGGTTTGCAATTTTTTTATACTGTAATTAGTTAATAATGCTAGTTACCTTTAGACTTTTGTATTTGGTTTAATGCTCATGCACAACTAGTATACCAATGCTGAAACTTGTTACCTTTACATTTTGTATTGTTAATTCTTATAGAAACCTTCCAGTGCTAGAGTTTATTGAAATCTGTTCAGTAAAACCATTGTACTGTACCCTGTAATAAACTAACTACTCTACTATTGCACTAGCCACTGGATTAGTGTATATTTGTAGTATTCGAATGGTGTTGCATTAGCGTATGGACATAAATAAAGTGTGGCAAGAAAACTACTACCTATTTTTCTAAATACTAGATGTTTGGGTACTTTAAATTGAACCGCGAAAACGTCTTATATTAAGGAACAGAGGGTGTAGAGTTCACTCAAATTATCCCGGTAAAGCTAGTCACACCTTTGTTAAAATTAATGTTCATTATGTTCTCGGAGGAGGTCTGTATGTTTGTCTCTAATGCCTGTCTACTACATACCCGACATCATGATGTAATGTTAAGTCATTTCCTTTTGTACAGTGTAACTAAATTGTCAAGGCGGTGATGGCATTTTATTTTAGTAGAACTGCACAAAATTTGCTTAAAAGAAGAGGAAAGGTCGGGAATGGCTCAGTTTTTCAGAAAAAAACTATGTATGCCTTCCTGACATCAGCCGTTGTTGCTTTATTTATTCCTTCAAACAGGTGGTTAGAAACAGTTTTGCTACCTTTTCCCATTAAGAAATTGGAATGCTTATATTAGTGAGTCTATGCTTCAACTAGTGCCACTTTTATAGTAATCACACTTTCAATATCTATGCAAACAGGGATGCTCGATTTTACTGGAGCTGCAGAAAAAGTCCAACTGGTTCAACATTAGGAGCATGTTTTTTTCCAAACCTTTATATCCAATTGGTGGCACTATGAGCTGTTCATTACGAAGGTACATGGTTTGCTACTATCTTGCTACTCTTTTTGTACTGTCATTAGATAGTAATACTAGTGGTTTGCATGTGAATTTATTGGCAAGGTGGACCTACATTGGAGGTGCAGGACATGATTCAATGATTGGATGCTCAATTTCGGTTGTATCGATTTCACCTCTTCCATCACTGCGAACATGGTGTGGTATATGTTTACTAGCTGCTTGATATTTTTGCAGACAGAGATGTCTGCCCGTTGCTATTTGGCAAACAAACAAAGTGTCCGCAATTTTTGGTTGAAATGCATAAGAGAATAGTATAGTCACTGCATGCAGTGCCATTTGAAAATAGACACAAAGACTGGATAGTCACTTCATGGACTGCAGAAAAGTAGTACTTTACTATTTACTGGCCAACAGTTGGTGCTTCATTGCTTTGGTCTGATAATACAATGTGCATCATTTTCCCTAAGTTAAAGTTTGTATTCCAAAAATAGTCTCGCGGTGTGATCGAGAGAAGACCAAATCATATTGCAGTGGATGTTCCTCCATCATGTGTGGTTCATTCTCATGGTTCCAGCTGTTGGTGAAACCACTTACGTTTGCAAGAGGAATTGTAGACTTCACAAACAAATTTGTCTTTCAGTCTGTACTGAATGTTGGCCAAGAGAAGCATCCATGTTAGTAGGAAGAACAGATGTTTTTTCTAGATCTTTGCTTTTGGAGCTACATATTTGTATATGATCTGTGAATCATTGAGATGCATTAACATGTTGATCTTATGTATGGGAATCGTACTAGTTAGTTTTAGTTGCGAGCAAGATCCGAACTGGCTGATCTTTGCTTTTGGAGCTAATTTTTGTATATGATCTATGAATCATTGAGATGCATTAACAGTTACTTATTTCTGTTTGCTCAGTGTTTACAAGTTACTGATCGATCAGTAGCTAGCCTACAAATGCGCACCTGGCAGTTTTATTTGCGACGCAAGATGCGAAGTGGTAGTTTTTTGAATAAAAATGCCTACCTCTGAAGAAACTGACAAGCTACACTATCGATCCTAAACGGATAAAAATGCCTACCTCTGAAGAAACTGACAAGCTACACTATTGATCCTACATGGATAAATAGCGTATCACGCACATACTACCTCCTTTCCGGTTTGCAGGGCTCAATTCAAGAAATGACCTACTCGATCCTACACGAATGAATAGCGGATCACACACGTACTAGTACCTCATTTCCGATTTGCAGGGCTTAATTCAAATCTCTCACCAACCAAGGTACTCCCTCCGTCCGGGTTTATTAGTCCCGTGAGCAAAGCTGCAAGACCAAGGCATGGCAATAATTAACGACATGCAGAAGTTTAAGCCTAATTAATTCTAGCGATTTAAGTGGCTGCATGCGTGCCCTCGGCTGCGACTCGTTGCATGCTGCATCGCGTACTGCCTGTGAGCGATTCTGAGTGCCTGCATGCAGCCGGCCGTAATTAAGGTAGCTAACTGATGCAAAAAAAGATACGCTTTAATTGTTGCGGGCTTTTTAAATCCGTGAAATCATTATGATAGTGCACTCGTTTGACCGCCATGCCGGCATGCGAACCAGACGGGACGGGACGACACAGTCATAATTTCAGTTTCCATAGTTTTCCACGGCAAGCTGGCGCGCTAAGCCATTATGCATTGAATTCCGATGACCATCGCGCTACGTTCCCCCTATAAGTACTGTTTCCCGGCATTCTCCAGTGCCACCATGACCCAACTCGCCATATCCTCATAAGCCCCCACCAGCCCGACGTCGCTCGCCATGTCCGCCATGCCACCGCCCGTCCGCGGTAGGCGACGCCGGATGCGGTCACCGCCGGAACTAGTGTTTGGTTTTTCACCGAAAGGCAGACTGAGGGAGGAGGCATTCTATCTGTCTTTAGATGACAATGCGCAGATCGAGGAGTTGTTGGAGCGCGACCGCATAGCGGAGGAGCAGGAGTTGTTGGAGCGCGACCGCCTGGCAGAGGAGCAGCGTAACGCCGATTTGCGCCACCAGCGGGACATGGAGCAGCAGCGCACCGACGCTCTGAGTCGTGAGCAGAGCGCCCGCAACTGGGCCGACTACGTGGAGGCCGGCGCCCGGCAAATAGCCCTAGAGGCTGTCGGGCACGCACACATTCGCGACACCGATTTTTACTACCAGCTCGTCAAGTGGGTTTCCTGCTTGGAAGCCGAAGCTTCGGTGGACCACGCCGGCATGGAAAGGGCCAACGCGCACGAGCAATGCGCCCTATTGCACATCTGGCAAGTCCGAGGCGAGGCGCAGGACGCCAGTGCCGGCGTTTAGCGTGTACCGCGGGCATCATCTAGTTAGCTAAGAGTAAGTTAGTACTTGTCTAGTGGGAGTAGATAGTTAACTTGGCTATGATGATTGTCAACGTGGAAGTTCAGTACTCTATATGTGGATCAGACCTATTACTTTGCTCTGAATGTTGAAATTTCCGTTTGAACGTATGGAATGGGCTATTATTTTTTTAAGTGGGTTGTTGTCGGTGTCAAAAGCGGCGGATCTCATGTAGGGGGTCCCGAACTGTGTGTCTAGGCGGATGGTAACAGGAGACAAGGGACACGATGTTTTTACCCAGGTTCGGGCCCTCTCGATGGAGGTAAAACCCTACTCCTGCTTGATTAATATTGATGATATGGGAGTACAAGAGTTGATCTACCACGAGATCAGAGAGGCTAAACCCGAGAAGCTACCCTATGGTATGATTGTTGTTCGTCCTATGGACTAAAACTCTCCGGTTCATATAGATACCGGAGAGGGCTAGGGTTACACAGAGTCGGTTACAATGGGAGGAGATCTTCATATCGAATCGCCAAGCTCGCCTTCCACACCAAGGAAGGTCCTATCTGGACACAAGACGAAGTCTTCAATCTTGTATCTTCATAGTCCGGGAGTCCGGCCAAAGGTCATAGTCCGGCCATCCGGACACCCCCTAATCCAGGACTCCCTCAGTAGCCCCTGAAACAGGCTTCAATGACGACGAGTCCAGCACGCAAATTGTCTTCGGCATTGCAAGGCGGGTTCCTCCTCCGAATATTTCATAGAAGATGTTGAACACAAGGATAGTGCCCGGCTCTGCAAAATAAGTTCCACATACCACCGTAGAGAGAATAATATCCGCACAAATCTAATCTGCTGACGTATTCCGCAGCATGACATCATGCCACGGCCAAGCGTTTATTCGAATCGTTTTACTGTTCCACCTCAGCGCGTTTAGCGAGGCGGTTTTCTTGGCACGTCTTGTCAAAGCAGAGATCGTATCCCCTTATTCCGGGATTCTCATCAATACGAGCGTGGGTAACCCAACCGTGCCTTTGGTATGACTCCCTAATTGAAAGCGAGTCCCAAACGGTTATGGGGAGGGCTCTTGGTATTCAACCCCTTTATAAAGAGACCAAGGCCCGACTCCTTTCTTTGTAATTCAATCGAATCCGCCCCTCGCCTCGAGTTCCAACACCCAAAGCTCCAATTCTAGGCGCTTCGGACCTTCGATGATGTCCGGCTCTGACCTTCAAGGCCGGTGGATGCCTTCCTCCGTTACGGAAGAAGACGTGTGAAAGCTGAGAGAGGCCATGTATCTAACCGGCGAAATTTCACATAGGCTGCCTGCTCAAGGGCAGGCCATTCCCACTCCCCAGCCCGGTGAGAGCGTGGTGTTCACATCTCACTTCCTTAGGGGGCTAGGCTTCCCCATTGATCCCTTTGTGAGGGGGCTTATGTTTTGTTACGGGCTGGAATTTCACAACTTAGCTCCGGAGTCCATCCTCCAAATCTCATCGTTCATTGTCGTGTGTGAGGCATTCCTCCATATTACTCCTCACTTCGGATTGTGGCTTAGAACCTTCAAGGTGGAACCGAAGATGATCGAGGGGCAGCACGCTGAGTGCGGAGGAGCTATCATAAGCAAGATGGCCGACGCTCCATGGCCCGAGGGCTCTTTCCAAGAGGAGTTCGGCTTATGGCAACGGGACTGGTTTTACATCACAGCCCCCAGGGGCACCACATGGGTGGCGCCACCTGCTTTTCGCCCGGGTCCCCCACCACGGCTAGCGTCTTGGGTCAATGAAGGGCTTATCTAGGGGCCGTCCAAAGACGTGCCCTTGCCGCAGGGCCGCATTCGAGATCTCCTAGAAAGAGATATCAGCTTGACCATAATGGCGCAAGTTATGCTGATTTGCCGCACGCTGCCCTGCAAACATCGCCCTCTCCGCCTGTGGGAATTTAATCCGGAGGGACCGCGAGTCCTCCAACACTTTATGGGCATGACGCCCGTGGAGATGTACAAATTGTTCTTCGGATCACAAGCAAGGTGTCCGGACTTGTCCGAGGATGCAGGTCTGAGCTGCAATCGCCCGGATGCCCAAGTAAGTAGCCCCGTATTTGGACATTCCATCGGTATTTTTATCATAAATTTGCCCTTAACAGAGCTATCCTTTGAACAGGAGTGGATAGCGAAAGCAAAGCTTATCAGGTGTCCAGCCCCCCTGCCCGAGACCACGCCGGATCCCGTGTTAACCAGGATGCTGGAGATTGCGCCTTCGGCAGAAGGCGAGGAGGGGAACCAAGGAGCTACTGCCTCCGCGAAGGAGGCTGTTAGAAAGGGAGGAATCGAGAATTCCCCCAACCAGGGAAAGAAAAGGACCGCCTCTGAAGACCCGGAGGGGATGACCTCAAAACAGGGGAAGGAATCTTCGCCAGAGGATCCGGCACCGGAGAATGCCCCGGCCGCATTGCGCCCCCAAGGGGATCAGCTCTCCACCGAGCCATAAGTAAAGAAGAGGGGTTCCAAAATGAGTGACATCCCTGTTTTATTTCTGAGGAAGATAACCGAAATATTGCCTTGTAGTTCAGATCACAACCCTTCTCAGCAGAGCTCATCCTCGGGGGATCTTCGTCCGGAAATGATGGAGAGCGAAACGCCTCCCCTAGCTGCACCGTCTTACGAGGCAGGCGACCCTGAGGTGTCGTCTCGGAGGGTTTCTCCAAGTCTGGACCCTGAAAAAGGTCGTCAGGCTAGTCCGGCACCCTCTGGTGCACGGTCGGAGGGGCTGAAGGATCTGCTCGGGCGAGCGTCTATCTCAGAAGAACACCGTGTGTTGATGAACACGGTGATTGGAAGGATTTCATCCGCGGAAAGCAAATTGTACGAGGCCGCCAGGAGTTTACTGGCAGGCTTTGAGGTACGTGAAAAGGTGTACCTTTTGGTAGAGCCGCATATATAAAATGCGCCCTGTATGAATAGTAGCCCCTGAGACTCTGTGTGTTGTCAAAAATGACGGCGCACAGAGGATCATAACCCCAGGTATAATATGTCACCTTTTCTATGAAGGTGGCGAGGCGTTCGGTGGCTAGCCGGATTGATGAATCTGCCGAGCTAAAGC
Organism: Triticum dicoccoides; assembly: GCF_002162155.2. NCBI lineage: Eukaryota > Viridiplantae > Streptophyta > Magnoliopsida > Poales > Poaceae > Triticum > Triticum dicoccoides. The sequence continues at coordinate 170,829,050 of NC_041391.1, read as the reverse complement.
GGCAACTTGATGTAGCAAATGCCGACATCGGGCTTGTAAATAAGCGGTTAGACGAGGCACAAGGTATGTTCCAGAGACATCTGATAAGAGGAGCTCGATACTCATGCCTTATAAGATATGTGCTTAATGTAGATGGTGCTGCTGCCGTGGAGAACCTTCGGGCGGAACTTGCCCGAGCCAAGGAGCAAGCGAGGAAAAGTGATGCGGCTGCCGTTAAAGCGGCTGAAGAGCTAGAAGCCGAACAGGCTGCTCACTGCCAGAGCAAGCAAATAATAGCCGAGATGGCTATAAGATTGAAGGATGCTGCCACCGCTGTAAATTTCTTGAACAAGAAGATAGGGCGGCTCAGAAGGACCTTGAAAAGATCACTGCCGAGGCCAAGGATACTCGCTCTGCAATGAGAGCTATGAAGGAGGAGCTACGTCAGGCCGGAGATATCATGGCTGGAAAGCCCTATATGCTGCGGATGAAGTTCGGGGATCCTAAGTATGCTCCGTTAGACCGGCAATGGAGTGCAGAAAACACTTATCTGGATTTGGCAGCGAGTGCGGCAGACGCGACCGAACACTTCCGGGGTCGAGGTGACCATGAATTGGAAGGACTTTTTTGGTCGCAGTTCCACAATCCAGAACACCCACTTTCGGTATCCGACCGTTTGGCCTCCTGGGCGGAGCTGAACAGGTTATCCGGACTCGCCATGAGGTATGTTGCGAGTCGTCTGTGGCCGGAAGGGCCAGAGCCGAAGAGTTATTTTAGCTTGGTGCAACAGTTCCTTGGTTTGGTGCCGCATGTTGATGCAATGAAGAGGTCGGCGTGCATAGAGGGTGCACAGATGGCTCTTGCCCATGTCAAAACATACTGGGCGGATATGAAGGCCAGTGTTGTTGCATCCCGGGATTCGGACGAAAGCCGAGTACCTGCCAAGCACTACTTTGAGGAAGTTCTTCAGGGCGCTCGTTTAATAGAGGTGCAGTGCTCGAAGGATGTTGTGTTTGAATAGCATGTGCTATTATAAAACAAATATTTTGATAGAATATAAAAGCTTTTTATAATTGTGCTTGCAAGAATTATAATGCCTCCTGTGCGGCCGTTAATGTATATGTGTATATAACCTGAAAGATGCCAGTCATTGGCTTCAGCCCCCACGCATATAATGCGGGGGTGTTCGCAAAAAGGCGCTTTTTCACACTTAATCCAACGTCTTGGTCCTATAAAGAAGGTGATAGCGCAGCGAACTAGGCAACCGGACTATAATGCTTTATCACTTTCACTTAGCCATAGGAGTTTGACAGTGGGGCTACTGAATAGCCCCTAGGGGCACCGTGCTCGCCCAAATTTGGGGCGCGTGTGTGCCTGACTGGGAAGTGCCCCTTCATTAATGCGGAGGAATCCTAAAGATTCCAAAAGTCATCGAGTGGTTGACCAGTCTCTCACTATATCATGACAGTCAGTTTTCGGCTTTCTCTACTGAGGTGCTCGCCTGGCCGAACCGGGGCACAATCGCAGTAGTTCTCTTGGTGCCGCCTTAGCCGATAGAGCGGAACGAAAGGCAGCAAAACACAGGAGCCGAGCAAACCCAACATTTGACCAAAGACATGATTCGGAGCTGATACATATAAGGCCAACCTCGCGACGCCGAACACTCCCGAAGGTATTCAGTCTTTATGAAAATGGGCCAAACAAAAGCCCTTGGTAAGAAGCCCCTGGTGCCCAGGAACGCGCAAAATTCTGGCGTGGCCACATGCCAAGACGCCAGCCTCCTCCTCGGTTATAGCAAAAACTAGGGGATGTTATCAACAAGAGACAGCAAAAAAGGTTTACGCGGGGTCTTAATCTAAAAAGAATCTTAAAACGGGTCCCTACTGCACGTCTGCGCCTGTATCTCCATTGTGTCGTATCCTAGACGGGTGTAGCATGGTGTTCGTCTGCGAAAGAGATGAACTTAGTGAAAAATAATAGTGCGAGAAATCTATATTAAAATAAACAAAATATAATACAGAGACATGAGTGGAATTGAGCCGTATTGTCTCCTGGTGTAAACAGCGGAGCCCCTTGTATAGGGTTATGCAGCTATTAAGCCTTTGTATGTTTACGCCGGACTCGTCGAGCCGTGTCCGGGGTAGTAAAGCTGGTTTAGTGTGCGGCTGTCAAGGCAGCCGCACCATTATCCGCACTTCGGGGATCACTTGATATTTCCCTTTAATGAGATGATGCCTCGTGGATCGGGCATTTTGAGTGTGAGGGATGCATAATGCGGTATTGCGTTAAAGCGGGCGAAAGCTTCGCATCCTAGTAGCGCTTGATAGCGACTTATGAATGGGGCGATGTGGAAGGTTAGCTTTTCACTTCGGAAGTTGTCGGGTGAGCCGAACATGACTTCTAACAAAAGGGAACCCATACTCTGGGTATCTGGTCCCGGCGTGACTCCTTGAAAGGAAATGTTGCCATGGTGAATTATTGCTGGGTTTACCCCCAGTTTGCGGATTGTGTCCTGATATAACAGGTTTAGGTCACTGCCGCCGTCCATTAGGACTTGTGTAAATTGGAGTCTGTCAATAATCGGATCCAAGACCAAGGCAGTCCAGCCTGCGTTCCGGATACCTCTGGAGTAATCCTGATGATCGAAGGTGATTAGCTGTGATGACCAGTGGCGGGGCTCCTCTGGGGCAGGCCGTATGGCGCGTATCGTAGGCGCCATTCTGTTTTTCCCTTTTGTCACCTGAAGTGAATTTACTGTTTTGACTTCTTGTGGGAACTTCTTTTGTTCTCCGTTGTTCTGCTTGTGGGGTGCGTCGTCGTCCTTGCTTGGTGTGTTGAGCCCCTTATGTTCGGCGTTGAGTTTGCCGGACTACTTGAAGACCCAACAATCTCTGTGGGTGTGGTTTGCAGGTCTCCCGGGAGTACTATGGATTTGACATATTTTGTCCAAGATTTTGTTGAGGTTAGATAGCTCGTCCCTGTCATCTTTGGGGGGCGGCTTTTTCTGATTTTGCCGAGAGATTTTGAATCCGGCGTTGACTGCCGTGCTCATCGGGCTGTTATCCTTGCTCCGGCGTTGTTCTTTGTTACGGCATGGTTTCCCGTTTCCATCTCTGAGTTCGGATGTACTTGGGTCGCTGGTGCTGCTTCTTGCCAACTAGCTATCCTCTCCTGCGCAGAAGCGGGTCATGAGGCTTGTTAATGCGGCCATTGTTCTTGGCTTTTCTTGGCCGAGGTGTCTGGTGAGCCATTCGTCTAGGACGCTATGTTTGAAAGCTGCTAGGGCTTCGGCGTCTGGACAGTCGACTATCTGATTCTTTTTAGTAAGAAATATGTTCCAGAGTTTTCGGGCTGACTCTCCGGGTTGTTGAGTTATATGACTCAGATCGTCTGCATCCGGAGGTCGGACATAGGTCCCTTGAAAATTTGCCCGGAAAGAGTCCTCGAGCTCTTCCCAACTTCCTATGGTGTTTTCGGGAAGGCCTTTAAGCCAATGCCGGGCTGGCCCTTTAAGCTTAAGGGGTAAGTATTTTATGGCGTGAGAGTCATCTCCTCTAGCCATGTGTATGTGGAGGATGTAATCCTCGATCCAGACTCTAGGGTCTGTTGTTCCGTCGTATGCTTCTATGTTTATGGGCTTGAATCCCGCTGGAAATTCATGATCCAGCACCTCCTCGGTGAAACATAGGGGATGTGCGGCGCCCCTGTATGTAGGTGTGCTGCGATGTTCGGATATTTTTTGTGTTGCATTGCCACTGGAGCTTGCTTTCTTGGCCCGTAGATGGATCTGGTTGGACCGGTTTTTTTATGCGAATCCTTGGGCGGATCGCGTGCCGTATTGAGTGTGGCGCCCTTTGTCGCTTGAGGTCGATCGTGGGGTCGTCTATCCGACCTGGTGGCTTCCTTGTTTTTTGACTGTGGGGGCTCTAAGGCCTCTTCATCGAATTCCGATAGTAATTTCCGCTTCGGATAGCTCTTCGTGTGATGACGTATGCCGTACTTGTGTGCGGTATTGAGTACTTTGCCCCATCTGATTCTGAGTGCATCTTCCGCTGTTTTGAGCTTTCGCTTCTACTTTTTCAGGCTACGCGCTGTGGTGACGAGCCTTTGGTGGAGGTTCTGGCGCTCCAGCGATTTGTCTGGCGTGAGGTCGTCCGGACTATTATCTTTGTCGGGGACGGATTGTTCGGTTTGTCCGCCCTGTTTGGACGGTTGCTCGATGGCATGTTCGTCTTCCATTGACTCGCCCTGCTCTATGGCTGGGTCTCTGTCGAGGTGGGGCTTGGCGCGGCGCTTGCACCGCCGCTTTGATTGTTTTTCGAGGGAACGATCCCTGGTTGCGCCCTTTTGATCCTCGTCGTTGCTTCTTTTAGGTGTGTCCACCATGTATACATCGTGTGATGAGGTGATTGTCCGGTGCTCTATAGGCGCTGGTTCTCGATCGGCGTCCATACCGTCGATGTCTTCGGAGTCGTAGTCGAGCATGTCGGTTAGATCGTCGATAGTGGCTATGAAGTGGGTGGTGGGTGGGGTTCAAATTTCTTTGTCGTCCGCATCCCAACCTCGCTGACCATAGTCCGACCAGAGCTCTCCTGACAAAGAGAGAGACTTTAGTGAATTCAGGATGTCGCCAAAGGGCGAGTGCTGAAAGACGTCCGAGTGCTGAAAGACACCTTGGAGACACAGGACTCACAAAGGATTAGGCCGATATCCGGCTCAATCGCCGTAGACATCGCGGCCCCTGGGGCGGCGTCCAACCGTCCGTCCCCGACTGGCATGGTCGGCTCCGAGCTAAGGGTCGGAGCGGACACCTGAGCGGCGCTCGGGGCGCTGTCCGGTGGCAGAGCTAGATCATGCCCATCGTGACAGTGCGGCGCGCTCGGCCGTGGCTCGAATCCGTCGAAGATCAAGTCCCCGCGGGTGTCGGCCGTGTAGTTTAAGCTTCCAAATCTGACCTGATGGCCAGGGGCGTAGCTTTCAATCTGCTCCAGATGGCCAAGCGAATTGGCCCGCAGTGCCAAGCCGCCGAATACGAAGAACTGTCCGGGGAGAAAAGTCTCACCCTGGACCGCGTCGTGGTTGATGATCGAAGAAGCCATCGGACCTAAAGGTGACGACACAGAGGAACTCTCAATGAAAGCACCAATGTCGGTGTCAAAACCAGTGGATCTCGGGTAGGGGGTCCCAAACTGTGCGTCTAGGCGGATGGTAACAGGAGACAAGGGACACGATGTTTTTACCTAGGTTCGGGCCCTCTCGATGGAGGTAAAACCCTACTCCTGCTTGATTAATATTGATGATATGGGTAGTACAAGAGTTGATCTACCACGAGATCAGAGAGGCTAAACCCTAGAAGCTAGCCTATGGTATGATTGTTGTTCGTCCTACGGACTAAAACTCTCCGGTTTATATAGACACCGGAGAGGGCTAGGGTTACAGAGTGTCGGTTACAATGGGAGGAGACCTTCATATCGAATCGCCAAGCTTGCCTTCCACGCCAAGGAAGGTCCTATCCGGACACGGGACGAAGTCTTCAATCTTGTATCTTCATAGTCCGGGAGTCCGGTCAAAGGTCATAGTCCGGCCATCCGGACACCCCATAATCCAGGACTCCCTCAGTTGTATTTGTCCTCCACGAGTTTAGACGCTGACTTGTGGGCCTAGCAAGTTGACTCGTACACAATCAGGAGATGATTGTACGTGGAGAGGATGACAGTAGGGACCCGCCAAGGTCATGGCAGTACCCAGGCAAGTGCCTCCTTATTTCAAGCCAATAAAAAATGGCTCCTCCTAGTGGATTTCTGACATCTGGGTCCCATGCCATTGTCAACGTAGTCAATAAACGAGAGAATTGCACAACGAGCGGCTGACACCAGGGACCCAGCAGCTCGCCCAGTTATTTTTGTTTTGGGTTAATTTGATAAATGCCTCCGAGAAATGCCACTGCAATTTCCAAACTTTGAAAAATGCCATTTCATGCCATTTCTAGTGGCATTTTTTGAAGTCTGGAGTGGCGTTTTTCAAAGTTTGCAAACTGCAGTGGCATTTTTCAAAGTTTGCAAAAATTGCAGTGGCATTTTCCAAAGTTTGGAAATTGCAGTGGCATTTTTATGAATCGCCATAATTGAAGTGACATTTATCTAATATGTTTTTGAGACGGAAGCAGGGTGTCAACTGGGCTGTGCGGGACACTCTGGCCTGTCTAGACAGCCTTTTCTTTTACGTTTACCACAGACTAGCCCAGTAGTTTTTTTTTCTTTTTGAAAATGGCTAGCCCAGTTTTTTTGTGATTTGTCAAATAAGTCACTTTATCAGGCCTGTTGGGCTAGACAAGGAGAGCTTCATTCGGCTGGCCGAGAAAATGGCCTATAAGTAATGAGAAATGGGCTGTACATTTTTAAAACACATCAAACAGGCAATTAGTTTCAAATATCTTTTTTTCATTTCGAGATTTTAAATTGCATTGATTTTTATGCGTGGACAATTTATTGGATTTTATATTGATATACATTTATTTTTAAAATCAGACTGAATGTGACTCGAAATTTCGGGATTAAAAACAATTCAGACCGCACCGACATGTGCAAAATTTCATATAATTTTTAAACCGTGGCCACAATATGGGATGTAATGCTAACAAAAAGAATATGGGCTCCAGAAAAACCCATAAGAATTAGCAAATGGGCTGTAAACTATTTGAAATAATGGCAGATGGGCTGTATGCTGTTTTCCACAGATTTGAGGCTTTCCACAGATGGCCTGTATACTGTTGGATGTCCATCCAACAGCCGTCGTGCTTCTTCAATCTCTGCTCTTCCCGCTCCAGCCACTCAAACAAGCGCCGGCGGGACTGCCTGCTCCCTCCTTCCCGCGGCCAGCTGTGCTGCCGCGTAGGCCTCACCGCCCCACCGTACTCCCATCGCTGGCCTAGCTATCCCTCTACTCACCCTCAGTCCCACACATGCTGTTATTCTCCGGCGACGGCAGACGAACCAGTAAACCCTCGTACTCCTCCGCGTGGGAAATAACTGCCGAGTATTTCCTGGCTCCATGTCGTTCCCTTCCTAGGCCTCGCCGTCGTCCACTGCCCTGGTGCTCTCGACGCGGCCCGGTCAACATGGTCAATGAAGGACATCCATTGTAAGTGGACTGTACGTGGAGAGGCTGACACCTGGGTCCACGGCCGCACGCATGGAAATGCCTCCTTATTTCGTGCAAAATAATGATTTCTCCACCTAACATCTGGGACCCACCGAAAGGGCCTCTGTATTTCGTGAAAAAAAGGTTACTGCCGCTGACAACTCGGACTCACCAGCTATATCTTCACACGCAAGGAAGTGCCTCCTTATTACGCCCAAAAAAAAAGAATACTCCTCCTGCTAGCTGGGACCCAGTATAGTGGGCCTACTAAGTTGACGGGGACAAAGGGCTTTGTCAACTTAGTCAATATGCACGATTCTAGCTTGACTGACCGTACGATGTCCATCCAACGGCCGTAGTGCTTCTTCAACCTCCGGTCTTCTTGCTCCAGCCGCCCAAAGCAGCGCCGGTCGTGCCGCCTGCTCCTGCCTCCCGTGGCCGGCTGTGCTGCCGCGGAGGCGTCACCGCCCCCATACTACTCCCACCGCTGGCCAGGCCATCCCTCCACTCCACTCACCCACACCCCCTGTTATTCTGCGGCGACGGCAATGCAGCCGAACCAGTGAACCCTTGTACTCCTCTCTGCGTGGGGTCCACTGCTGCGTCTTCCCCGGCTCCGTGTCGTCCCCTTCCTAGTCCTCGCCGTCGTCCACCGCTGTCGTGCTCTCGGCGCGGCGTGGTCAATGTGGTCAACGACTGAATTCCATCGGAAGAATACTACACGTGGAGAGGCTGACAGCTGGGTCCATGGCAGCTGCAAGGAAGTGCCTCCTTATTACGTGGAAAATAATTATTCCTCCACCTGACAGCAGGGACCCACCGGACGGGCCACCAGTATTTCACGAAAAAAACATTTCCCCCCTGACTGCTGGGACTCACCAGCTACACCTTCGCACGCAAGGAAGTGTGTCCGAGCAAAATTAAAACGATTCGCCCCTTTGACTGCTGGGACCCACCAGCTACATTTTCGCACGCAAGGAAGTGCCTGACAGTCGGGACCCACCTGGTCAAAGTGTATGTAGTATTGTCATTCTTGTCGCGAACGTGTACATACATATTGGTCGTTGTAGAGGCGCGCACGTGTCGTAGTAGAGGCGCGCACGTAACATGTACACGTACGTACAGCGGCCAGGGTGCAAGAAAGAAAATACGACCACGTATGTGTACATATGGCCGGGGTCTCGAACGCCTAGTCATGCATACGTACGGCGAGGGCTCGTGTTCATGGGGAGGCAATGGAATGCGCCATGTTCATGGGGAGGCAATAGAATGCGTCGTGTTCATCAGGAGGCAACGGAATGCATCGTGTTCATGGGGATGCAACGGAATGCGTAGTGTTCATCGGCAGGCAACGGAACACGTGGGAGACAACCGGCTTGGACGGAACAGGTGATGGAAACGAGGCCTGGCGTACCACACAACGGAGGAAACGGACCTCCTACGGTCGAAACGGGGGTCCTGTTGATCGGGAGGGGTGTGGCATACCGCAAAACGGAGGAAACAGACCTCCTACGATCGAAACGGGGGTCCTGTTGATCGGAAGGGGTGTGGCATACCGCAAAACGGACGAAATGGACCTCCTACGGTCGAAACGGGGGTCCTATTCATCGGGAGGGGTGTGGCGTACCGCAAAACAGGACTCCACGGGATACTGTTCATCTCCACCGTCGACCTCCTCCAGCCTCCACGGGTTACCGTCGACCTCCTCCAGCCTCCATTGGCTCCTGTTCATCCAGCCTCCACCGCGCGCTACTCCACCGGCTACTGTTCAACCACCCCTCCACGGGCACCCCTCCACCGTCTACTGTTCATCCAGCCCTCCACACCACGGGGTCCTGTTCGACCACCCCTCCACGGCCACCCCTCCACCGTCTACTATTCATCCAGCCCTCCACACCACGGGTTCCTATTCATCAAGAGGCAACGCCACCGCTCACTGTTCATCCAACCCCCCCTGCAACGCTCACTGTTCATCCCAGAGGCAGCATCGATCGGCTTCAGTTAGCAGCAGTAGCAAAGGAATCGCTCCATCGGGTTCAGTTAACAGCCATCGATCGATCGCTCGGGTTCAGTAACACGTAGCCTGTAGTGCAATCGCTCGGGTTCAGTTAGAGCCCAACGCCTCGCTCGGCTTCAGTTAGAGCCAATGCCTCGCACACACACGCGTACGTACGAGAGAAACGCACATCGCTCCGCCCCCGACCTCCCACCGTAACCGGCAACTCCCCAAAATTTTCCTCCCCCTCGCTTCTACCACGGTTTTTTCTGTCATGGACTGCCCAAAGAATGTCATGCAGCTGTGTCTCCGGCCCGCCCAGGACGAAAAGCCCATTTCTATCATGATTTTTTGTCATAGAAGTAGGAGCCCACCACATCTATGATGATACCAGGTTTTGTCACAATTATCGTCATAGAAGTGTCATATGTATGACAGAATTTTTTTCGTTCAGCCCAAAATGTCACGGATGTGTCTTTTTTTTATAGTGACGCATGCACACGAACTACATGCATGCAACACTCACACAAACACATGCACCCACGCACGCACGCAACACTCACATGTACACACAGAGCCACACACGCACCCAACACTCACATGCACACACACACACATGCATGCACACACCAGTATAGCACACCACCAACACCCACTCTCACACTCAAGTGCTCAACCTACACGTGCATGCGCACACATCAGACCCTGACAGACACATACACAACCATGTGATTCTCGCGCACGGGTTGGAGTCTTGTTGCGCTTGCGTAAAATTGTGTTTATCTGACCTTTTCCTTATGTGAACTGACAGGTGGGACCCACAAGGAACATGGTCAATTTAACTAGTCAACATGGCGCCCTGCAGACTATTTGGCCGGTCAACAGAGTGCAATCTGATGTTGAACCATGAGCAAGTGACCGTATAATCACCGCAAAACGTATATAGTGACCGTAATCAGCTTATTCTGAAGTTCGGTGACCGTATTACACTTTTCTCTCTGTAGGCCCTCCAAAACTACATCTCTACACGTTCTCACATGTTACATCTAACAACTATGCAATAGAACACTACTACTACACTCTAACACAATAAATCATTTGTGTTTCTAGTTTTACTAGATATCATATTGTTACTTAGTTATTCAGTTTGCATACATTAAAATTGCCTTTGAAATGTATGGCCAGTATCATCTACCGCGCGGGAAAAATCCCGTCCTTTCCTGTTTAATCGGGCTTGTATCGATGGATCGTGTGAAACAACAAAACTATAGTACTAAAAAGTACAAGTGACAGTTCACTAGGACGTCGTGTCGTGTACTCCTCCATCGTAAGAGTGGAGCGCTCGCTGTCATAAATCTTCTAGTCCCTTTATGTGGGACATCAAGCTACCGGGTCCATGTGCCATACCGTAATATAGTGCAGAGCAGCCAGGGTGAAGCACCCCAGTCATGGCGCTGGCGTAGTAATGAGCAATGAGGCGTCAAATAACAAAGTTGCACCTTTCCCGCAGTTAAGTTGGAGGGACGAAGTAATAATGCTAAAAAAATAAGTTGGAGGGATGGAGCAACCATCATTTCACTCGTTGCTGAATCTGCTTCTCCCTCATCTTCTTCAAGTTAACCACGTGTTGGTTCTGCCGTTCTTTTGCCTCATGTGGGACGTGGATCGGCTTGGTAAAGCACTGACATGTGGGACCACATGTTAGAAAACCACCAGGATAACGTCCTCTAAAAATAAGAAACCTCCCCCGCCATCCGCGTGGCAAAATCACCTCCTTTTTACTAATCTTGATTCTATAATTTTTTAGATCAATATGATTGAGATTTGTATAGATAGCACACAGGAGCAAAACCAAGTGGTATGGTTAAGGGCATCCGCAATGTGTAGCCAAATGTGAAAATAGCTTTTACCATCGTGGGAACCATTGTGGACGGTGTTGCCAAAGCCAAAAAAGATGGAGTCGAAGCTCCCTGATTGATTGATTGAAGGAATAGAAAAAATGCAATGTCTCTCCTCTTTCTCCCATGCTTGGATGCATGTAGTACAGTATAGAGCACAGAGTCTACTCCCCTGTCCCTTCTATCACAAATAACAAAGCAGTGAGGCATCAAATCACAAAAGCACGAATGAAGCAACCATCATTTTATTATTCGCTGACTCCGCTTCTCCATCGTCTTCTTCGAGAAACCATCTCACCGCACTAAGCTGGACGGATGACGCTATTGTCTACGAGTAGTACTAGTACATTTACGCGTCCTTTGGTTCAACGGATTTCCTGGATGCAAATAAGGCGGTTGTCTCGGCTTGCAGGCGGCACTTGTGAACGACTTACCGTGGTCTCCCTCAAGGCCTCAATGGTGTTCTCCGTCAAATGCACTTCGCCAAACCACAACGTTCGAGATATCGTCGACGTCTCCGCAATGGGGAAGGAAGTCAAATATAGTTACTACCTCCATTTTTTTGTACACAAGGCCAGTATATCAAAATTACAATTTGCAAAAGACCACTAACACTAATCGAGGCAAAATTGATGGGGTTTGCCTCATACTAGCAACCAAGGACATTAATATCCCCTGCATGCATGCGGAAGTGAGAAGGTTGGTTTGCATGGCGCTGCATTAATCAAGCGATGAGGAGTGAGATAGTTAGCTCTTTGGTCTTTGGAGAAAAAATACGCATTAATTGACACGTAAAACAAGGATTTGTATCGATTAAATACCGTGAAGGAAAACCCCGCCTTTCTTTTTTAACACTAGTACTCCTAGTACATCCTGTTTGGGTCTAGGCCTTGCATTGCCATACTTCACCACACATTTTTGCCAAGCTTGCCTAAAGTTTTCAAAATGAGAAGGAGGTACACTTGCTCACGGCTGTCGCGGTCGCACCGCACCCTCACACGGTCGCTCCTGCACATCGCGGTCGCACCGCACCCTCATACAGTCGCTCCTACACGCCGCAAACCCAACTAAGGGAACGCACCCTCACTAACACGTGCTGTCGCATGTGAACAAACCAAACTCAGCCATCCTACCGCTGACACATAATTTTCATTCGAGTATCCGTACGGCCCGTGCGGTGGTCTGTTGGGGAAGAAGAAGAGGTGAGGAAGAAGGGTTAGGAGACGTAGGATATTCATCCAACCGGCTGAAATGGTAGACTGACCCAAGTCAGGCGACTTGCATAACAAATATATGTTTTTACACAACAAAAGATCCATAAAAACAACAACATAAAGAAAAACTATCACTGCTCGCGAAACGAGACGGCCTCGTCGTCTTTGGCTGCTGGCGCGAACCAGCCATAGCTGCCGACATGTGTCTCTGCACCGTGGTTGTCCTCCGCCTCCAGCTACTCGCTCACGCGGAGCATGCGGGTGCTCTACATGGACGAGAGCATAGCCGGGTTCAAGTCGAGGACGTAGGGTTTCGCCTGCAGGAGGGCCTCGATGGCAGTGGCATCCACGCACTCCACGTCGAGTCGAGCCTCCACCGCCCGGTTCATGTCCAGGACGTCCGGTTCTGCCTGCAGGAGGGCGTCGATGAGAGCGCCATCCGCACGCTCCGCGTCGAGTCGAGCCTCTACTGCCCGGTTCAAGTCCAAGATGTCCGGTTCCGCCTGCAGGAGGGCCTCGATGGCAGCGGCATCCACGCGCTCCGCCTCAAGGTGAGCCTCCGCCACCCGGTTCACATCCACGACATCCAGTTCTGCCTGCAGGAGAGCCTCGATGGAAGCGGCGTGCGTGCGCTCCATGTCGCCTCTGCCTCCCGGTCCTCCTTTAGTATCGCCATGTTGAACCGCTGGTCTGCCTGCACCATAGGGGACTCGGACACCGGCACAAAGTCGACGTCCATCATCTCATACCCATCGGGGGCCTTCTGCGCTGCGACCTCCGCCATGAACATTGGATCGGCTTCCTCCTCCTCGTAGCTTGGCTCCAGAGAACTTGGGGATTGACCCGCCGCAAAGCGAGCTTGGGAATGGAGGTGTGTGCCACCGACCGCCGCCGCGATTTCTGCGCGGCGCTCCAGTGTTAGCATCTTGTAGTAAGTGCTCTTGCGGCGCACCATGGCATTCAGACGAACTAGGTGACGCTTGATGCGGGCTAGGGGATCGAAAGGTGGGCGAATGGGCTGGAGATTAGGTGTGGTTTTAGGGCAGTGGCTGGCGTAGGCCGAGCAGCGACGGTTCTGGTGTGAATATTAATTTCGGTGATGACCGGTCAATCAGTTTTGATTGTACATTGGTCTTGTCGCGTTCGTGTTGCAGCCTGGCACGCTGGACCCTCCATGTCGCTCACCGAATGGAACGCGCTTCGTCTTGTGTTTTCGCTCGCTAGTGGGACCGCAGTTGAGAGCAAACTGACATCCCTCCCCCTCCCCCGCCCGTGTCATTTATTATACTACCACTTCCTCCATTTTATGCGGAGTAAATAAAAACAAAGGGAGTATACTACGGATGAGGATCCCCTGACATGGCCGAACCCATTGAGTAACTGACATACGGGGCCTAGCAAGCATGGGGTCCACCAGTAAGTGACCGAAAGGGAGGGTAAGGCAGGGATACCTACGTCAGAGGATCCACTTCCACTACTAGTCCCTCCTTCCATTTACTATACAGGGCCTAATGTGTTTTTCCGGGCTAACTTTGACCAAATGTTAGAGTAATAATATATGACATGCAACTTACACAAAGCATACGGTCAAATTCGTATGTGAAAGGAGTTTCCAATGATATAATTTTCACATTATACATCTCATGTACTTTTAATCTTGTCAATAGTCAAATGCGGTTTTAAAAACGCATTAGAGCATGGTTAATAATATAGCCAGTCAATGGCTATGAGGGACTGCCATGTCATCTATAGCCATCATCTATTATATGCACTCATACAGTAGTGTTGTCTATAAGGTTGGGTATTTCCCGCAAAAAAATATATAAGGTTGGCTATTGTATTAGTACTTTTTTCAATCTCCTCTCTATCTCTTTCTTCATATTTATTGTATTTAACTAGGAATGGGTATATAGCTAGGCTCTTGCATGAGAGCTCACTCCCCTTACTTTTTCACATCTCTCTCCTCCACATAGGCCCTATATAAATGGAAGGAGGGAGTACTACTGTGAGCACTGCATACTCTAGTACAGATGTTGTCAGTACTCCACGTGTACTATTGGACAGGGAGCTTAAAAAGTTACTGTTGGACTGGCTATACGTGGCGAAGTCCTAGTAGGAAGAGCATGTGTGAGAACAAGCACATTCATGTGGTTGAAAACAAATTGGAAACCATTTCGAGTACAAATCTAGGAGTATGTACGAATCTAACAATATTGATTGGGCGTTGTTGAATGTTGATACTTTTTTGATCAAAGTAGAGATACTTTGACTACACATAAAACTTATATGTAAACTAGAAAGGATAGGAGGGAGTATATTGTATGTTCAAAAATGAAACGAACATTGAATACCCTTTATCTATGATTTGCGGATGCTATGATCACCGGTTCAAAATTTTGAATCTGCCTTAGGTATCACGTGCCCCCACTCGTTCTCTCTCGATTACATCTCGAGGTCCGGAGATCGATGGAAAGAGGACTAGGGTGGGTACATGCAAATGATACTCAGTGGAATGTTCAAATGAGGCATGCGGGAGGATGGACTCGACCGGAGGGCGACATGATCGATGGAGAAGAGGGTTGGAGAGGAATGAGAAATAAGCAAACACCACATGATTATACTTGAACAGCTCAAATAAACAATAAGTTGTCTCGCTTGGCCTACATAGTGAAAGGCCTAATGCACAATGTGGAGCACTGACGCTCGAATATGACCGGGAAAACAGGGAAACCGACATGTGGGGCACACCCGTCAGGACGACATAGCGCAGACTAGTCCAATGGAGGAGCTGGCCCACGACCTCCTCGCCAACAGACAACTATTCATGTGGGTCATTGGGGCCAACAACGTGGCGCAGCTCCAACACCGCCTATGGACATGGCGACCACAGTGAGCGACACACTCATATCGTCGCTAGACACGGTCGGTTTCAGTGTGTCGAGGGTGGCGTTAGTGCTATGGCATGACCAACAATATGTTTGGTTTGTTCCCAAGGTTGCCCCATCAAAGCACTGGGTAGCCAAAATTTTGGTTGAGGTATTGTATGCCCATGATTTGGCCGACATTGGCAAGCAAAATGAACTGGAGTTGGCTAGAGTTCATTCGCATGCCAAAAATGGCAACCATCCAAACAAAGACCAATCTTTGGGTCATGACCAAAATTTTGGTAAGGTGCACTTTTGCCACAATCCAAATACACCCCAACACCCGGCTCGTTGAGGATGCACGGGGCGCCGCAACGCGTCCGCGGAGGGGTGTAGCGCGGCCAACTGCATCCTCAGGACCTGAGACCATGCCGGGTAATCTTGCTTTTTCAATGACATGCGGGGATCGCATGTGAGCAAAGGGCATCTCCAACGTTGCCACGACCGCAGTTGACTACCCTGGCACACCAAAACCCTCATCCCTCGCACCGTCGCGGTGCCTTCCTTGCCGGCGCCAGTGATACGTCTCCAACGTATCTATAATTTTTTATTGCTCCATGCTAATTTATCTACTGTTTTAGGCAATATTGGGCTTTATTGTCCACTTTTATATTATTTTTGGGACTAACCTATTAACCGGAGGCCCAGCCCAGATTTGCTGTTTTATGCCTATTTCAGTGTTTCGAGGAAAAGGAATATCAGACGGAGTCAAAACGGAACGAAATCAACTGGAGAAGTTATTTTTGGAAGGAAAGCAACCCATGGAACTTGGAGTGCACGTCAGGGGAGATACGGGCTGCCCACGAGGGTGGGGGGCGCCCCCTGGGTGCGCCCCCCTGCCTCGTGGGGCACCCATAGCTCCTCCGACGTACCCCCTGCACCCATATATACCTACATACCCTAAAACTTCCAGAACAGAAGATAGATCGGGAGTTCCACCGCCGCAAGCCTCTATAGCCACCAAAAACCAATTGAGACCCTGTTCCGGCACCCTGCCGAAGGGGGATCCCATCACCGGAGGCCATCTTCATCACCCCGGCGCTATCCATGACGAGGAGGGAGTTGTTCTCCCTCGAGGCTGAGGGTATGTACCAGTAGCTATGTGTTTGATCTCTCTCTGTCTCGTGTTCTCTCTCGTGTTCCCTCTATGGCACGATCTTGATGTATCCTGAGATTTGCTATTGTAGTTGGATTTTATGATGTTTCTCCCCCTCTACTCTCTTGTGATGAATTGAGTTTCCCCTTTGAAGTTATTTTATCGGATTGAGTCTTTATGATAAAACTTGATGTATGTCTTGCTGTGATTATCTGTGGTGACAATAGGATATCATGTTCCACTTGATGTATGTTTTGGTGATCAGCTTGTGGGTTTCGTGACATTGGGAACCTATGCATAGGGGTTGGCACAAGTTCTTGACTCTCCGGTAGTAGCTTTGGTGCATTCTTTGAAGTACTTTTATGTTGGTTGGATGAATCTGAGATTGTGTGATGCATATCATATAATCATGCCCATGGATACTTGAGGTGACAATGGAGTATCTAGGTGACATTAGGGTTTGGTTGATTTGTGTCTTAAGGTGTTATTCTAGTATGAACTCTATGATGGATTGAGCGGAAAGAATAGCTTTATGTTATTTCACTACGAACTCTTGAATAGATAGAACCATAAGGATAACTTTGAGGTGGTTTCGTACCCTACCATAATCTCTACGTTTGTTCTCCGCTATTAGTGGCTTTGGAGTGACTCTTTGTTGCATGTTGAGGGCTTGTTATATGATCTATCTATGTTATTATTGTTGAGAGAACTTGCACTATTGAAAGTATGATCCCTAGGCCTTGTTTCCTATCATTGCAATACCATTTACGCTCACTTTTATCGCTCTCTACCTTTCTGTTTTTATTATTTCAGATTACAAAAACCTATATCTACTATCTATTTTGTACTTGTATCACCATCTCTTCACCGAACTAGTGCACCTATACAATTTACCATTGTATTGGGTGTGTTGGGGACACAAGAGACTCTTTGTTATTTCGTTGCAGGGTTGTTTGAGAGAGACCATCTTCATCCTACGCCTCCTACGGATTGATAAACCTTAGGTCATCCACTCGAGGGAAATTTGCTACTGTCCTACAAACCTGTGCACTTGCAGGCCCAACAACGTCTACAAGAAGAAGGTTGTGTAGTAGGCATCAAGCTCTTTTCTGGCGCCGTTGCCGGGGAGGTTAGCGCTTGAAGGTATATCTTTAGATCTTGCAATCGGATCTTTTTGTTTCTTGTTTTATCACTAGTTTAGTTTATAAAGAAAACTAAAAAAATGGAGTTAAGTTTGTCACATACGCTTCATCTTTTTAATATCTTTCGTGAGAATGATGGAAAGGAAAATTGTGCTCAAGTGCTAGAAGAAGAATTACATAGAATGCTTGGCATAAAATATGTGAATGATGAGCATGATTGCAATGTTGTTAGTATGAATTCCCTGAATACCCATGATGCTAATGATATGCAAAGCCACAAGCTTGGGGAAGCTATGTTTGATGGAGATGATATTTTTTGTCCCCCAAGCTTGGATGAGCAAATTTACTATGATGAAAGCATGCCTCCTATCTATGATGATTATTGTGATGACACGTATGCTTTAAAGAATAATGATAACCATGAAACGTGTCATCTTGATCTTAATTTTCAATCACATGATAGTTATTTTGTTGAGTTTGCTCCCACTACTATTCATGAGAAGAATTTTGCTTATGTGGAGATTAGTAAATTTTCTATGATAGTAGATCATGAAAAGAATGTTTTAGGTGCTGGTTATATTGTTGAATTCATTCATGATGCTACTGAAAATTATTATGAGAGAGGAATATGTGCTTGTAGGAATTGCAATAATGTCAAGTTTTCTCTCTATATGCTGAAAATTTTGAAGCTATGCTTGTTTTACCTTCCTATGCTAGTTGATTATTGTTCTCATAAGTTGTTTGATCACAAAATCCCTATGCATAGGAAGTGGGTTAGGCTTAAATGTGCTAGTCATATTCATCATGATGCTCCCGTTATGTTTCAATTCTTATCTTTTATGTGAGCATCATTGTCATCATCATGCCTAGCTAAAAAGGCATTAAAGAAAAGCGCTTGTTGGGAGACAACCCAATATTTATCCTTACTGTTTTGTGTGTCCACATGATTATGCTACTGTAGTAATCATGTTTTATAGCTTTTGTTTCAATAAAGTGCCAAGTAGAACCTTTGGGAAGACTTGGGTGAAGTTTATGTGATCTTGCTGTGAAAAACAGAAACTTTAGCACTCACGAGATTAGCTGCCATGTTTTAATGGGGAGAGATTTTAGGTTGATTCTTTTTGCATATGATTAATAGACAAATTACTCAGGTCCAGAAATTTATTTCATAATTTTTGGGGTTCCAGAAGTATACGTTTGATACAGATTACTACAGACTGTTCTGTTTTTGACAGATTCTGTTTTCATTGTGTTGTTTGCTTATATTGATGCATCTATGGCTAGTATTAAGTGGTATGAACCATAGAGAAGTTAGAATACAGTAGATATTACACCAATATGAATTTAGAATGAGTTCATTACAGTACCTAAGTGGTGGTTTTATTTTCTTATACTAACGGAGCTTACGAGTTTTGTTTGAGTTTTGTGTGGTTGAAGTTTTCAAGTTTTGGGTAAGGATTCGATGGACTATGGAATAAGGAGTGGAAAGAGACTAAGCTTGGGGATGCCCGAGGCACCCCAAGGTAATATTCAAGGACAACCAAGAGCGTAAGCTTGGGGATGCCCCGGATGGCATCCCCTCTTTCGTCTTCGTTCATCGGTAACTTTACTTGGAGCTATATTTTTATTCGCCACATGACATGTGTTTTGCTTGGAGCATCATTTTATTTTGTTAGTTTTTGCTTGCTGTTAGTTAGAATAATGTTTTGCATCTTTAGTTTCAATAAAAAAGTCAAGGATAGCCTTTGCCATGCTTATTTTGCTAGTATACATGTTGCTGTTTGAAAACAGAAAGTTTACCGCTGTTGCAAAAATTCCCTAGAAAAGTCAGAGAATGGTATAACGTTGAATATTTTTGCATATTAAGATCTGATAAATTTATTACAGTGAGAATTTTAGGTCATAATTTTTGGTGTCAGGGAAGTATTTATACTCTTGCATTCTTTACAGACTGTACTGTTTTGGCAGATTGCTGTTATGGTTGCATTGTTTGCATATGTTTGCTTGTTTAATGATTCTATTTGAGGATAGGAGTATTAAATATGCAGAGGCATTTAGTATTCAATGTTGAATAATAATTTTAGTGATTTGTTACAATAGAAAATGATAAGGTTTTGCATTGGTTTATACTAACCTATCTCACGAGTTCTTGTTGAGTTTGTTGTGAATGAAGCTTTTGATAAAAAGAAGAGAAACCATGATATGAGAGGAATTAAGGAGACACAAAAGTTCAAGCTTGGGGATGCCCAAGGAACCCCAAGATAATATTTCAAGAAGTCTCAAGCATCTAAGCTTGGGGATGCCCCGGTAGGCATCCCACCTTTTTTCTTCAACAACTATCAGTTAGTATCGGTTGAGCCTAAGTTTTTTGCTTCTTCACATGAGTTGTGCTATCCTTGCAATGTAGTTTCCTTTAGCTTTGCTTGCTGTTTGAATAAAGTATCAAGATCTGAAATTATTAATTGGGAGAGTCTTCACATAGTTGCATAATTATTCGACTACTTATTGATCTTCACTTATATCTTTCGGAGTAGTTTGTCATTTGCTCTAGTGCTTCACTTAGATCTTTTAGAGAACGGTGGTGGAGTTGTTAATAGCATGTTAATTTTCTTAAAGATAATATACTTGGTATTCAAGATATGTGAAACTTTCTTTTGAGTGCGTTGAATGCTAAGATAAGTTTGATGCTTGATAATTGTTTTGAGATATGGAGGTGATAATATCAAAGCAATGCTAGTTGGGGTGATTATGAATTTAAAGAATGCTTGTGTTGAAGTTTGCGATTTCCGTATCATGCACGTATGGTGAACCAGTTTGTGATGAAGTCGGAGCACAATTTTATTTATTGATTGTCTTCCTTATGAGTGGCAGTCGGGGACGAGCGATGGTCTTTTCCTACCAATCTATCCCCCTAGGAGTATGCGTCTAATGCTTTGGTTTTTTATGACTTCCAAACTTTTGCAATAAGTGCATGAGTTCTTTTGATTAATGTTGAGTCCATGGATTATACGCACTCTCACCCTTCCACCATTGCTAGCCTCTCTAATACCGCGCACTTTTCGCCGGTATCATACACCCACCATATACCTTCCTCAAAACAGCCACCATACCTACCTATCATGGCATTTCCATAGCCATTCCGAGATATATTGCCATGCAACTTTCCACCATTCCGTTCATATGACACACATTACTTTTGTCATATTGCTTTTTGCATGAACATGTAGTTGACATTGTATTTGTGGCAAGGCCATCTTCATAAATTTTCATACATGTCACTCTTGATTCACTGCATATCCCGATACACCACCGGAGGCATTCACATAGAGTCATATCTTGTTCTAAGTATCGAGTTGTAATTGTTGAGTTGTAAGAAAAATAGAAGTGTGATGATCCTCATTATTAGAGCATTGTCCTAGTGAGAAAAGGATGATGGAGACTATGATTCCCCCATAAGTCGAGATGAGACTCCGGACTTTATGAAAAATAAAAGAGGCCAAAGAATCCCAAATAAAAAAAAGGCCAAAGAAGCCCACCAAAATAAAAAAAGGAAAGGAAAAAAATAAAAAAATGAGAGAAAAAGAGAGAAGGGACAATGCTACTATCCTTTTACCACACTTGTGCTTCAAAGTAGCACCATGATCTTCATGATAGAGAGTCTCATATGTTGTCACTTTCATATACTAGTGGGAATTTTTCATTATAGAACTTGGCTTGTATATTCCAATGATGGGCTTCCTCAAAAGTGCCCTAGGTGTTCGTGAGCAAGCAAGTTGGATGCACACCCACTTAGTTTCTTTTGTTGAGCTTTCATATACTTATAGCTCTAGTGCATCCGTTGCATGGCAATCCCTACTCACTCACATTGATATCTATTAATGGGCATCTCCATAGCCCATTGATACGCCTAGTTGATGTGAGACTAACTTCTCCTTGTTTGTCTTCTCCACAACCATCATTCTATTCCAACTATAGTGCTATGTCCATGGCTCACGCTCTTGTATTGCGTGAAAGTTGAAAAAGTTTGAGATTACTAAAGTATGAAAGAATTGCTTGGCTCGTCATCGGGGTTGTGCATGATTAAATACTTTATGTGATGAAGATAGAGCTTAGCCAGACTATATGATTTTGTAGGGATAACTTTCTTTAACCATGCTATTTTGAGAAGACATGATTGCTTTAATTTGTATGCTTGAAGTATTATTATTTTATGTCAATATGAACTTTTGTATTGAATCTTTAGGATCTGAATATTCATTCCACAATTAAGAAGATTTACATTGAAATTATGTCAAAGTATCACTCCGCATCAAAAATTCCTTTTTATCATTTACCTACTCGAGGACGAGCAGGAATTAAGCTTCGGGATGCTTGATACGTCTCCAACGTATCTATAATTTTTGATTGCTCCATGCTACTTTATCTACTGTTTTAGGAAATATTGGGCTTTATTATCCACTTTTATATTATTTTTGGGACTAACCTATTAACCGGAGGCCCAGCCCAGATTTGCTGTTTTATGCCTATTTTAGTGTTTCAAGGAAAAGGAATATCAGACGGAGTCAAAACGGAACGAAATCAACTGGAGAAGTTATTTTTGGAAGGAAAGCAACCCAGGGAACTTGGAATGCACGTCAGGGGAGATACGGGCTGCCCACGAGGGTGGGGGGCGCCCCCTGCCTCGTGGGGCACTCGTAGGTCCTCCGACGTACCCCCTGCACCCATATATACCTATGCACCCTAAAACTTCCAGAACAGAAGATAGATCGGGAGTTCCGCCGCCGCAAGCCTCTGTAGCCACCAAAAACCAATCGGGATCATGTTCCGGCACCCTACCGGAGGGGGATCCCATCACCGGAGGCCATCTTCATCATCCTGACACTATCCATGACGAGGAGGGAGTAGTTCACCCTCGAGGCTGAGGGTATGTACCAGTAGCTATGTGTTTGATCTCTCTCTCTCTCTCTCGTGTTCTCTCTCGTGTTCCCTCTATGGCACGATCTTGATGTATCCCGATCTTTGCTATTGTAGTTGGATTTTATGATGTTTCTCCCCCTCTGCTCTCTTGTGATGAATTGAGTTTCCCCTTTGAAGTTATTTTATCGGATTGAGTCTTTATGAGAACACTTGATGTATGTCTTGCCGTGATTATCTGTGGTGACAATGGGATGTTATGTGCCACTTGATGTATGTTTTGGTGATCAACTTTCGGGTTTTGTGACATTGGGAACCTATGCATAGGGGTTGGCACACGTTCTTGACTCTCCGGTAGTAGCTTTGGGGCATTCTTTGAAGTATTTTTATGTTGGTTGGATGAATATGAGATTGTGTGACGCATATCGTATAATCATGCCCACGGATACTTGAGGTGACAATGGAGTATCTAGGTTACATTAGGGTTTTGGTTGATTTGTGTCTTAAGGTGTTATTCTAGTATGAACTCTATGATGCATTGAGCGGAAAGAATAGCTTTATGTTATTTCACTACGAACTCTTGAATAGATAGAATAGAAAGCATAACTTTGAGGTGGTTTCGTACCCTACCATAATCTCTACGTTTGTTCTCTGCTATTAGTGGCTTTGGCGTGACTCTTTGTTGCATGTTGAGGGCTTGTTATATGATCTATCTATGTTATTATTGTTGAGAGAACTTGCACTAGTGAAAGTATGAACCCTAGGACTTGTTTCCTATCATTGCAATACCGTTTACGCTCACTTTTATCGCTCACTACCTTGCTGTTTTTATTATTTCAGATTACAAAAACCTATATCTACTATCTATTTTGCACTTGTATCACCATCTCTTCGCCGAACTAGTGCACCTATACAATTTACCATTGTATTGGGTGTGTTTGGGACACAAGAGACTCTTTGTTATTTGGTTGCAGGGTTGTTTGAGAGAGACCATCTTCATGCTACGCCTCCTACGGATTGATAAACCTTAGGTCATCCACTCGAGGGAAATTTGCTACTGTCCTACAAACCTGTGCCCTTGCAGGCCCAACAACGTCTACAAGAAGAAGGTTGTGTAGTAGACATCAGCCAGCTGCCCGCATTCATGCCGCCCGTTCGTATGTCGTCGTTAAGAGGCTCGGTGCCCGAGGAACCAACTCCAGCGACTTAATGACGCACCCGGATGCTTGGCCTCACCAGAATGCACTACTTAAAGTGGCAACGCCCAGCTAACCACCACACCATAGTGCATTGTCCTCCTACCTGGCACCACATCGGCCATGACCGCAAGTGTGAATGCTCTGTGGGAGATCTTGTCTTTAGGGATGAAGATTGAGGTCGTCGCCCTCTCCCAAGTCGCCTCTCGCGACGCTATAGCGGCATAGCCGGACATGGACGCGACCGCACAAGCGGTGGCCACGCTGGCGGCCGACGATGGGAGCATCGTCAGCCATGCGTCCTACTTACCGATGTCCAACATCCGGCACCGCCGAGGTCGGGGACTCCTCCGAGGATGAGTAGGGCATGGGAGGCGGTAGGGCCTGGTGTGCCAACTGGCCGGTCCTTGTCCCGTGTTCTACTCTTCCTTGCCGGAGACCGCACCTTCACTTCGCGGGTCTTGAACCCCGCCGCCGTACATAGAGATTGCAGATGGAGGACGTCAGTCGCGGCTGTAGAATAGGTTTAGGGTCCGGTTTCTTTTATTTTTCTGTCCTATAAAAGTTTGAAATGTAATAAAAATCTGCTGTGTTTACATTAATCTCGGCCGGTGTATACGAACTTTCACAATAATATAGTATATTGTAGGAGTACTAGTAAGATGTCTGTGCGTTGCACGGAAGATCAAGATCTTGTGGGAGAAAAGGATGAACAAGGAGTGCGGGTAAATTGTCATAGTTTCCTTCCTATCCGTTAGATATAGATCGGACGGCCTATTTTGCAGGATGACAGGCACACCATCATCACCAACTCTGCTTTTTATTGAACCGAGACAAATCTAAGATGCGAAGTAAAATAAACACATATGGTCTATACATACACAATTTATCCTAGGCACTCCAATAGTACGTCAACTACACATTCACGCATTTCACCTCTTTCTACATCTACGGGAACCTACGAAAGGGTTAACATAAATTGCCTCTCTCTCTCCTCCCCTGATTTTCATGGTGGTGGGCCCCTCCGTCCCCCCAATCTACAATCAACAGCTCACACGTTTCACATTATGTTAATTATGTAACTAGGATTACGTAGATGTAGCATTACTCGTCCTAAAAAACCCAACTAAGCCAACCTCCCAGCATATCGCGCGGGAAAAGACCCGACCGCGCCGTTTTAGCCGGGATTACCGGATTACTAGTAGTAGTATCGATGGATCGTGTGAAGTAACAAGTTTTTTTTGAGGGGGCGAAGCACCTAGTTTAAAAGGAAAAAAGGCGGTACACTCACAACACTCCTGTCGCAGTCGCATTGCACCCCACATACGTTCGGTCCTGCACACGGCTCACGCAAACAGAACGCACTTTGGCTTGCTTCTTCACTGACACGTGGGACTGCACTTGGAGAAACCGACCATGCGCCAAACTCCCCCCGCCCACCATGCGAAAATCCTCCCCCCACCCAATAATTCCCCCCAAATCCGATTCAACTGCCCTTAGGCCAACTAGCCAATAATATTCCCCAAACCCCCCCGTCCCCCTCCACTCCATTCGCTTCGGCCAAGCCGCCCTCCCCGCCGCGCCGATACGTCGGCGCCGCGGTTCATCGAGGGGACGCACGGTGATCCTCTCGCTCCCACAGTACGCTCTCATAGACTGCTGTCCTCTAGCCGCGGCGCCACCGCTGGCTACGTTCTTGTGGACGCGCACGGCGGTCAGTGCCGCCACCGCTGGCGACGTTCGTGTGGAGACGCACGGTGGTCAGCTTCTCCCACGGTACGCGCATTCTAGACTGAGGCCCCATTCATGTCGGTGTATCGCTGAATGTTAGCTGATAGACACTGTTAATCTCACTGTTTGCCGAAGTAGTTTACAGTCAATATGCTCTACTTAAGAAGCTTGCTTGCTCTGTTTTGCACTCAATCTGCTTAGCTGAGATGGCATGCCAAGGCTGATTAGTTGCTAAAATATCCTGCCATATATTTATTGTGACTTAGATTGCCATGGTCTAGTAGCCAATCTATTAGGTGAAATAGCTCTAGACCATTTTATACTCGATCTTTGTTATTGCGATGGCCTTCGATAGTTCAATGGCTGTGTGCTCGGCCTCATTGACTGCTGAAACAGCCTGCCATAATTTAGCACTCAAATATGTTTGCTGAATTAGCTTTACATATATTTCGTTACTTAGATCTACTCGTCCAAATATCTTGCCATAGCTTTAGACATCGACCTAGGTATTTGTTTCTGTACTTCATAAAAAAGCATATATGTTTTTCCTGTAATATCTAGTAGAAGAACTAATTTGTATGTCTAACAGATGGACAGGACTTGGATAACTTTTGCTCGAAGATTCTCCGCTGCATATGTCGAGGGGGTTGAAAACTTCATGAACTTTATCAGAGCTGAGTATGATGGTCTGAGACCAGATGTGCTCTGCCCGTGTAGCAGTTGTATGAATTCAGTTACAAGACCCTAGTCAACTGTGCAAAATCATCTACACTTGTATGGGATGTCGGTCACATATACTAGGTGGGTTCATCATGGTGAAACTGTGAACGTCAATGTTATTGACTACGTGGAAGCAGCAGATCACCATCTTGATCTGCCTGATGCTTTGGTGGAAGAGGAGGAGGAGGTGGTGGTGGCAGAGCCAGTGAGTTTGACCAACATTGAAACAATGCTACGAAATGCTCATGCATTCCGTGAACTTTCACCTACAGAAGAAAAATGGTGGGCCCGCATGTTGGAACAATGCAACATGGATGTCACCCCAGGAAATAAGCTGTCAGTATTCTCAGCTATGGTCCCCTTTCTTCAGGTGAAGACATCTCAGCGGATGACCAACAAATCATTTGATGCGATGTTGGCTGCTTTCCACAAATCTTTCCCAGATGCGTCTGAGCTGCCACACACCTACAGTAAAATGAAGAATTTCCTTCGCGCAGTTGGAATTGGATATGATATGATCCATGTTTGTAAGAATAATTGTGTTCTGTTCTGGAAGGATTATGCCAACTTAAGTGAATGCCCGAAATGAAAATCATCAAGATGGAAAGATGGTGATGCTGTGAAGAGGATTCCTCATAATGTTGGAAGACATTTTTCAATTATACCAAGATTGCAGAGGTTGTTTCATGATCCTGAAACAAGAGAGGATGTACTGTGGCATTCTAGGAACCAGGAGTACAGAGATCAGAATGTAATGATCCATCCATCTCATGGTAGTGAGTGGAAAAGCTTCAATCATAAACACAAAAAGTATGCTACTGACCCGAGAAACATTAGACTTGGCTTAGCTTCAGATGGATTCAACCCATTTGGCCACCAGAGCGCCACATATAGCATGTGGCGAGTGCTTGTTATCCCTTACAACATGCCTCCAAATGTCTACACCAAAGAATCAAACTACATGATGACCTTGCTCATCCCAGGTCCAAAAAGTCCTGGAAAGGATTTTGATTTGTTCATGGAGCCTCTTGTGGAGGAACTTCAACAGCTATGGAGGGGTGTTCTCACTCGTGACCTATATAGCAGCCCACCAGCTGATTTCTTTCTGCGTGCTGTTATAATTTGGTGCATCCATGATTATCCGGCTTTGGGAACTATGTCAGGGCAAACGACACATGGTTACAATGCATGTGTTCGCTGTGACAGGAATCCGCTGTCCTACACAATACTTAGCAAGATCTGTTACATTGGACACCGCCGTTTCCTTGACAAGGACAAGCCGCATCCTAGAAACTACCGAAGACATGTGTTCAATGCAAAGCATGAAAACCGTGATGCGCCAAAGAGGCTCACCGCCGATGAGTTGCAAGTGGAATTAGAGAAGGTCAGGCATGTTACACCAGGAAACCATCCTGATAATGGTAGCGGGAAAAGGAAGCGTGGCAGGGAAGAAGAGAGATTATTGTTTACCCGCAGGACCACTTTGTGGGACTTGGAGTATTGGAAAGATTTGGATCTACGGCATAATCTTGATGTGATGCACATCGAGAAAAATATATGTGACAACATTATTGGCACACTTCTTAATATTGAAGGCAAGACGAAAGATACCTTAAAATCTAGGATTGATTTGATACACCTGGGTATCAGACAGGATTTACAGGTGCAAGATGAAGGTAAACCACGGGATATGGCACCAGCCGTGTATGTCTTGGACAAGGTAAAAAGAAAAGAATTCTGCGAGGTCCTGTCACATGTGAGATTCCCACATGGATTTGCTTCCAACCCTGAAAGAAGAGTCAGTGCAGATGGAAACAAGGTACAAGGGTTGAAAACTCATGACTGCCACGTCCTACTTCAAAGGGTTTGATCTGTTATCCTTAGAGGATTGGGCCGCCCTGACTTATACAGAGCAGTTGCAGAGTTGGGACAATTCTTCAGGGAACTCTGCAGTAGAAATATCAGGATAGATGCTTTGGAGCGTCTTAGAGACAAGATACCAATTACCCTATGCGACCTTGAGAAGATATATCCTCCAGCCTTCTTTGATATCATGGTGCATTTGGCTGTTCATCTACCTGATGAGGCACTACTTAGAGGTCCAATACAGTATGGATGGATGTACCCTATTGAAAGGCAGCTAGGCACTTTCAAGGGCTATGTTAGGAACAGAGCTAGACCCGAGGGTTCCATTGCAGAGGCCTACATTGCTACAGAAGCATTGACATTCTGCTCAAAATACATTGAAACAGCTAATCAGCTTAGCGAAGAGGTGGGTGAAGACAATCCCCAGCTCAATCTTATCGATTATTCTATTCGAGTTACAGGGAAGAGTCGACAAGAGGACAAACCTAAAGATTTGGACAAAATGGTTTGGTATGTGTTGAATAACTGTCCTGTGATACTACCTTATATCAAGTAAGTGCAGTACTGTAGCTTATACATCATAATCTACTAAACTCGCAGCATGTTCTTATATATTTAGATGTTTGACGCGATCACTATGTTGTGCAGCATCTACAAAAAGGAGTTACTGCCGCAAAATCCAAGAAACATTGACAAACTGGTTACGGCAGGATTTGCAAAATGGTTCAAGAGCCATGTAAGCTTTTGAATTGCACTGTTAGTTTTTTTAATATATTGGGTACATAAGATGATTAGCTTGTCTATTTTCTAACCATAGGTTAATAAGATGCGGGAGGATGGGCAGGCAGTTGATGATGCCCTTTACTCACTAGTAATGGGTCCTGATACTCGGGTAACACATTATGAATCTTGCGTTGTTGGAGATGTGCTCTACAACACCCTTGCATGAGACGAAGGCAGGAAGACACAAAATAGTGCCATCATGAGCACGGATACGTATGACAAAGAGACAACTGAAATGTATGCTAACATAACAGACATTGTTCAGTTGCAGTATATCTCCAGTTTCGAGGATCATCGGTGTGTGGTTCTGTAGAGTTGTCGTTGGTATAACATGTTTTCCAGGATCGCAAAACCCAGAGCTGATGATTATTTCAAATCCATCAATGTCAAGGCGGCGTACCAGACCAACAAGCCTTTTATTTTGGCAAATCAAGCAACAAAGATATTTTTCTTGGAAGACACATTTGCACGTAGCGATGACTGGAGAGTATTGTAAAGGTTTGAGCAGAGGAATTCGTTTAATGAAGTTGCACAACAAGATGATGCTTACACTGCTCATGATGTACAAGATAACACAGATGTTCCTAATATCTTTGAGAACCATCATGTCAATGACGCCGACGAAAATATTGCCTGTCGTGTTGTTGACATACAAGAGTTGATCAAGAAGAAGCCAACGTTCGAGGATGTTGAGGACGAAGAAGAAGATGACACCATGGGGAATTATGATTCAGACTGATACACATGGCGAAGATGTTGAAGCTGCTGATGATGATGATGATTACATTGCTTTTGTCGTATTTGCCTGTCAGAAGACGTTTTTATCTACTATGTGAAATTGTGTTTGCTATGACAACTGAAACCTGATGAACATGTTGTTTAGTATTTTGCTGTGAGAATATCACTTGTTATGTATGCTGATTTGTGTTTGGTGATTGTATGATGACTAAAACATGATGACATTGTTGTTTAGCTGTACTCATATTTGGCTGTGAAACTTGAATTTGATGAGATAGTTTGCTGTTGGACTGCAATTTGCTCGACGTCTTCGAATGAGAACAAAGCTGACCCGACAGGGCCTCTGCTATTTTATTTACTTATGAGCAAAAGGGGATACCCCCTGATTTCCGTAGAAATCATTAGATGTTCACAACACTACGCCCAGCCTGCTATACAGGTTTCATTCATTACTAGTTTCAGTAAAGTGCTCATGTCATAGCCACTGAATACATCACGAGTGCTACATACACTGCAAATAAAGAGACACTCATCCTACAAAGCACATTGATTTTGCCCATTATCTTCACAAGCTCTTTCATCTCCTCATTGTTGTCAAGGTCATTCAACAGCTGTTGCTTGGCCATGATCAGAAGAACTGCATCTTTAACCTTCTGCTCTGCATCTTCCTCTTTTGTCGTTCCTTCAGTTACTTGTCCAACACCCCAACCTGCTAGTATTGGGATTCCTCGGCTAACTAAATAATCAGCGTAGTTGCATTCCCCCACATCAGCAACTTCCCAAAAATACAAATCACACGAATCTTCCCTTTTCTGCATGAATCAAATTGGAAGATCATCAACCAAACTATTAAAAAAATCAGCAACTGAAAGCAGCAGAACAACACTTAAACATATTATTACCCCATGATTCGGGCATCTGTAGAAGATTCGGCCAGGGTTGAGGATTGTGGTTGATAAGCGACGGATGACTCTGCGTGATTTGCAGCAGTGGCACCATACCAACGGCAGTGGGTTGCAATGAGCAATCGGCTGCGGTGCGCGTGCCGGCGGGGGTGTGATGAGACCCACAGGCGATGGTGCGGGTGGTGACTTGGCACATATCTGGTTGTTGCCTACTGAAGAACAGGTGGACGAGTAGCCAGCGGACATGGTTGCTGCGGCCAGAGCTTCTGATGCTAGGCAGAGTAAGTAGAGAAGAGGAGAAGCGAACGTTGGATACGTCAGTTTCATTACTTGTAGAGTAGCATAGCACCATATATAGTCATAGTCTAGGTTTGGATTTGAACCAGCTACAGGAGCACGTCTCTCTTTTTTCTAAAACTCGGCAACATCTCTTTACTGGTACACTAGCATGTTCTGTATGCCTTCCAAGTCTTTGATTTTCTTTCCCTTTTTTGCGAGGAAGGAAGGAGGACAAAATTGAGAGTTCCTGGGACTCGAACCCAAGACCACTCTGTTGAAAACCAAGGGTGCTAGTCACTTATGTGGCGAACGTTCCCTGGGAGGAGGACGGCAGACAAACGCATTTTCCTCGCAGTTTTAGTTGCGACACAAGATTGAATGATTGCAGTTTCGGGAATGTTATCAGGCCAACGAGCCCAGTTTTTCTTTTCTTCCTATATATAAAAAAGTATGCTACTTGGTGTCGGCTTAGTCAACAAACGATTGTGCCAACCTTGACCGTTGGATTGACATTCAACATATGTCGTGTTTCTTCAGTCTCTTCTTCCTCGAGCCGCCAAAGCCAAACCAGTGCCGGCGGGACCACCTGCTCCCGCCTCCCACAGCTGGCTATGCTATCGCACACGCATTGTGGCCACATGGCACCCTAAAACTCTGCGCATCTTCCCCGGCTCTTGTTCGTTCCCGTGCGAGGCCTCACCATCATCCTTCGCCTTGGTTCGCTTGGCGTGGCGCCACCCTCCGGTGTTGTCAACATGGTCAACAACCGAGAGGAATAAGGAGATGACTGTACATGGTGAGGATGATAGTAGGGACCCAGCAGCGCACACAGTAATCTTGTTTTTTCGGGACGGAGAATGGTATCAACTGGGTTGTGCGGGACCCGTGGCCCGTCTAGCCCAGGATTTTATTTCATATGTTTAGCACATGACCAGCCCAGTTTGTTTTTTCCTTTTTGAAAATGGCTAGCCAGCTATATTTTTTGCAGAATAACCAACGTAGGCCTACTTGCTTTTCTACGCCCTGCTAGGCCGGAAATCTTTCAAGACGAGGAGGGATGCATTTTGCCCAAAAAATGGGCTATAAGTAATAAGAAATGGTCTATAAGTAATAAAAATGGGCTATAAAATGAAAAAAATACAGCAAACAGGCAATTAGTTCCAAAATACTGTTTTCTTTCGGATTTTGATATTTTAAGTTTCATTGTTTTTGTGCGGATAAATTTTCATTGAATTTAAATTAAGGTATATTTAGATTTAAAATTAATTTGAATCTGGCTAGAAATTTCGGGTTGTATGCTATTTGGAACAGATTTGGAGGCTGACTTGTGGATCTACTAGGTTGACGTGTACTTTGGCTTTGTCAACTTAGTCCACAAACGATTCTAGCAGCAGTGGTCGTTGGATGTTTATCCAACGGCCATGCTGCTTCTTCAATATCTGATCTTCTTGCTCCAGCCGCCCAAACCAGCGCCGGTGGGACTGCCTGCTCCCGCCTCCCGTGGCCGATAGTGCTGCCGCATAGGCCGCACTGCCCCACCCTACTTCATTGCTGGCCAGACCATTCCTCTACTCACCCACACTTCCTGTTATTTTCCAGCGACGGCAGCCGGACCAGTAAACCCTCGTACTCCCCACCGCGTGGGCAACCATTGCCGAGTTTTCCCCGGCTCCATGTCGTTCCCTTCCTAGGCCTTGCCATCATCCACCGCCATGGTGCTCTCGGCGCGGCTTGGTCAACATTGTCAACAAAGGACATCCATCGGACATGGATTGTACGTGGAGTGGGTGACAGCTGGGTCCACGGCTGCACACAAGGAAATGCCTCCTTATTACCCGCAAAATAATGATTCCTCCACCTGACAGATGGGACCCATCAGAAGGGCCTCTGTATTTCGCGAAAAAAATGTTCCCTCTGCTGACAGGTCAGACCAACCAGCTATATATTCGCACGCAAGGAAGTGCCTCTTTATTACGCACAAAAAAATGAATACCCCCTGCTAGCTGGGACCCACCATAGTGGGAGGATGACTTGTGGGCCAACTAAGTTGACGGGGATGGAGGGCTTTGTCAACTTAGTCAATATGAACGATTCTAGCTCCAGTGACCGTATGATGTCCCTCCAACGGCCGTAGTGCTTCTTCAACCTCTGGTCTTTTTGCTCTAGCCGCCCAAACCAGCACTGGTCGTGCTGTGTGCTCCTGCCTCCCATGGCCGGCTGTGATGCCGTGGAGGCCTCATTGCCCCCTACTACTCCCACCGCTTGCCAGGCCATCCCTCTACTCACCCACACCCCATGTTATTCTACGGAGACGGCAGCCTCACACCGCAGCCGAACCAGTGAACCATCGTACTCCTCTCCGCGCGGGATTCCACTGATGTGTCTTCCCCGGCTCTGCATCGTCCCCTTCCTAGGCCCCGCTGTCATCCTCTGCCGTGGTGCTCTCGGCCCGGCGTGGTCAACGTGGTCAAGGAACGACTTCCATCGGACGTGGACTGTACGTGGAGAGGCTGTCCGCTGGGTCCACGGCCGCAGCAAGGAAGTTCCTCCTTATTACGCGGAAAATAATGATTCCTCCACCTGACAGCTAGGACCCACCAGACAGGCCACTGTATTTCGCAAAAAAAATGTTTCCCCCTGACTACTGGCACCCACCAGCTACATCTTCGCACACAAGGAAGTGCGTCCGGGCAAAAAAAAACGATTTGCCCCCCTGACTGCTGGGACCCACCAGCTACATCTTCGAGCGCAAGGAAGTGCCTGACAGTCGGGACCCACCTAGTCGAAGCGTACGTAGCGTTGTCATTCAGGTCACGAACGTGTACGTACATACTGGTGGATGTAGAGGCGTGCATGTGTCGTAGTAAAGGCGCGCACGTAGCATGTACACGTACGTACAATGACCAGTGTGCAAGAAAGAAAATATGGCCACATATGTGTACATACAGGCGGGGTCTCGAACGCCTACTCGCGCATACGTACAGCCAGGGCTCGTGTACATGGTTGGGTCAGAAAGGAGAAACAGTGTCGTCGTCGTGTTCATGGGGAGGCAACGGAATGCGTCGTGTTCATGGGGAGGCAACAGAATGCGTCGTGTTCATGGGGAGGCATCGGAATGCGTCGTGTTCATCGAGAGGCAATGGAACGCGTGGGAGCCAACCGGCTTGGATGGAACAGGTGATGGAAACGAGGCCTGGCGTACCGCAGAACAGAGGAAACGGCCTTGTGTTCGACTGGCCACGTTTGAAACGGGATCCTGGTCATTGGGAGGGGTCTGGCGTACCACAAAACGGAGGAAACGGACCTCCTACGGTCGAAATGGGGGTCCTATTGATCGGGAGGGGGTGTGGCGTACCGCAAAACGGACGAAACAGACTTGTCTTGGAGCGCTAGGGTCGAAACGGGGGTCCTGTTCATCGGGAGGGGTGTGGTGTACCGCAAAACGGGACTCCACAGAGTACTGTTCATCTCCACCGTCGACCTCCTCCAGCCTCCACGGGCTACTGTTCATCCACCGTCGACCTGCTCCAGCCTCCACCTGCAATATGTTGATACTTCTATGACAAAAAATCATAAGTAGGAGCCCACCATAAGTATCATCATAGAATTGTCATGATGATACCAGGTTTTGTCACAATTATCGTCATAGAAGTGTCATAAGTATGACAGAAAAAAAATCCGTTCGGCCCAAAATGTCACGGATGTGTCTTTTTTTGTAGTGCTAGTCCTCTTTCAATCGATCTCGGGACCCCGAGATGAAATCAAGAGAGAACGAGTGGGGGCATGTGTGATACCTAAGGCGGATTCAAAATTTTGAACCGGTGATCATAGCATCCGCAAATCATATATAAAGGATATTCAATGTTTGTTTCATTTTTTAACATACAATATACTCCCTCATATCCTTTCTAGTTTACATATAAGTTTTATGCGTAGTCAAAGTATCTCTACTTTGATCAAAAAATTATCAACATTCAACAACGCCCAATCAATATTGTTAGATTCGTACGTACTCCTAGATTTGTACTCGAGATGGTTTCCAATTTGTTTTCAACCACGTGAATGTGCTTGTTCTCGCGCATGCTCTTCCTACTAGGATTTCGCCATGTATAGTCAGTCCAATAGTAACTTTGTTAAGCTCCCTGCCCAATAGTACTAGTGGAGTACTGACAACATCTGTTGAGTATGCAGTGCTCATAGTAGTACTCCCTCCTTTCATTTATATAGTGCCTATGTGGAGGAGAGAGATGTGAAAAGTAAGGGGAGTGAGCTCTCAAGCAAGAGCCTAGCTATATACGCATTCCTAGTTAAATATAATAAATATGAAGAAAGAGATAGAGAGGAGATGGAAAAAAGTACTGATACAATAGCCAACCTTATAATTTTTTTGCGGGAAATAGCCAACCTTATAGCCCACACTACTGTATGAGTGCATATAATAGATGATGGCTATAGATGACATGGCAGTTCCTTATAGCCATCGACTGGCTATATTATTAGCCATGCTCTAATGCGTTTTTCAAAACCGCATTTGACTATTGACAAGATTAATAGTAGTACATGAGATGTATAATGTGGAAATTATATCATGGGAAGCTCCTTTCACATACGAATTTGACCGTATGCTTTGTGTAAGTTGCATGTCATATATTATTACTCTAACATTTGGTCAAAATTAGCCTCGAAAAACGCATTAGGCCGTGTATAGTAAATGGAAGGAGGGAGTAGTAGTGGAAGTGGATCCTCTGACATAGGTATCCCTACCTTACCCTACCTTTCGATCACTTACTAGCGGACCCCATGCTTGCTAGGCCCCGCATGTCAGTTACTCAATGGGTTCGGCCATGTCAGGGGATCCTCATCGGTAGTATACTCCCTCTGTTTTTATTTACTCCGCATAAAACAGAGGGAGTGGTAGTATAAATGACGCAGGCGGGGGAGGGGGAGGGACGTCGGTTTGCTCTCAACTGCGGTCCCACAAGCAAGCGAAAACATAAGACGAAGCGCGTTCCATTCGGTGAGCGACGTGGAGGGTCCAGCGTGCCAGGCTCCAATGCAAATGCGACAAGAGAGATGTACAGTCAAAACCGATTGACCGGTCATCACCAGAACCACTATTCACACCAGAACCTTCGCTGCTCGGCCTACACTAGCCAATGCCCTAAACCCACACCTAATATCTAGCCCATTCCCCCACCTTTCAACCCCTAGCCCGCATCATGCGTCCCCTAGTTCGCCGGAAAGCCATGGTGCACCGCAAGATCACGTACTACAGGATGCTGACGCCGGAGCACCGCGCAGAAATCGCGGCGGTGGTTGGTGCCACAGACCTCTGTTCCCAAACTCGCTTTGCGGCGGGCCAATCCCTGAGTTCTCTGGAGCCAAGCTACGAGGAGGAGGAAGCCGATCCAATATTCATGGCGGAGGTCATGGCGCAGAAGGCCCCTGATGGGTATGAGACGATGCACGTCGACTTAGTGCCGGCGTCCGAGTCCCCCATGGTGCAGGCGGACCAGTGGTTCAACCTGCCGATACGAAAGGAGGACCGAGAGGCAGAGGCTCAACTTGACGCGGAGCACGCGCATGCCGCTGCCATCGAGGCTCTCCTGCAGGTAGAAACGGGTGTCGTGGATGTGAACCGGGCGGTGGAGGCTCAATTTGAGGTGGAGCGCACGGATGCCGCTGCCATCGAGGCCCCCCTGCAGGCGGAACGGGACGTCCTAGACTTGAACGGGGCGGCAGAGACTCAACTCGACACGGAGCGCGCGGATGCTGCTCTCATCGAGGCCCTACTGCAGGTGAAACCGGACGTCCTGGACTTGAACCGGGTGGCGGAGCCTCGACTCGACGCGGAGCGCGCGGATGCCACTGCCGTCGAGGCCCTCCTTCAGGCAGAACCGTACGTCCTCGACTTGAACCGGGCAGTGCTCTCGTCCGTGTAGAGCGCCCGCACGATCCGCGTGAACGAGTAGCTGGAGGACGAGGACAACCACGGTGCGGAGACACACGTCGGCAGCTACGACTAGTTCGCGCCGGCAGCCAAAGACGACGAGGTTGTCTCGTTCCACAAGCAGTGATAGTTTTTATTCATGTTGTTGTTTTTATGGATCTTTTGCTGTGTAAAAACATATATTATTATGCAAGTCGCCTGACTTGGGTCAGTCTACCATTTCAGGCGGTTTGATCAATATCCTACGTCTCCTAACCCTTGTTCCTCACCTCTTCTTCTTCCCCAACAAACCACCGCACAGGCCATACGGATACTCCCCAACATGTGGTTGGATAAACGTACTCTATGAACGAAAATTATGTGTCAGCGGTAGGATGGCTGATTTTGGTTTGTTCACATGCGACATCACGTGTCAGTGAGGGTGCGCTCCCTTGGTTGGGTTTGCGGCGTACAGGAGCGACGGTGCGAGGGTGCGGTGCGACCGCGGCGTGCAGGAGCGACCGTGTGAGGGTGCGGTGCGACCGTGAAAGGCGTGCGCAAGTGTACCTCCTTTTCATTTTGAAAACTTTTGGCAAGCTTGGCTAAAATGTGTGGCGAAGTAAGGCAATGCAAGGCCTAGACCCAAACAGGATAAGTACGTACGTACTAGGAGTACTAGTGCTAAAAAAGAAAGGTGGGGTTTTCCTTCGCGGGATTAATCGATACATATCCTCATTTCACGTGTCAATTAATGCATGTTTTTTTCTCCAAAGCCCAAAGAGCTAACCATCTCACTCCTCATCGCTTGATTAATGCAGCACCATGCAAACCAACCTTCTTACTTCCGCATGCATGCAGGGGATATTAATGTCCTTGGTTGCTAGTACGAGGCAAACCCCATCAATTTTGTCTCGATTAGTGTTAGTGGCCTTTTGCAAACTATAATTTTGATATACTGGCCTTGTGTACAAAAAAATGGAGGTAGTAACTATATTTGATTTCCTTCCTATTGCGGTGACATCGACGATATCTCAAACGTTGTGGTTTGGCGAAGTGCGTTCGACGGAGAACACCATTGAGGGAGACCACGGTAAGTCGTTCACAAGTTCCGCCTACAAGCCGAGACAACTGCCTTATTTGCATCCAGGAAGTCCGTTGAACCAAAGGACGCGTAAATGTACTAGTACTAGTAGTACACAATAGCGTCGTCCGTCCAGCTTAGTGCGGTGAGATGGTTTCTTGAATAAGATGATGGAGAAGTGGAGTCAGTGAAGAGTGAAATGATGGTTGCTTCGTCCGTGCTTTGTGATTTGACGCCTCACTACTTTGTGATTTGTGATAGAAGGGACAGGGGAGTAGACTCTGTGCTCTATACTGTACATGCGTCCAAGCATGGGAGAAAGAGGAGAGATGTTGCATTTTTCTATTCCTTCAATCAATCAATCAGGGAGCTTTGGTTCCATCTTTTTGGCTTTGGCAACACCGTTCACAACGGTTCCCACGTCGGCAAAAGCTATTTTCACATTTGGCTACACAATGTGGATGCCCTTAACCGTACCACTTGGTTTTGCTCCTATGTGCTATCTATACAAATCTCAATTATATTGATCTAAAAAATTATAGAATCAAGATTAGTAAAAAGAGGTGATTTTGCCGTGCGGATGGCGGGGGAGGTTTTCTTATTTTTAGAGGACGTTGTCCTGACGGTTTGCTAACATGAGGTCCCATGTGTTAGTGCTTTACCAAGCTGATCCGCCTCCCACATGAGGCAGAACAACGGTAGAAGCAACACGTGGTAAACTTGAAGAAGATGAGGGAGAAGCGGATTCAACAACGAGTGAAATGATGTTTGCTTCGTCCCTCCAACTTATTTTTTTACCATTATTACTTTGTCCCTCCAACTTAACTGCTGGAAAGGTGCAGCTTTGTGATTTGACGCCTCATTGCTCATTACTACGTCGGTGCCATGACTGGGGTGCTTCACCCCGGCTGCTCTGCACTGTATTCTGGTATGGCACGTGGACCCGGTAGCTTGATGTCCCACATATCAGCGAAAGGGACTAGAAGATTTATGAAAGCGAGCACTCCACTCTTACGACGGAGGAGTACACGACACGACGGCCTAGTGAACTGTCACTAGTACTGTATAGTACTATAGTTCTGCTGTTTTGCACGATCCATCGATACAAACCCAATTAAATAGGAAAGAGCGGTATTTTTCCCCCATGGTAGATGATATTGGCCATACATTTCAAAGGCATCTTTAATGTATGCAAACTGAATAATTAAGGAACAATATGATATCTATTAAAACTAAAAACACATATGATTTATTGTGTTAGAGTGTAGTAGTAGTGCTGTATTGCTTAGTTGTTAGATATAACATGCGAGAACGTGTAGAGATGTAGTTTTGGAGGGCCTACAGAGAGAAAAGCGTAATACGGTCACCAAACTTCAGAATAAGCTGATTACGGTCACTATATACGTTTTGCGGTGATTATAAGGTCACTTGCTCACGGTTCAGCATCGGATTGCACTCTGTTGACCAGCCAAATAGTCTGCGTGGCACCATATTGACTAGTTAAATTGACCATGTTCCTTGTGGGTCCCACCTGCTAGTTCGCATAGGGAAAAGGTCAAATAAACACAAATTTACGCAGGCGCGACAAGACTCCAACCTGTGCGCGGGAATCACCTGGTTTTGTATGTGTCTGTTAGGGCCTGATGTGTGCACATGCACATGTAGGTTGAGCACTTGAGGGTGAGAGTGTATGTTGGTCGTGTGGTGTACTGGTGTGTGCACGCATGCGTGCGTGTGTGCGTGCGTGCATGGTTGCGTGTGTATGTGTGAGTGTTGCGTGCGTGCGTGGGTGCATGTCTTCGTGTGAGTGTTGCATGCATGTAGTTTGTGTGCATGCGTGCGTGTATAATGACCACACCAGCTCCTGTGTGTTAAAACAGACGGCTCAGCATACCAATACAAGGCCACATTGTCTGCTGTGCCCGCGGTCATGACTTCGAACCACCGTCCAATATTTTTTTGTCGTTTGTTTTCATTCTTACGAGCAAGATGCCCGTGCGTTGCACGTAACATCAAGATGCATTTGTATGACTAGTTTATCTTGTGAGAGAAAAGGATGAACGAGGGAAGGCCTTATTTGCAAATGTGGAGAGGTGTGTCGGTACCTTTTTGCAAAATTTC
This sequence comes from Triticum dicoccoides, assembly GCF_002162155.2. Classification (NCBI taxonomy): domain Eukaryota; kingdom Viridiplantae; phylum Streptophyta; class Magnoliopsida; order Poales; family Poaceae; genus Triticum; species Triticum dicoccoides. Next base: position 170,789,398 of record NC_041391.1, on the reverse strand, counting down.
CATAGTTTCTTTCCTATCCGTCAGATATAAATCGGACGGCCTATATTGCAGGATGGCAGGCACACCATCATCACTAACTCTGTTTTTTATAAGAGTGTGTTTTATAAGAGTGTAGATGTAGAGTAGATACAAGCCGATAGGTGGGCCCGATGGTAGTGTGATAATGTGATGCAACACTAGAGGTGCCACGTGGAGCGTTTAACTGGTCAACTAGTCGTGTCTTGAGCAAATACAAAGTTGTACGGTGAGCCCGTGACTATATAATAACCACAAAGCATAAATGGTGACCGTAATGAGTGGATTCTGAAGTCCAATGTACGTATCATGCTTTCGCTTCAAATACAATGATCATCACTGTATATATCGCGAGAGAAAGATGAAACATGCGTGAATGTGCTGGGGGCTTACTTTTGGAGGACCTAGAGATAGTTTGTGTGCGTACGTGAAAGGGGCATAGAGGGGGGTATGCGATGGAGAGAGAGATGCTCTTCGTTTCTCTTTATTATGAATAACTTTATATATAGTATAAAAATATAAAAATTCACAGTGCGGAATAAATATCATTGTGGGCACCATGCAATGCAAATTAGCATTCATACTCCTCCATATAACTTTGTAATGTTGTATATATGTAGAAATTCTAAAATAGTTTTTGGCCACACTTTATTCAAAAGGAATGTTGTATGCAAAATACACGTGAAGAGAGGGCTTTTTAGATCAATGGGGTACGTGATGTAACATGTGTGAATGTGTAGTTGATGCATTTGGCAGGGCCTAGAGAGGTATGTGTGTGTATTACGTATTCGAGAGAGGCATGGATAGAGGGGCCAGCGGGGGGGGGGCATGGGA